>NW_006408606.1:1764063-1771105 GCF_000296735.1 Chrysochloris asiatica | reverse complement strand
TACCTGAGTATTTTCCTTTCCTGCAAACACCACTATTAATGTGGTGGTATACAAAGCTAGCAAATAATGAAAACTAGATATTATCAAACATCTTAAGGCAATGAGTAGCTGAGCCTGGGGACTCTGGACCATAGGCTTAGGGGACTATATTGTCAATTGGCACAGCATAGTAGGCAAAGTCAATGTTCTACATCCTACTTTGGTGAGTAGCATCTGGTACATTAAGACTTCATGAACAGCTATCTAAAGTGCAGCTATTGATCTCTCCATGTGCTGAATAAAGAGTGATGAGAATTGAAGATGCTTGGAATCAATTTGTCCAGCAGACTAATGGAACATGTGAACATCAATCTCCACGACCCTGAGACCAGAAGAACTAGATAATGCCCAGCTACTACTAAAAACTGTTTTGAATGGGATCACAATAGAAGGTCCTGGATAGAGCAGCATAATGTGTGGAACAAAATTCAAGATTATTAAAAACAAAAACAAAAACAGGCTTACTGGTCATAACAGACTAGAGGAACCAGAGACTGTGTTCCTCTGTAGTCCTTCTGTCTGGTCTGGAAAGTATTGCTTATTTTTAAGACCTCAAGGAGGATATGGAATTTTTGTAATTTTAACTGACAAATTTTAATTTATCGTGTACTTTACCCATGAGATTATCATAGCATGACAGGAATTATTTTTAGAAACATTTAGATTTGGAGTCTTTGCCAAAAGTTAATCAAGTAAAAAGTACTTCAAATGTAAAAACTGTGGTGTAGTATTATTGCAGGTTAAAAAATACTGGATTTTAAAAACTGATCATTCAGTTACTATGTGCTGAAAAATAAGTCATTTACTTATTTTTTAAATTAGGTCAAGTACAAAATGAACTTAGTATTATATATAAAATGTGCATCCTAGACTGATCTAAGACTCAAGTGACAAGTGATCATAAGACAGTCATTTCTTAACATTTCTTTTTATCCTTTCAACTTCTGGCTCCCATACAGCTAAGAAGAAATTAACATCCAATTATCCTGCTTGTTTTGAGACTTTAAACTGGTCAAAGCATTTATGACATTCACTAATACCATATCATCTGTATTTTGGTAATCTTGGTGATTCACTATAATTTGAAATATCAGCTAGTTATTGTTGTTAAGTACTGCCAAGCTGATTCTAGCTCATAGAAAACCCATATATGATTTCCCAAGGTTTCCATCTCCAAGCGAGCAAAAAACCCCATCTTTCACACACACACACACACACACACACACAAACCCTGTTTGAGCTGATAGACTCAAACTATGAACCTTGTACCATATCATAAGCATTTGATAATGCTGTTTTACTTTAATTTGAAATGTAGTAATTTGTTAGTACATTCATCATCTTATAAATTTTCAAAATTTATTCAGCTCATCTGACTTGCTAGCTGACTAGCTAATTCATATAATTCTGAATTTGAACTTAAATACTAAAGCGCTTAGTTTGTGGAAGCCCTAGGTTTACATTGGAAGCTCTAACTCCATTCTGAGTTTTGAAAAATTCAGCCTTCATTTGTGTTCTTTCTGAACATTAATCAGCAATGTGGCCACTGCTTTGTCTTCAGGCAGAGTATGTTAGAAAAAATAGATTATAACTCTGCTGGTGAGGCCAGTAAGGGACAGTTCTGACCTCAAGAGACTTGCCTTGGAAAGCCCTTAATGATTTACAGATGTATGTCAGTTGGGGTGCCAAGGCTATCTGGTAATGAGTCAATGAGTGAACCTGGTGGTCAAAGGGTCCCAAAATCAATCCTGAAAATTTTTCTAATCTGCAAATGGGTATGGGTCCTAATGATGGTTCTTCCCCTCATTTTTGTAACTCTGCTTAAGCCACTGATGAAATGATCTGCGGCCAATTATAAATTTGTGACTATTCCCTTTATTTATTATGGTCTATAATTAGCCATGTGGCCATGAATCTTTTAGACACCATCTGACTTTATGTTGATGATTTCCATCATCTAGCTTATTTGTCTCTGTCTTATCTTTGACCTGCTTAAGAATTAATAAAGGGGGTTCTGTAATACAGGGTAGCTATGGGTCGGAACCAACTCAGTGGCACTTAACAACAATAACAATATAAGATGTTTTAATTTGGGATCATTTTTCTCCTAAGTTAACATTTTCTTTTATCTCTTCATCACCTCCAACTCCTATATCATCAAGAAGAAATTAATATTCAACTGTCTTGTTTATTTTGACACCTTTTATTGGTCAGAGCATTTATGGATTCACTAATACTACATAAAGGACTATTCATTTAATTGACATGGATAGTCTTTCCAGCTATATTGTAGCCTTCCCAACAAGTATTTAAGTGGAGTAGTTCTAATTCTCTAAAGAAAATGAAACAAATAGTATTTGTTTCTACACATGTATAGGAAGACAAGGAAGTACATATTATTAAAACTCATATGATTTTTTATAAAATCAATGTTATTTACAATGTTTTCTGTAAAGACTAGAAGAAATCTATCTGACCCCACAATTGTTATTTTAATTTATTTTTTCCCTCAATATCCACAAGGTTTTGTGGTAGGTCATAAAGATACAAGGATGGATAATTCTTAACCCTTGCACTCAAGTTGCTCATAGTGCAGTGTTGATGAAAAGAAAGCAAAGAAAAATCTATTATGTGATAAAGACAACAAACAAATATTCATGAGACTCAAAAATACTACAAAAGAAAAAGTAGATTAAAACACAGAACATGCATTCTGTGGAAAAGTTTTTACTTTTTTTAAAATTTAAAAATCAATACTGTACTTTTATTTTTAAAGACTTTTCTTATACAAAAACTAAAATATTCCTAAACAAAATTAATCTTGTCTTCTGCTCCCTTCTGTTTTGTTTTTTCATCCAAAGTTATTAGGCAACTTTTCTTTCTTGTTAAAAGGGCAGTCAATAACAAAACTATTATTTCCCAATTTAATGAAAAAAAATCTCAATTCACTTAATTTAAATCTCCAAATTTTTCATCTCTACCATGAGTGGGTAGAGAGCACAATTTTTAGCTGCCAGGCCGGTGACCACATAGTAACATGATATTCACTGATCTCCAGTAATGGGGGAGGACAGAATTCAATGAATCATTTTAAGATTAGCCAGTGGCTGATATTCTATTCTTCTCCCTCCTCTTCTCTTATAAACATCACTGTAATTAGCCTATTTCAACCCATTTTCTTTAAAAAAAAAAAAATCATCATCACCTCCTTATATGCATAGAATAATGGCTCAGAATAAATTTTGTGCTTTGATTTCCTGAGTGTCAATTATTTTTGAAAATACATGTAATGTTTTGAAAAGGTTTCCAAAATTAAATCCTTTAAAATGATGAACTAAATTAAGAATACAATGTTCTTTTTAAAATTATCACTTATACTCAAGCCTCAGCTCTTTTTGATCACTGGTAACAGAGAATCCCTTAGTAAATTTACTAAGATTAATGAGGTGACAGGAAGATATTATGATAAAATATATTCAATTTAACTATGTCTGATATTGGACTTTACAATACTTACACTAGGGATTCATAAGATATAAAACCCACAACCTCATAATCAAAACGTGCTAATAATTCATGTATTTTTCCCTTATAAACTTTTTTTTTTTAAATGTTGTTTTGAAGCAAATACTGCTATTTAATTTTAGCATGGAGTTGGATCCAAGACATAGCTTTATAGCTGTATTGTTGTTGTTATTAAGTGCTGTCGAGTCAGTTCCAACTCATATTGGCCTTGTATAGGGTTTCCAAGGAGCATCTGGTGAGCATGAACTGCCAAACCTTATGGTTCAAACCAATTTGCAATTCAGTGATAGCCCACAGTGCCATAGCAGGACTCCTATAGCTGTGTTTTATTGTTGTTAAGTGCCTTCCAGTTGGTTCCAACCCATAGTGACCCTGTATAGGGTTTCCAAAGAGTGGCTGGTAAATTTCTCAAAAATGTCACAGTAGAGCATCAAGGGACACACACTGCAAGCCTGGACTACTTTACCCAGCATTTTGCAGAGCACGCTTGGTGTTCCTGAGGAAGATTTGGCTAAAAGAGGAAAATCTGGGGCTTGATAGTGTATAGAGTAGAGGTGCAGTGAAGTTAGCTGTCAGCAATACCACAGAATAACAGGCAAAGTGAGTACAGGGCAGAGCTCCAAAACTCTGAACCACATATCTAGGAATATTTAAGAAGTTTGATGGCTTATAGCTAGTGGAACTTGTAGCATAAGTAAGAAATAATGTACTTTTTTAATTTGGCGGGCTTGGCAGCCTGGAGCCAGCAACTTGGGTGAAACCAAATGGTAAGACCAAGTCGGGGAGAATAGACCCACCACAGAATAACTCTTCAGGAACCACAGAGCAAAGGTGAACAATAACCATTGTCGGTTTTGCTTTGCTATGATTTTCCTTTTTTTGGGGGTTATCTGTTCATTGCACCCCCACTGTTTGCACACCTCCATTATGGTTACTAGAGTGGGTGCCTGAGTGAGTGGACACTCCATACACTGACCACTGGTGGATTCTTCTGCAACACATGTGCATAGATACTCTCAGCCCAAGAGGCAGCACTGAACTGTTATTTTCAACAGGAAAAGGGCCAGAAATAGGGGTGTGGAGAAGGAAAGAGAGTTTTAAAACAAAACAGGTTGAATATTAAATTAAATCCTGAGGTATAGCTCAACCACCAATAGTGGCATCTTGAAATTTATCAGATGGCCTTGACAAGAAGCTAAAAAAAGGACATTAAAGGCATACTCATATTAGGCTACAGATTTTTTTTTTTTTCTTCTTCTCTCCCTCCTCTCCCCTTTCTGTGACTGTAGACTACAGTATCCAATCTAGTTCTTTTTGTTGTTGCTGTTGTTGTTTTTTTCTTGGTTCTTTGCTGTTTATGCACCCCCTTTTACTTTTGGGGGGCACTTTCTCTCCCTATATTGCCCAATTAGACACAGCAACTGCTGCCATACAGTCAAGCTACAATCACACTGGATAAAACACCAAAATCCAGGCAAGAACCAATACCAGCTGCTATACACCAGGGAGGCAGACAATACCTGCAAATGTTACTCTGAGTTAAGCAATAAGAAGAGCGAAAAGGGAAGCCCAAAGCATGATCGCATCTACCTGGAGGCAATGGGAAAGCATAAAAATTGCAAAAACACACATTCAATTAAATATTAAGTCCACAGATAAACACTAAACATGTCCAATAAGGAAAAGCAGATGACCATATAAGCACATGTTGAGAAACAAGATAAACATTTGAGACAAATGACCTAGAGGTAGACCTGGACTACATTCTGGAATGAGGGCAAATCTTGGAAATGCCTGACATGGAATTCAGAAAAATGATTATAAAATGTTTCAAAACACTTTATAATAAAGTTGAGAAAAATAAGGGAAAAGTTAGGAATGTGCTACAGGAACAATCAAATAAGATAGATTCAGAATTGGAAACAATTCAAAACCTACAGAAAGAGGTCCAAATGATAATAGAATATCAGAAATAGACAACACACTGAAAGGGCAAAGGAGTAGAATAGAAGACATGGAAGACAGAATTAGTGAGAACACAAATCTCTCAACACCACTAAGATAGAAGAGCATACAGAAAAAAAGGATTAAAAATCTGAAGAAGGTCTATGCTTTATAATGGACAACATAAGGAGGAATAACTTAAGAATTAACAGCATTCCAGAACAGGAAGAATGACACAAGTCTACAGAGGAAATAGTTGGAGAACTCCTGGAAGAAAATTTCCCTAACATCCTGAAGAGTGAAAAGATAATTAGTCAAGAAACTCAATGAACCACGGGAAGGATAGACTGCAAAAGAAAATCACCAGGACATATCATAATCAGCTCACCAAAAATCAAAGATAAAGAGAGTATCCTGAAAGCAGATAGGGAAAAGAGAAGTGTTACATACAAAGACAAGCAAGTCAGATTAAGCTTGGATCTATCAGCAAGAAGGAAGTGGGGAGACATATAAAAAACCTGAAAGAAAAAAAAAAAAAATGTTAACCAGGATTCCTTTATCCAGCAAAGCTATCAATCAAATACAACGGTGTAATCAAAACATTCCAGGATAAACACACGCTAAGGTATTTTGCCAAAGCAAACCCTACGCTACAAAATATACTAAAGGGAGTTCTGTGGACTGAAAATCAACAAGAACAGACAACAACCAGAGATTGACATATGTGGCATCACCTCCCAGAACTAAATCAACAGAAGGAAGAGTGGAGAACAGAACAAAACTATAAGAACAAGCTAAGAGAATCTTGGAAGTCAGTCTATGATCAAAACAATTACAATGTAAAAGAAGGTAAGCATGTAGGAACAGAGATCCAGATGGTGATAAGGTCATGTAGATTATAGGATAAAATAGACTGCACTAAATGGAGGGAAAGTTAATGGACTATAAGGAAACCTCGAAGAAAATGAACAGTTTACAACATACCAAGAAACTTAAAATTCCAAGAAGAACATGGAAACATTGAAACTATGAGAAAACTCACAAGAAAGAAAACAAAAAAACAAGAACTCAGCAAAACTGCAGAGCCATTTGAACTGCAAGTTTGGCTATTCAAGCTCACCAGCGGCTCCTTGGAAACCCTTACAGGTTCACTATGGGCAGAATCAACTCAATGGCCCTTTACAACAACAATAGATATTTCCACTGAGTGTAAATGAATTAAATGCACCAGTCAAGAGATGGAGGATGGTAGAATGGATAAGAAAACAAGATTCTTCAATATGTTTTCTGTAAGAGACATGTCTTACACACAGAGACAAAAACAGATTAAAAGTCAAAGGAAGGGAAAATATATACCAAGCTAATTGCAATAAAAAAAGAACAAGAGTGGCAGTACTAATCATTGATAAAATAAACTTTAAGGCAAAAACTAGCATAATAGGTAAAGATGGACATTATCTTATGATTAAAGGGACAATTGAACAAGATGATATAACCATAATAAATATCTATGCTCCCAATGAAAAAACTCCAA
>NW_006408606.1:1759114-1761856 GCF_000296735.1 Chrysochloris asiatica | reverse complement strand
CTTGGTACTGGTAAAATGAAAAATACATTCATCATAGAATAGAATTGGGAATCCAGAAATTAACTCATACGCATACAGCCAAATGATTTTTTACAAAATATCTAAATATATTGCATGGTGAGATGATAGTGTCTTCAAAAGATGGTGCTGGCAGAACTGGAAAGTGATATGCAAAAGACTGAAAAAAACCTTTACGTCACACCTTATCCAATATCTAACTCTGCCTGGAAAAAAGACCTAAATGTGAATCACAAAATTATGAGGGCCATCAATGAAAAAACCAGTAACAAATGTGAGGTCACTAATTCAGGGAATACAGACTACCAAACATTTTGAAAACTACACAAATAAAAGTAGACAAAATAGATGATTGTGATATACTAAAAATTAGAAACTTATGTGCATCAAAAGATTTCACTAGAACAGTAAAAAGGGAACCGACAGAATGGGAAAAAATATTTTGCAATGACACATCAGATAAGGGACTCATTTCTAAAATATATAGGAAACTATAACACCTCTACAAGAAAAACACAAATAATGCAATTAAAAAATGGGCGCAGGACATGAGATAGACACTTCACCATGGAGGAGATCAGGGCAGCCATCAAACATGATGAAATGTTCATGATCACTAGCCATTGTTGTTGTTGTTAGGTGCCATCAACTCCGTACCGACTCACAGTGACCTTATGCACAGCTGAAAGAAATGCTGTCCTATCCTGAGCCAACCTCACTACGGTTGCCATGCTGAAGTCCATCGATGCTGCCACTTGGCTAATCCATCTCATTGGGGATCTTCCTCTTTTTCTCGGAACCTCCACCTTACCAAACATGATATCCTTCTCCAGTGACTGGTCCCTCCTGACAATATGTCTGAAGTATGAGAGACGAAGTTGGTCATCTTGGCCTGATGCAAATCAAAACAACAATGAGATATCATCTCACACCAGAAATAATAGAAAAGATAAAAAAAAAATTAGAGGACAATATGCTGGCAAGCATGTGGAGAGACTAGGACGCTCCTGCTTGTGGGATTGTAAAATGGTCCAACCACTTTGGAAAGCAATATGGCGCGTCCTCAGAAGGATAAAAATCAAAATACCTTATTATCCAGCAATTCTTCTACTTGGTATTTACCCACAAGAAATATGAGTCTAACACGGGTAGATATATGCACATCAATGTTCATAGCAGCACTAGTTACACTTGCAAAAAGATGGAAACAGCCTAAGTGCCCATCAACAGAAGACTGGATAAACAAACTGTGGTATATACACACAATGGAATATTATACTATCTTGAAGAACAACAAGGAAGCTGTAAGCTATCACATAACAAGGATGAACCTTGCGGACATCATATTGAGTGAAATTAGGCAGTCACAAAAGGAGAAATACTTCATAGGACCACTATTGTAAAAGACTAAGAAAAAGAACTCATACTAAAGGGGTGAGAGTTCTTTGCTGGTTACTGAGATGTGGGGGGTGGGGTGATGGGAGAGAGGGAGATGTGGAGCATAGGGTAGGAATAGACACAGGATATTTTCGGTGCTAGGGAGGGGGGCAATACAGAAGAAGTGGGAGGGAAATGGAAGAACAAGGCAGATGGAAAAACAATTAGGAAGGTTTGCATGGGCTAAGTGGGAAGAGGTAAATAACGATGTATACACAAACTTGACAAAACAGGCCTCTGGGAAACACGAATTGAGTCATAGTTGGAATGGGCAAAAGGGAGGAAATAATGTTAAGACGCTTGGCTGTCTTTTGAATCTTGGTTTCCCTCCATAACATTATAAAATAGACACTTTAGGGGGAGAAAAAGGAATAGCCAGAAATATCACCATAGAAAATTTGTAAGTCCATGTTCTTTCTATAGCGGATTGGAATACCTAAAATGGGGCTACAACATGCCTAGTGAAGGAGGCTTCCTGTGGAGCCTCTGCATTACATAAGATCATAGGTGGAATCCTGAACTGCTTCCAGAATCTTCTGAGGTGGGAAATTTCCACTTGAAAGGATGGGCAGATCAGCCTGGAGAGGCTAAAAGAACAGAAGATACTTCTTGAAAGAAAGATCAACAAGAAAAATACAAAACAATAACAGCAGTCCAACGGATTACTACAAGAACAAGCAAGTTGCTTGCCCAGGAGACATCAAAGCAAGTGGTCCAGTCCCCTCAGCGCAAACCCCCTTCCAAGACTAAGACTCAATGGGAATACATGAGCAGACATGCACTCTGATTGGTGGCCACATTTGCCACTGATAAGGAAACCCTGTACAAGATCGCTATGGGTCAGAATCGACTCGACGGCACTTAACAACAACAACAACAACAACAACAAGGGGACATGAGGGAAAAACAGCAATGAAGCTACGAGCTAAGACCTACAATGTTAAATAGACTCCTGTGAAGCAGGTGGAGACCTGGTTGGTCAGCAGTGTTGCAAGACCTGGGTACTCTTGGGCCCAGAGTCAGTGACATAGCCCCAGAGGACTAGAGTGGAGAGTGAAGCATCCAGATGATAAGAAGAGAGGGCATATGCATAAGAACACCCACACTTGCAGATAATACCCTCTTGACCTGGCTTCAATGATTGGATTAACAGAGCTCAACTAGAAGAGGGAAGAAGAGGAGAAAAAGTGTAATCTGATCAAATTTGATGAACTTGACCTACACCTATAGATGCAGTAGCTCAAAAGAGAGAACAAATCTTTACAGCAAGGATCATTCCCACCCCCT
>NW_006408606.1:1738386-1759014 GCF_000296735.1 Chrysochloris asiatica | reverse complement strand
GAGAACAAATCTTTACAGCAAGGATCATTCCCACCCCCTGCATACACAGAGTAGACAGGGATGGGCAACTTGGACATTGGCTACCCAAAATGGAGGGGCTACAAAGGCAAGTAGTGACTGGATTACAAACTTTCAAGAGGGAACCTAGATCCAGAGGGTATGGAGGAAGGTAGAATCTCCATGGAGTAGAATCCATTCTGTCTGGACAGAGATGATGAAAGGAGATGGGGATAGGTCTCTTGTGATTTGATTATTGTTGTTGATAACAATTAATTAGTGTTATCAGGATTGACTGAGAGGGTTGAAAACGTAAAGGTGGACATTTTGTAGCAAAAGAAGGGTAGTGATTGACTATGTAGTCCAGGATCCAAGGTCCCTGGAACCATAAAGGGAGAAGAGCAGAGTTCGAGACCCTACCCAGACAAGCAGTGACTCCAGAGATGGATGCAGAGGATGACATGGAGAGATGGAGTGGCTTGGGACTCTAGACCCAGAGAGGGAGAGGGACTGTGTGCTGATAACCAGGAGATAGGTTTGCAGGGTATACCATTGGTTGGTTGATGATGCTTGGAGGGGATTGTAACCATGGCAATGAAATGATATATGATTAAATTAATGTAAAACTAATGTTCTCCTATATAAACTGTCACATAATTCACAATAAAACATTAAAAAAATTAAAAGAGTGGCTTGTGAAGTTGAACTGAAGATCTTGTGGTTCAAACCAACTTTGCAGTCTAGTGCATTAACCCACAGTGCCACACCAGTGAGTATTAATTTTGGTAAGCTTTTCTACAAAAACCATTTAACATTTCTTTGGGGAGATAGAAATAGAGATTATCAGAGCTTTTCAAAGGCCTTTATCCATTGTGTTTATAACAGATTCCAAGATGAAGAAATCACAAAAACTTTACAATGAAGAGCATTTCTGTCCTCTGACTATAAAAATCCGTCATCAGCATTGCTCCATCATATGTTATAATTTTACTAGCTTCCAGAAGTTAGGATAGTAAGTTGTTGTTGCTGTGAAGTGCCATCAAATCAGTTCTAACCCATAGCAAGAGGTAAATAAAAGAGTTTCTA
Source organism: Chrysochloris asiatica (assembly GCF_000296735.1). Classification (NCBI taxonomy): domain Eukaryota; kingdom Metazoa; phylum Chordata; class Mammalia; order Afrosoricida; family Chrysochloridae; genus Chrysochloris; species Chrysochloris asiatica. The sequence continues at coordinate 1,757,931 of NW_006408606.1, read as the reverse complement.
AAGGCCCGGAGATTATAGATAAATTTGTTTTATTCAGTGATCATGAATTTCCCTTTATTTCCCATTTCAATATGGGGATATATTTGTGGAAGAAAAGATCTTGGGGGAAAGTATTCAATATGTACTATTTTGAATTCTTTTTAATACAATTTTATTTCATTACCTACATAGTTTCCTATTTCTGTTGTATCTTATTTTTTTAAGAAAGTATTGTTTTTGTTAAGTGCTGTTGAGTCAGTTCCAACTCGTAACTACCCTGTATAGAGTTTCCAAAGAGTGGTTGGTGAGTTTGAACATTGCAGTTCAATCTGACCTTGTGGTACACTGCTTATCCTAAATAATGCTCACTTGATTTTGTACCATTTAAAGTAGTGAATTGTACTGTGTCACACAACTTATCTTAGTGCTATTTCCATAAAGGTTACTAATAGAATTTTAAATTATTAAATTACAACTCTATAAGAATGTAAGCATAAAACATCCTTTACTGGAGCTTCTCTTCCTATTTTCATTGCCCTTTTTTCATGGGCTTTTACTAACTTTCCTTCTTTACTCATCTCGGTGTTCCCAGGATTGTGTGCTGTCTAAACAGTTCTATATTCTTTTCCTGAGTCATTTTGACTGTGATTTCATTATATTTAATTTTTTTCAGACCATCAAATCTGTAATCCCAACTGTGAGTTCTCCCCTAAAATCTTTAGTTTCTACATTTACAAAAAAAAAAAAAAAAAAAAAAAGTCCTATAAATATAAGTTTTAAAAAGACTTCCATTCACTTTGCAAAGTAATTACAAAAACACTTGTAAATTTTTGCTTCCACTCCATACTAGTTAAAATTACTTCTCAAAAGAAAGAAAGAGCCACATTGAAGAGGCAAATATCTTTGCCCAAAGAGTATGGACTTTGTGCATACTTAACATAATCCCAACCAAATGTGTTTTATTCTATCAGTAAATTGCTGTTGTTGTTAAGTGCCTTTGAGTTGGTGCGCATTTGTAAATATGCTATACAACATTTCAAGTGAACAATTGGTTTGTTTGAATCACATTTGCAGTCCAGTGCTTATCCTTCAGCAGCACACCAAGAGTTTAGTAGTAATTGATTTATCAAAACAAATTTCTTTTCTGTTCATTCAGTATCTTTAAACCAAAACCACAAAAAATCCTAAATGCACATGCTGACTCATGATCATCCCTAGAACCCTATCTTATGTTCCACTGTTTATTGCTTATTTCAGATATTAGGTAACTTATACTATATATGTTTATTCTATAAAATTTAAACCACAAAAGAAAGTCTTAAGTTATATATAGAATTATTTTTTTCTAATAAGCGTTTAATGAATGATCCCAAGAAGAAATAAAGAGAATTTAAAGCTTGACATGGAAAACCGTTTTCCTAAGCATGGGTATCTCTCAACCAGAATTTGTGAAGAACAAATCGTAAATAAGGAAATTTTTAGGAGACATTTATCTTTAAGTTTATTACAAGATTTATTTATAAGTAGACAAAAATCATTGTTCATTGGAGAACTTCCTCTGATTGTAGATGGCTACTTACTGAAAAACACTAAATGTATTAACTCAGAGGAAAGTTATTGAAATTTAGTTGCTTTTGAAAATGCAAAAGGCTGATCTCTATATATAATAGAGACAGTTTGAGCTTCATTATTTTGTGCTGCAATCTTTTATTGTTTTTGATGGAGCCTAAAAAGCTTTCAGATCCATTGTAAGGTGTTAATTATTTGATTAAAAATTAGTGTTTCAGGACTTCCAGTTTGGGGGCAGGAGAAGCAGAGTCAGGTAGGTGAGGATCCTTGGCAGAGGTGCAGAAAAACTAGAGAAGGTGCTTTCCACAGCAGATACAGAGTTTTGGATCTAGTATAAGTTTCAGGGAATCAGTTTCCCACTCCCACTGGTGGTGAAATCTGACTGTAAAAATGAAAATACTGTGATTTCTGAATTGATCAGGAAGCAGAATGCTCCCTGCAGCCACTCGGCCTGGGATAAAATCAGAGGGTGGGGCCACAGCCAGTCTGATACAGTGATACAGCACTAAAAACAATGAAGTGGCATCTGGAAAAAAGATGTGTGATGGATTTTATAATTTTCTTTCCTCCTCTCCCCTGTCTCACCCTCTCTGCCAAGCCTGGACATCTTCAGGCAGGTAGGGGCACACCTCCTAAAGAGTTCAGCATTATGCCAACAGTTTTCCCATGGCACAGTGAGAAGGTCCTTTGGAGGAGTCCCATTGACCCCAAGGGTTGATCCTTTGGCGGCTTCTTACAACGTCTGACTCAGGGACCCATCACTAAAGTTGATCTGGGCAGGACCCTTTATTCCTACCTTCCCAGCAAGAAAAAGCAGGTCTGGCCCTACAGCCAAACTGTACCAGCACCCTGCAAAACCCCCACATAAAACAAAAGAGCCAATACCAACTACTACACATAAGGTTGCAGCTAGTTTGAGAATTATACTGCACACATGCAGATACCTAACTGACCTTCAGAGATAAAAATAGTAGACAGTCTTTCTTTCATTCATGTTTCAATATCTATCTGTGCACTTCCACCATGAGTAGGTGCCTGAGCATGTGGACACCCCCACCCACTGCTGGAGGTTTCTACTGTACACGCACACTGACCTGTGCAGGAAAGGCTACTGGTCAGTCCATTATGGTTTTATTTATTTATTTATTTTTGAGTGGTGTTTTCTGTTTCTACTTTTATATTGTTTCTGTTTTTGGTCCTTTTGATATCACTTTTTTTCCTGGGGGAGGGAGCTTTTTCTCCATATGTTACCTAAGAAGAGACAGAAATCATGTATATATAGCCAAGTTACAAGCATACCCCATAATGTGCCACCATTTGGACAGGGGCCAATACCATCTGTTAGGCATTACACATGAAAAGGGAAGCCTATCTCCAGATCACATCTACCTAGTGACACTCAGTAAGCTTAACAACACAGCAACATCATTAATTTAATCATTGAAAACACAATTAACTACTGAAAATGTTCAAGAAAAAGCAACAAAATATCTCAGCATATGTCCAAAAACAGAAAAGAGTAACTGAGACAAATGACCTGAAGGCAGACATAGATTTTCCACAAGAAGAAGAGCAGGCTTTGGATCTGCCTGAGAAGGAATTGAGAATGATGTAGAAATAAATTCAAATGTTCCACAGAGGGTTGGAGGAAACTAAGGAAGAAGTCAAGAAAGTGCTACCAGCATGAAACAAGATAGATATAGCATTGGAAACTATTTAAAACCTACAAAAAGAGGTACAGATGATTAATAATAAAATATCAGAAATGGACAACATTCTGAAGTACAAAGGGGTAGAATTGAAGAGATGGAAACCAGAATCAGCTATCTGGAAGACAAATCTCTCAATATTGCTAAGATAAAAGAACAAGCAGAAAAAAGGATAAAAAAAATCAGGAGAGTCTAAGATTCATATTGGATAACAGGAAGAGGATTAACTTAAGAACTATTGGCGTTCTAGAACAGGAAGAATCACAGAAATCCACAAAGGATATAGTTGAAGAGCTACTAGGAAAAAAAAAAAAATGTCCCTATCATCTTGAAGGATGAAAAGACAAACATTCAAGAAGCAGAATGAATCCCAGAAAGGATAGACCCCAAAAGAAAATCACCAAGATATATCAGAATCAAGCATTTCAAAATCAGAGAGAAGGAGAGAATCCTAAAAAGAGCCATAGAAGTGTTACTTACAAAGGCAAGAAATCAGATGAAGCCCTGACTTCTTAACAGAAACCATGCAGGCAAGAACACAATGGGGAGACATATATTAAACCCTAAAAGAAAAAAAACAGCCAACCAAGAATTATCTAACCAGAAAAACTATCAATCAATTACGATGTTGCAACCAAAACTTTCCAGGATAAACAGAAGCTAAGATATTTTATCAAAGTAAATCCAGAGCTTGAAAACATCCTAAAGGGAGTTATTTGAACTGAAAACCAACAAGAATAGACAACAAACAGAACAAAATTAAAACAACGATTTCAAAGAGCCGGGAGGTCAATCAAAGACCAAAATAATAACAATGTCAAAAAGGGGAATATATAGGAACACAGATGCAGGTGGTGAGGAGGTCAGGTAGATTGCAGGATGCAATTGTTGTTGTTAAGTGCTGTAGAGTCGATTCTGACCCATAGTGACCTTGTATGTTTCCAAGGAGCAGCTGATGAGCTTGAATCACTGATGTTGCACTGACATTGCAGGATACAATTGTTGATGTTGTTGTTGTTACGTGCCATCAAGTTGGTACCGACTCATAGTGACCTTAGGCACAGCAGAATGAAACACTGACCAACCTCACTATTGTTGCCACACTTGAGCCCGTTGATGCTGCCACTTTGCCAATATATCTCACTGGGGGGACTTCCTCTTTTCTTTGACCCTCCACCTTACCAAACATGATTTCTTTTTCCAGAGACTGGTACCTCCTGAAAACATGTCCAAAGTATGCAGAGGATGACGTGGAGAAATGGAGCAGCTGGGGATTCTAGACCCAGAGAGGGAGAGGGATTGTGTGCTGATGACTGGGGGGCAGGCTTGCAGGGTATACCCTTTGGTTGGTTGATGATGATGGAGGGGATTGTAACCATGACAATGAAATGATATATGGTAGAATGAATGTAAAACTAATGTTCTCCCATGTGAACTATCACATAATTCACAATAAAACATTAAAAAAAAAGATGTATTGCTCATTACTGGTGATTGGAATGCAAAGGTTAGAAACAAACAGGAAGGATCAGTGGTTGGAAAATATAGCCTTGGTGATTGAAATGATACTGGAGATCACATGACAGAATTCTGCAAAACTAATAATTTTTTCATTTCAAATACCTTTTTAAGCAGCATAAGAGACCTAGACCTTACCAAATAGAATACATGGAAATCAAATTGACTAAATCTGTGGAAAGAGAAGTTGGAAAAGCTCCATATCATCAGTGAAATGAAGACCAGGGGCAGACTGTGGAACAGACCATTAATTGCTCATATACAAATTCAGACTGAAGTTTAAGAAAATGAAAATAAGTCCATGAGAGCCAAAATATGACCTTGAATATATCCCACCTGAATTTAGAGATCATCTCAAGAACAGATTGGATACATTAGACACTAAAGACCATAGTCCAGAAGAGTTGGGGGACAACATCAAGAACATCATAGAGAAAGAAAGCAAAAGTCATTAAGAAAACAAGAAAGAAGGACAAGATAAAAAAATGGATGTCAGAACAGACTCTGAAACTTTCTCTCCAACCTCTAAATGTTAAAGCAAATGGAAGAAATGAGGAAGTACAAGAACTGAACAGATAATTTCAAAGGTCAGCTTGAGAAGACAAACTCAAATATTATAATGAAATGTGCAAAGATCTAGATTTAGAAAAACAAAAGGAAAGAGCACAGTCAACATTTCTCAAGCTGAGGGAACTGAAGAAAAAATTCAAGCCTCAACTTCCATTATTGAAGTATTCTCTGGGAAAATTATTCAATGATTAAGAAAGCATCAAAAGAAGGTGGAAGGAATACATAGAGTTACTGTACCAAAATGAAATGGTTGATGTTCAACCATTTCAAGAGGTGGCAGATGATCAACTCCCAATGATACTAAAGGAAGAAGTCCAAGGTACATTGAAAGAATTGGCAAAAAACAAGCCACCAGGATTGATGGAATACAAATTGAAATCTTGTAAGAAAGTGAAGCAACACTGGAGGCACGCATTCATTTATGCCAATAAATTTGAAGGACAACTATCTGGCTATCTGACTGGAAGACATCCATATTTGTGCCTATTCCAAAGAGAAGAGACACAAAGGAATGTGGAAATCATTGGGCAATATCTTTGCTATACCATGTGAGTAATGTTTTACTAAAGGTAATATTTACTGATGAAGATCAAAGACCACAGCCTTTGCTATGGATTCCATCTCAATGTAAAGAAAACAAAAATCCTCACCACTGGGCCAATAAACAGCATTATTATTAGTAGAGAAAACATTGAAATTGTAATGACTTCATTTTATTTGGATCAATCATCAATCAAGCAGTCAAGAAATTAAATGACATAATGCATTAGGCAAATCTGCTGATAATACATTTTTAATGTGTTGAAGAGCAAATGCATCAGCTTGATGACTAAGGTGTGCCTGACCCAAGCCATTTTAGTTTCAATAATCTCATATGCTTGTGAAAGTTGGACAGTGAATAAGGAAGATTGTATAAGAATTTATGCATTTGAGTTATGGTGTTGGAGGAGAATATTGAAAGTTCCATGGGCTGCCAAAGGAACAAACAGATCTGTGTTGGAAAAAATGAAGCCAGCATGCTCCTTGGAGGCCAGGATAGCCCAACTTTGTCTCTCATGCTGCGGACATATTGTCAGAAGGCACCAGTGTCTGGAGAAGGATATCATGTTTGGTGTGGGGGAGGGTCAGAGAACAAGAGGAAGGCTCCCTGCGAAATCGATTGTCCAAGTGGATGCGTCAATGGGCTCAAGCATGGTAACAATTGTGAGGTTGGCCCAGGACTGGGCAATGTTTCCTTCTATTGTGCATAGGGTCCTTATGAGTTGGCACTTATTTGATAGCATCTAATAACAACAACTGTTGTTATTAAAAATGCACTTTTAGAAAAAAGTTTATAATGCTAAACATGAAATAGAGTAAACTAAGAAATTGTCACTTAATTTGTATATGTAATATGAAAAGATATCTTCACTATACAAAACATTACCAATTTCAACTAAATGAAATGAATTTCAGTGATATTAACAATAGCACACACTTTTAGAATAAGTAAAGCCTTATGAACTAGAATGCAATCAAGATAACATAAAATTATTTGGAACTAAAAATGAGAAAATAATATTCTTTTGTTTTAATTTGTATTACAAAAATAAAGCTTTCTTCAAAATTGTTTGGGGAATGTTTTTGTAACTTCAAATAGCATTCAAGAAAAGCAAAATGTTTGAGGGGATGTATAACCAATGAACACTTGTATGGGTTAGCTTCTAGTCAAGAGTTAAAAACCATAAATGCAATAAATATAACTTAACATAGAGAAGAATTAATTATCTCTTGAAAGATTGAATTATAAAAAGGAGAAACTAAGGTATCATGTTGGTAACAACTGTAGGTAGCAGATGGCATGCCTGTAGATTGGTAAATAAAGAATAGGTTTGAATTTTTAAAACATTTCTAGTTTGCAAAAGGGATCTCACTGAGTTGACCTTCAATCTCTGAGAACAGTTACTGGTCAGCTGGCACTAATATGCAAGATCATGAAAGAGCGGCTCTGTGGGACTGGGGGCTCAGATTTCTAAGAAGGGAAGGATTCTGGCCTGCTGGTGCCAGTGTCACTATGGGGTCACAAGTGCAAGTGTTGGAAAAACTCCAAGCTACTGATAGAACTAAAATGATCTGCTACTTCTGGCTTGAAGAAGCAAAACAATGTGACATTAATAAGAGCAGTAAGTCAAACAAAGCAGAAGAAAAGAAGCATTTCCTTTACCTCCTCCCAATCTCCCTTTAACTCCCTTTAACAGAATTTCATGAAAATCAGTGAATAAAGCAAAAGTCATTGTATACAAGGATGGGGTATCATTGTATAGGCGGATGGATTAAAAGCAAAGAAAAATTGCTTAAATGTTGTATTTCATTATTTATAAATAGTATCAACCTAAATAAATGTAATAAATTTTGGAGATAAATAAGTTTCAGTAGGTAAATCTGGTAAGTTAGAATGCAATAAATATTATATTCAAAGCATAATTGAACATTAAGAATGACAATATTTTGGAGATGCAGTTTTAAATTAAGCAAATATAATTAAAACAGCAAAAACCATTGACTTGCTTCAAATCCTAAAGATGAAATAACATGGTGGCATTTGGATAATGTTTAAAGAAATTCCTGCTTATTTCTCTTAAACATATTCTTTCAAAAGATACCAGAAACCCAAGATGTGAGTAAAATTATGCAAAAGAAAATAACATTCACAGATATTTATCCCTAGATATACAAATACACAAAGTGTAAAAGCTACAACTATGATAAAAGGTAGAAAAATGAATTGAGGAATAAGAAATCATTACTACTTGAACATAAAGCAAATACAAATTTTAGATTTCTCCAGAAGTATGTTTATAGTCCCTGAGAGAGTACCTTGTGCTTGCATGTTTTGTACATATACAATTTCTGTTGAGAGAGCTTAAGCAAACTCTTATTTTTCATCACAGCTCCCAGAAATCACTTGTTGTTTTCTAGAATTACCTAGAAAATAATTGATTTCTATTGCTGTTGTTCAAGTGCTATCATGTTGGTTCTGACTCAAAACCTTCTGAGGTTTTAAATCATTTTGTGAACAGAAAGCCTCATCTTTTTCCCAAAGAGCAGCCGCTGGGCTTTAACAACTGACCTTGTGGTTCACAGTCCAGTGCTTATCATAAAGAGCTACCACATTCCTCTGACTTCTCTTAAAAACTATATCCTAGAAAATCAATCGCATTCCATTATAAACAATGAAAATGCCTTCTATAATTCTCACTTTTTCATGTTTTAGGAAATGAAGTATCCAAAATTGCTTCATAAGCAAAATGGTGCTTTGTTTTGTTTGGAAAGACACTGAATGAATAAACAGATGAGAATTACAGAAGAGGCAATTTGTTTGATGTCCCTCTTTTTATTTTTCTGAGAGGGGTAAATCTTATGCATTACTTACTCTAATAAAATGTGTTATTGTTAAGTGCTGTCCTGTTTATTCCAACTCATAGAAACACTGTGTAACAGAACAGAACTGTCTCACATGCCTGACTTGGTTGCTGTCTTTATAGAAGCAGATACGTTCTTTATCCCACTGAACCACTGATTGGGTTCAAAAGACCAAACTTTTAGCTAGCAGTGGAGCTCTAAAAGGTTTAGAAACCAAGGCTTCTTCAAATGAAATGTACCAATCTAAAAATTGGTACCATTTTAGTAGCAATCTAAAAGTAAACAATTATAACTATTCTGATATATAACTAGTCAAAACTGTATACAGCTAGGAAAGAAAAAAAAAAAAAAAAAAAGACCTAGGTGGGCATTAATTTCAATTTATGTTTCCTTGGCATATATAATTATAAGCAAATTCAGTAAAGTACCATAACCACATATGCATTTATATAATTTCTGCTTCCCAGTAACATGAATCCAGAAAAGTCCCAATGTAAGAATGACATAGGAGCATTATTTGACTTCCTCTGACTTCACTAATGAATCAAACATAACAACAAGCATAACATCAGCCCAAGGCCAAGGTCAATTCTGATGAGGTGCAAGTCAGACATCCCTTCACCCTTCAACTTCCTTTAACAATTTGGACATGAATCATCTCTCTCACAACACTCTATCCTTCTCTGCTGAGTTAAAAATAATCATTGCAATGCTCTCACAGAACTCATAGACAATACTCATGATTATGTGGATTATTAGGCAAGTTAACAAGTTTCAGAATCAAAGATGCTCATGATACAGTTCTTTTGGGCAGAATCACCTCTTTCTGGTCCTTGCCCTATAAGCTACGAGGTTTTTTGGCCTCTGAAATGCTCAAGAAATGTTACAAGGCTCCTTTAGCACTGCTGATAAATGCCCAAAGGGCTCAATATTCTTCCAAAAGCCTCATCCAAAAGGTCCTTTTCTCTAGCTCGGTGGGTCACCAAACATTTCCCTTGATTAATTGCCTATAGGGAACTCATTCTGCAAGTGAAACTCTTTTCCCAAAGCACTCAAGCTTTTGTTAGGTGCCATCAAGTTGATACCAATTCAGAGTGACCTTTTTCACAGCAGAATGGAACACTGCTTGATCCCGGGCCAACTTCACAATCAATGCTACATTTGAACTCATTGATGCTGCCACTGTGCAAATCCATCTTGTTGAGGATCTTCTTATTTTTCTCTGAACCTCCTCCACTTTACCAAGCATGATGTCCTTCTCCAGTGCCTGGGCCTTCCTGACAATATATCTGAAACATGAAAGATGAAGTTTGGCCATCCTGACCTTCTACGAGCCCTCTGGCTTTATTTCTTTCAACACAGATTGATTTGTTCTTTAGGCAACTCATGGCACTTTCCATATTCTCCTTCAACACTGTAACCCAAATGCATCAATTCATCTATGGTCTTTATTTATTATCCAACTTTCACATGCATATGAGGTTATTGAAAATAACATGGCTTGCGTCAGGTGCACCTTAGTCCTCAAACTGACATCTTTGCTTTTCAACACTTTAAAGAGGTCTCATTTAGCAGATTTGCCCAATGCAATACATCGTTTAATCAAACGATGCGGCTTCAATGAGTGTTGATGGTTGATCCAAGCAAAATGAAGTCATTAATAATTTCATTTTCCCCCATTTACATGCATGTTATTTATTAGTCCAGTGAGTGGAGGGGGGGGGTTTGTTTTCTTTACACTGAGGTTGTGATCTTTGATCTTCATCAATAAGTATTCTAAGTCCTCTTGGCTTTCTGTAAGCAAGGTTGCATTATCTGCATATTGTAAGTTATTAATGAGCCATCCTCCAATCCTGATGCCAGGTTTTTCATCATATAATTCAGTTTCTCTATTTGTTCAGCAGTCAGTCCACAATTCAGACTCTTGTTCGGGCTCTGTTATACTACTGCCATATCTGTGCTTCTCCTCTGGTGTCTCAGCATTCTGTCTTATGGATCTGGGGGATTCACCATTCAGGGATCTTGAGGTCCAAACAGTGTGTTCTTCTTTCTTGATAATACTGACATTCCTCCCCTACTACTGAGGTGGCTAATTTAAAACCCCATAGGTTGGAAAAATTACCAGTCCCATGATAGAGTTGCAAAATTTTACAATCAAAATTAACAATGTTGACAGTCATTAAAAATTGTATCATATAATTTGATTCACATATTTTCCCACAAGGTAATGTATCCAATCTGTCTGGGCCTACCCAATCATTTGGTGAGCATTACTATGACTGTGACTAGAAGAGCAATATCAAGTAACTCACTTCACACAGTCATCTACATACTTATTTTATGTCTTTACAGTAACTAATATTCATAACTTGAACTTTTTTAGGTACTGCAGATAAACAGTGTACAACATAGATATAAATTTGTGCCCTCATGTAGCTTAAATTCTTGTTTGTTATAGCAGTCAACAACCAAATTAATAAGGTAAAGTATATGGCATGTTCCATGATGATACAATTTATGGTGAAAAATAAAGTAGGGAGAAAGTATGGAGACTGTAGTTAGAGGAATCCTATTATAATATAGAGGGATAAGAGAAGGAAGGCTTCATTGTGAATGTGGCTTTAAAAATAGAAAATAATAGGGAAAGTAATAGAGAATGTGTTGTCTGGGGAACATCATTTCAAGTAGTGGGAGAGTAAGTACAAACATATCAAGGCAGAAGCAGCTACAGGATAACTTATATGGCTAAACCAAAGGTAACAAAGATGGGAGAAGCAGAAAAAGAGGTTATATAAGAAAAGAGTGGAAGATGCTACAGGACCTTGCAGCGCTTGGCCTGACAAACTCAGTTCAGGTGAATCATCATAGAAACAGTAACATTGTTGTTATTGTTACGTAGCATCAGGTTGGTACTGACTGTGATCATATGCACAACAGAATAAAACTTGGTCTGGTCTTGGGCCAACTTCACAATCGTTGCTAGGCCTGAGCTCATTGCTGATGCAACTATGCCAATTAATATTACAGTGGCCTTCCTCCTTTTCTCCAACTCTCCACTTTACTCAACATGATATTCTCCAGGGACTGGTCATTCCTTATGGTCTGTTCAAGTTATGGGAGATGAAGTTTGGCAATCCTAGCATCCAAGGAGCACTCTGGCTGTACATCTTCCAACATAGATCTAGTTGTTCTTTTGGCAGTCCATGGTACCTTCAATATTCTTTTGAAACACCATAGCTCAAATGCAATTCTTCTAGAGCCTTTCTTATTCACTGTCCAGCTTTCACATGCATGAGGTTATTGACAATACCACGACTTGGGTTAGGCGCACCTTAGTCCTCAAACTGACACTGTTGCTATTGAACACTTTAAAGAGGTCTTATGCAATTGTTTAATGCAATATGTCATTTGATTTCTTGGCTGCTGCTTTCCTGAGTATTGATGATCTTTGACAACTTCATTCTTTTCTCTATTTATATGGATGTTGTTTATTGGTCCAGTGGTGAGGATTTTTATTTTCTTTACATTGAGATGAAACCCATGCTGAAGGCTGTGGGTCTTTCATCTTCATCAGTAAGAATTTTAAGTTCTTTTTTACTTTCAGCAAGCAAGGTTGTATAATCTGTTTATCACAAGTTGTTAATGAGTCTTCCTCCAATCCTGATGATAAACTTTTCTTCATATAACACAGCTTCTCTGATTATTTGCTCAACTGAATACTGACTGAATAAGTTTGGTGAAATAATACAACTCTTATAATTATTTTCTCCTTAGTGATCTTTTGCTTTGTGTATGATGTTCTTGATGTCATCCCACAAATCTTCTGGTCTTCAGTCTTTTGTGTCTAGTTCATGAAATCTCTTCTTCAGATGATCTCTAAATTCAGGTGGGATATGTTCAAGGTTATATTTTGGCTCTCATAGACTTGTTTTAATTTTCTTTAGCTTCACCCTGATTTTGCATATGAGCAAGTGATGGTCTGTTCCACAGTCTCTCCCTGGTTTTGTTTTGGCTGATGATATGGAACTTTTCTACTGTTTCTTTCTATCATGTGATCATTTGTATCACCAAGGCCATATTTTCTAACCACTGATCCTTCCTGTTTGTTTCCAACCTTTGCATTCCAATCAACTGTAATGAACAATACATCTTTTTTAAATTTAATGTTTTATTGTGAATTATGTGATAGTTTACATGGGAGAACATTAGCTTTACATTCATCCTATCATACACTGTTTCATTGAAATGGTTACAATCCCCATCATGCATCATCAAACAACCAAAGGATATACCCCGCAAGCCTGTGCCTCTGTCATCAACACAGAGACCCTCTCCCTCTCTGTGTCTAGAGTTTCCTGCCACTCTATCTCTCCACATCATTGTCTCTGCCTCCATCTCTGGTGTCACTATTTCTCTGGGTAGAGTCCTACACTCCACTCTTCTCCTTTATGTTCCCAAGGACCGCCCTTCCCAAAGTCAACCACTTGCCTCCTTTTGCTAAAAAAGTCTACCTTTACATTTCCAATCCTCACAGTCAGTCCTGAAAGCAAATATTCACTATTGTACCACAAGAGTCCTATCCTCATCTCCTTCTGTCAGCCCTGCCCAGACAGATTGGATACTACTCAGTGGAGATTCTACCTTCCTCCATACCCTCTGGATCTAGGCTCCCTCTTGAAAGCTTGTAAGCTAATACTTCTCCACATTTTGCCTTTGTAACACCCCCCTCCCCCAATTTTGGGTAGCCAATGTCCAAGTTGCCCATCCCTTTCTACCCTGTGTATCGAGGGGGTGGGAATGAACCTGGATATAAAGATTTGTTCCCTCTTGTGAGCTACTGCATCCATAGGTGTACGTCAAGTTCATCAAACTGTATCAGATTATCCTTTTTTTTTTTTTTTTTTTCCCTCTTCTTCCTTCTTCTAGTTGAGCTCTGATAATCCAATCATTGAAGCCAGGTCAAGTGGGTATTATATGCAAGTGTGGCGTTCTTGTGCATATGCCCTCTCTTCTTATCAGCTGGATGCTTCACTCTCCACTCTAGTCTTCTTTGGCTATGTCACTGACTCTGGGCCCAGGAGTACCCAGGTCTTGCTGTACTGCTGGCCAACTAGGTCTCTACCCGGGTTCACAGTAGTCTATTGAATGTGGTAGGACTTACCTTGCAGCTTCATTGCTGTTTTTCCCTCAATTCCTCTTATTGGTGACCAACATGTTCACCAATCAGAGTACATGTTTGCTTGTGTATTCCCCATGAGTCTTATTCTTGGAAGGGGGTTTGTCCTAAGGGGACCTGGCCGCTTGCTTTGATGTCACCTGGGTGAACCACTTGCTTGATCTTATAGTAGTCAGTCAGATTGTCATTATTGCATTTTAGTTTTCCTGTTGGTCTTTCTATCAAGAAGTATCTTCTCTTCTTCTAGCTGTTCCAGGCTGGTCTGCTTTTCCTTTCAAGTGGAAATTTCCCACCTCAGAAGATTCTGGATGGTCTTATGTAATGCAGAGGCTCCACAGGAAGAAGCCTCCTTCACTGGGCACCTTGTAACCCCATTTTAGATATTCCAATCAGTTATAGGCAGAAGACAGACTTACAATCTTTCTATGGTGATATTTCTAGCTATTCCGTTCTCTCCCCCTCAAGTATCTAATTTATAATGGTGTGCAAGGGAAGCCAAGATTCAAAAGACAGCCAAGCATCTTAACATTATTTCCCCTCTTTTACCCATTCAAACCATGCCTCAATCCCTGTATCCCAGAGATCTGTTGTTCCAAGGTTGTGCATACATCATTATTTACCTCTGTCCCACTTAGCCCATGAAAAGCTGCATAACTGTTCTCCCATCTGCCTTGTTCTTCCATTCCCCTCCCCCTTCTTGTTTATTACACCCCTCCCTAACACCCAAAATATCCTGTGTGTATACCCTACCCTGTGCTCCACCTTCCCCTCCCTCCCCTCACCTCATCCCCCACATCCCGGTAACCAGCAAAGTATTTCCTCCCCCACTTTTAGTATGGGTTATTTTTCATAGTCTTTTACAGTGGTGGTCCTGTGCAGTATTTCTCCTTTTGTGATTGGCTAATTTCACTCAACATGATGTCTTCAAGGCTCATCCATGTTATATGGTAGCTTACAGCTTACTTTTTGTTTTTCAAGGTAGCATAATATTCCACTGTATGTATGTACCACAGTTTGTTTATCCATTCTTCAATTGATAGGCACTTAGGCTGTCTCTATCTTTTTGCTGTTGTATATAGTTCTGCTAAGAACATTGGTGTGCATATATCTACTTGGGTTATGGCTCATATTTCTTGTGGGTAAATACCAAGTAGAGGAATTGCTGGATCATAAGGTATTTCTATTTTCAACCTTCTGAAGAAGCGCCATAATGATTTCCAGAGAGATTGGACCATTTTACAATCCCATCAGTAATTCAGGAGCATCCCAGTCTCTCCACATCCTTGTCAGCATTTATTGTCCTCTACTTTTTTTATCTTTTCTGTCATTGCTGGTGTGAGATGATCTCTCATTGTTTTTTTGATTTGCATCTCTCTAATGGCTAGTGATCCTGAACATTTCTTCATATGTTTGTTTGCTGCCTGGATCTCCTCCTTGGTGAAGTGTCTGTTCATGTCCTGTGCCCATTTATTAATTAGGTTATTTGTCTTTTTCTTGTAGAGATGTTGTAGTTTCCTATATATTTTATAAATTAATTCATTTGTCTGATGTATCATTGCAAAATATTTTTTCCCATTCTGTGAGTTCCCTTTTTACTCTTTTGGTGAAGTCTTTTGATGCACATACATTTTTAATTTTTAGTATGTCCCAATAATCTATTTTGTTTACTTTTGTTTGTATATTTTTCAAAATGTTTGGTAGTTTGTGTATTCCCTGAATTAGAGCCCTTACATTTGTCCCTATTTTTTCTTTGATGGCCTTCATAATTCTGGGATTCACATTTAGGTCTTTAAACCTCACTCAGTTGGTTTTTGTATAAGGCGTAAGGGTAAAGGTCTTCTTTTACTCTTTTGCATATCATTTTCCAGTTCTGCCAGCACCATCTGTTGAAGAGACTATCATGTCCTCCAGTACATCTTGATTGCGGGTTCAATCAATATCAGACTGAAGAAGTTGGTAGAATTCTTCAAGTTCATCATAACTGGCTTTAGTGCTTGCTGTGTAAATTTGAATAGTGGTAATATTAACTGATCTTCCTTGCAAACTTATGGATATTATGCTATCACAGACAGTGCTGTAGTTCATGACAGATCTTGATATGTTCTTTTTGATCAACAATTCGATGCCATTCCTCTTCAATTTGTCATTCCTGGCATAGTAAACCATGTGATTGTCAGATTTAAAATGACCAATACCATTCAATGTCTGCTCACTAATGCCTAGAATGTCAATGTTTACGCATTCCATTTCACTTTTGAGAATTTCCAATTTTCCTAGATTCATGGTTCATATATTCCATGTTATTATTGTTAACAAATGTTACAGCTGTTTCTCTTTATTTTGAATTGTTCCCATCAGGAAATTAAGCTCCTGAGGGCTTTACTCCATTTGAGTTATCATGAAGTACTCTACTTTGAGGAGACAATTCTTCCCCAGTCACATTTTGACCACATTCCAACCTGAGGGGTTCATCTTCCAGCACTATATCTGACAATATTCTGGTGTTCTTCAACATGTTTCAGTATTCAATAATTGGTGCTGACAGTATTCCACTGCTGTTCATAAGGTTTGCAGTGACTAAATATTCAGAAGTAGTCCCTCTCTCTTTCATCCTAGACTATTTTCATCTAGAAGATGATCTGAAACACTATCATTAGCATGGAAACTGGAAGCACAATGACTACTTTAAGTGGAACATTTTCATTTTTGTTCCTCACAACTTTCTACCTTGCCTGAATTTATAACTAATGATTGCTGCCTTCTTATAGTAATTGTAGAAAAAATCCAAATCACTGATTCCATTGTCTCAGTCAAGACTTTTTTTTTAGAGAAATAGAAGCAGTGATATATGTAATGAATGATATGGACATAAATAGATAATTAGATAAATAGATGTTGTTGTTGTTATGTACCGTGGAGTGACCTTGTACAGGGTTTCTGAGGCTGTAAATCTTTACAGGCACAGAATAGATAGAGGATAGATAAACAATAGTGATAGTTACAGAGAGGGAGAAAAATCAGGTAAGAAATATATGAGGATACATTTTACTCAGAGATCATTGTTAACTGACATTCCTTATGTTCTCCTGTTTGATAATATTTGGTACTTCTTATAATTTACTGCTTGATATAATTGATAATGTAATTCACTATATTGGCAGGTAATGATGACAGATTATATTGTCAGATCAATTGATAGTGAAAAATCATTTTACATAATATGCTATACAATATATCCTATACCTCTAACCACACAGCCAGAAGTTCAAACCCCCAGCTGTTCCTCAGAAGCTCTATACAGGGCCTTTATGTGTAGGAACCAACTCAACAGCACTTAACAACAACATAATAATAATAAGATTCAAAATGTTAAAAACTCAACATGTGGGGAATGAGAAAAACTGTTTCAACTTGGTAACAAAGCAAGAAAAACACAACCAAATTCTTAAGGGTAAAGACAATGTTTTTATTGTTGCTGTTTTAAGATCCATTGTGTCAGTTCCAATTCATAATGACCCTATATAGGGCTTCCCAGGAGTGACTGATGGGTTTGAACTACTGATGACCTTTTGGTTAGCAGTCTAGTGTTTATCCTATAATGCCACACCAGGACTTCTCCTTAGATTTAGTAGGAATGAACATATAAAAATCACAAATAGATATCCATTTACCAGAATATGAAGATAGTGACTTTACTACATTCTGGTAAAGATGTGAAGAAATGGAATCACTCTTATATGGAATCAATAAAAATAAAACAGTGCAGATATTCTGGAAAACAATTTGAAACTATCCAAACTAAATTTCTAAGTATCATACAAAACAGCAGTTGTTCTTTTGGGCATGCATCTGAAAGAAATAATTCCATGTTGGTGGTTCAAGCTCACCAGCTGCACCTCAGAAACCCTATATATGGTCACTATGGGTCAGAATGGACTCTATGGCATTTCACAACAACAACAATAGCATTCTTGAAATTGGAAAATGGTAGAAATGGAAAGCAGACTACTGATCACCCGGGTTAAGAATGGGAGGATGTGCTTGGCTCTAAAAGGGCAAGATTGATACTTAGGATTGATCTTGCCTGTTTTAAAATCAGTAATCTGTGATGTTGTAATAGATTTATTAGCAGTGTAACATGTTACCATAGGGGGAATTGACTTACTCTGTAATATTTTTATTTATATACATATCTACAGCAATCTCAAAATTAATGAACAAATATGCACATGTCTTTAATATAGACATGGTAGAGAATGTTAAGTTAAAGTTGACAGATTGAAAAAAGATGCATGTGCTTCTGAATGTGAGACTCACTAATATATAGACTTTACAGAGAATTATTTCAATCAATACTGCAATTTACAAAGGTACATGTAAATACATTAAAAGTCTTGCCAATATGTAGGGTAGGGATTAGGAATGGGGTTAAAGGATATAAATAGCCAAATGAATAAAAGTAATATGAATATTGGCAAATTTCATAATTTATTGGTAGGATAGTAAGTTACTGTGTAGACCTTTCCATGTTGTCCCAGAAATTGTGACCAGGGCCCAAAACTGAAAGCAAAGTGATCTTAATTACCTGATATTCTAAAGAGATCTGCCAATAACTGAGGCCAGATATGTCCCTCAAGGCTTATTAAGTGTTGAAAGGTGACTGAACCAGCTGGACTATCTCCAAGTATCACCCCAGCAACCACTTATCCCTCAATTCACAGCTCCTAAAATATCCAAAAAGGCTAGAGAGGAGAGTCTCTGTCTGGTGGGTACTATAGTAACACTTTCCTAATCCCCCCTTATAATGAGACGTTTCCACCATATAAGTTAAGAGAATGATGAAAATATCAAAAGAATCACTTGTAGAGCTTGAAAGAGCTTTGCTATCTGAACCATAAAATCTACAGAAGTCTTTTTCTTTAGGGATTAAATTCCAGAGGCAGAAACAGAGGGAAGTTCAGGACCACAGACGCCTTTGGATCCAGTCACTTTGACTTTGCCAGTTTATCTTGGAGAAATGACTCAATATATTTCTGAATGCAGTATGTTACATAAATAAAAATCAGGACTAAGAAACACTGTTGATTGTGTGAAGACTAAAAGTCTTTAATACAATGTCATGCGAACCAAGGTTACTTGAACAGGTGTCTTTTTCTTTTGTTGCTGGAAGAATTTTCATTGCAGTAACTTGGAAGAATATTAAAAATAGCATGGACTGCCAGAAGAACAAACAAATCCATCTTGAAAGAAGTGCAGCCAGAATGCTTCTTAAAAGTCAGGATGACAAGACTCTGTCTCTCATACTTTGAACATGCTATCAGGAGGGGCCGGTCCCTGGAGAAGGATATCATGCTTGATAAAGTAGAGGGTCAGCAAAAAAAGGAAGACCCTAATGAGATGGCTTGGCACAGCAGCAGAAACAATGGACTGAAAGGTAATTATAATTGTGAGGATGGTATAGGACCAGACAGTATTTTGCTGCATAGAGGTACCTAGGAGTTGGAATCTAAGTGATAGCACCTAAAACAACATTATCATAGTAAGGAAAAGTTATGTAGAAATCAGAAAGCTATAAGAACATGAAACCCTTGCTCATTCCTGAACTCTGGGATTTTTAACATA
>NW_006408606.1:1736214-1736786 GCF_000296735.1 Chrysochloris asiatica | reverse complement strand
TCTCCCCCTCTGGTGTCTATTTTATATTATAATGCAAGGAAAACCAAGATTCAAAAGACTGCTGAGCATCTTAACATTATTCCCCCCTTTTCCCCTTTCCAACCATGTGTCAATTTCTGTATTGATACAGAGCCCTGTAGTTCCAAGGTTGTGCATGCATCATTCTTTAGCTCTGTTCCACTTAGCCCATTTAAACATGCCTACTTGTTCTCCTATCTGCTTTGTTCTTCCATTTCTCTCTTCCTCCTTGTATATTGTCCACCTGTCTAATCCCTACTCTGTGCTCCACCTTCCCTTCCCTCCCCTCACCCACCACCGACTTCGCAGCGATCAACAAAAAATTCTCCCAGCCCCCTTTAGTATGATTTCTTTTTCTTAGTCTTTTACAGTAGTGGTCCTAAGCAGTATATCTCTTTTTGTGACTGACTAATTTCACTCAGCATATTGTCCTCAAGGTTCATCCATGTTATGCGGTGGCTTGCTGCTTCCTTGTTGCTCTTCAAGGTAGCATAACATGCCATTGTGTGTATGTACCACAGTTTGTTTATCCATTCTTCAGTTGATGGGCACTT
>NW_006408606.1:1717831-1733897 GCF_000296735.1 Chrysochloris asiatica | reverse complement strand
TGTTATTTGTGTCTTCTCCCTCTTTTCTTTTGTTAGGTTTGCCAATGGTCTGTCAATTTTGTTAATTCTTTCAAGGAACCAGCTTCTTGTCCTGTTGATGGTTTCTATCATTTTCCTGTTTTCTATCTCATTCATTTCTGCTCTAAACTTTATTATTTCTTCTCTTTTGGTGGCTGTGGGTTCCCTCGGTTGGTCTGTTTCTAATTATTGTAGATGTTGTGTTAATGTGTTAATTTTAGTTCTTTCTTCTTTTTGGATGTGTGCATTTATTGCAATTAATTGTCCTCTCAGCACCACTTTCACCATGTCCTAAAGATTTTGGTATGTTGTGTTTTTGTTCTCATTTATTTCTAGAAACTTTGCGAATTCATGTTTAATTTCTTCTACTACCTACTTTTCAGCAGGGTGTTATTCAATTTCCTTGTATTTGACTTGATTTCCTTGGTCTTCCTATTGTTGCTTTCTAATTTGATAGCATTGTGATCTGAGAAGATGCTTTGTAGTATTTTGATATTTGTAAATTTATGTAGATTTGTTTTGTGGCCTAAAACATGGTCTATTCTGGAGAGTGTTCCATGTGCACTTGAAAAGAATGTGTATTGTGCAGTTGTTGGGTTGAGTGCTCTGTACACATCTATGAGGTCCAGTTGGCTGATTGTGTTGTTTAGTTCTTCTATGTGTTTTGAACCGCCAACCTTGCTGTTCAAAAGGCTCTGTAGTGTGGCGCCGCAACCCACAGAGCCACCACACCAGGACTCCTGCCAAACCAGCGAAAAAAGTCAGACCCAAATAGGACGCACATCCACGTCTCACATTGGGCTGAGTGTGCGGGTTCCTGAGGAGCGTCTCACATTGGGCTGAGTGTGCGGGTTCCTGAGGAGTGTCTCACATTGGGCTGAGTGTGCGGGTTCCTGAGGAGCGGCTGGTGAGCCTGAACCACTGACCTTGCAGTTCAAAAGGCTTTGCAATGTGGCGCCTTAACCCACAGTGCTACACTGGGACTCCTGCCAAACCAGTGAAAAAAGGCAGAGCCAAACAGGAAGCTCATCCATGCCTCAGCCTGGGCTGAGTGTGCGGGCTCCTGGCAGAAGAAACCACCAGCGGTGAGGGTGGAACGCAGCCCCTCGGCCAAGCCCCTGCCTCTACCCAACCAAATGGAGGTGGGCAAACAGTGAGCACACCAATTACCTGACACCAAAGAAAAAAATATAGTTGGAACCACGCAAAATTGGCAAAGTATATTGTGCAACTTTCTTTTTTCCAAGGTTCCCACAGCGTGTTTCCGTGGTGTCTCTGCGGCCCCTATTTCATCCTGCCGCTTGGTCTCACCCAGGATGTTGGCTCAGACTTCCCTGCATGGCCTGCAGATTCAAAAGTATGCAATTTTTTTACTTCAGCTCCAAATTCCACAGGCTATAAGCCTTCAAACCTTTAAACTATTCTTATCTCTGTGGGTCCAAGTTTTGGAGCTCTGTCCTGACTTTTTTTTGCCTGGAATTCTGAGTTATTGCTGACAGCGACCTTCACTACACCTCCACCTTAGCTGCCATCAAGCCTCGCCTTAACCTCTATTTTTTGAAGGAATTTTTTGCCACTACAGAGTTGTACAATAATGGTAAATGTCATGAATAAGGTATAGTGTCTTTAATTACTATATATGTATTTACCATTAATGAAAAAAAGAGGGGAGGATAAGAATCACATCAGCTTGCTTGCTAATTAATTTTCTGCAAAGTTATATGTGCAATTTAAAACAGACTGTAAAGATTGTAGGCCTGGAGAACTACTGGAGAGTGGATTTGTCACTAGTGTTTAAAAAATGATACTCTTTAGAATTTTATAGGGGAAAAAGAAACCTTCTCAAATAAGTATGTGTGCTAGAAATCTAGGCTAAACCTGGTCAGCATATTTCTCTTACTCCTCATATTTGATATGTCAACATTACTTATATATTTTGTGGATAGTTTAATGCTTGGGCCCATCATTTCTTGCTATATCAATTGCCATCTATAATTCTTGGCTAAAATAATTTTAAGACTTTATTACTATAATAATATTTGGGTTTATATATCCATAATTTTATGTAGGCTCTTTCCAACCAATTTAATGACACAGAAGCCAATGTCTTCCCTTTAAAATACAATTATAACCATATTGCCATCTCACTGTCATCCTTCATTTGCTACTTAAATAATTTCAAGAACTTTGCATTGCCTATAAATTAGAATCTAGAGGAAAACAAATACAAAAACACAACAACAAAATAAAAAACTCACACACAAACAGTTTTTCATGTATTACAACTCCAAGTAGTTATTTGTTAACTGCTGACTATCTATGAGACCACCAGAATAGCATGCTGTTCATGAGTAGTTAAAAACGTATCAAGTATAGAGAATAGAAATCTTTATAGTGTCTCAGAAGAAGTTTAAAGTCTGAATTCTACTGGTATAAAACATGTGTCTAAAGTCAGAGAATTATTAAGGATTGGACACATTTTGGACCAAATAAGTTTTGAATTTGGTGTAACTAATGAAGCAAGGGTCTAAAGTGAGTCTTTGTAAGTAAATTGGTTTTTGATATGCATACATCTCTGATGAAGAAATTAATTTACCAGATGAGCAGTTGGTTGTTCAGATGTATTGATAAGCAAATATTTCCCAAAGGAACAAGGGAATTGGTTTTTTGTTAGTTTACAACCTATCCCTCTGTCTATAATTTGAAAAAAAAAAAAATCTGGTTTATCTTCCACAAAGAATAATATCCAAAATTAACCCCATGTAATAGTGTAGTGGTTAAGAATCGGCTTGTGAACCTCAAGGTCAACAGTTCGAAAGTACCAGCTGTTCCGTGGGAGAAAGATGAGGCTTTCTGCTCCCGTAAGATTTACAGCCTCAAAAAACCCTATGCAGGGTTGCTATGCGTCAGAACCGACTACATGGCACATAACCATCACCACCAATTATCACTAAGAATCTTGAACTTAACTGGAAGGAAGAATCTATGGAAGGAGTGAAAAAAACCAACAATAATATTTTCCAACAAAGTAAAGATTTGTCATCATATATTTTAAATATTAAAATAGTGTTACCAGTTTTTATTAAGTTAGTAAATTAAGGCTTATCAGTTATGAAAAATACTAAGCAATGAATTTTATGATTATTAGGATTACTCCAAATAACTTATTATAAAAGAAAAAAAAATTACTTAAAAATAGATGAGTTTTTCTCACTTATTATTTTGCTGTTTACATCAAAAATTTTATATAACCAAATATAAATATGGAATATCAAGCTTAGCTAGAATTTCAAGCTCAGCATCTGTGAACAATAAGAAAATACTTCATTATAATAACATATTTTAAGAAAAATAAACACAAAACTGATATTTAAAGTATGTATATTCTAACATTTCTCCCAAATTTAATTTGATCACAAACACAAAAGAGTAAAAAATATTTAAAATGCATAAAATATGCCAAATAATCTATTTATTTATTTCAACAGAAATCAGATATTTTAAGCTAAAATAAAATGAAAGTTAATAATATTTATTAAGCCCCTTCTAACAGTTCGTAACTACCAGCTGTTCTGAGGAAGAAAGATGAGACTTTCTGCTCCCATAAAGAATTACAGCCTCAGAAACCCTACACAGAGTCTCTACGAGTCAGAACAGACTCCACGACACATAACACCACATACACACCAACAGCCTAACACTGAATTAAGTACTGTAGGTACAAAAAGAGAGCATGAAGGTGATAAAATCTCCTTCCTAGCTGACTAAACTAGAGGAGATAGATAGCAGAAATAAATACATTTATGTAAGACCAAGTAGTAAAATAAATGTAAATATACATGGAGATGAGCATATCCTAAAGGCCAATAAAGTAGGCAACTTTACAAAAATATGTGAATATTAAGAATTAAATTAGAAAGCGAAGAAATACAACAGAAGACTTTATAAGAAAATATTTTGACACATTTGTTTACACACATCTTAAGCATTTACTTTTTGTTTCAACTTGTTTTAATGAAGTCTTCTGAGAAAAACACTTACTCTTAAGTCTTACCATACTGTTTATATGGATGTGGTTGGTGTTTATTAGCAAGAGAAGACCTGCTTATTGCTTGTTATAAAAGAATAGGTTCCCTCCATTTACTCCAGGTTCTTGTTTATTACAATCCACTGCAAGTACAGGCATCCATCTGGGACCTTTCAGATTGTTCCATTTTATGTGGGGTTAGGATAACTGTTGCAAATTTGTACCATGAATAATAAAGTCCTTTGTCATAAGAATCTATGTCTCTTAATTGCATCCATGAAAGAATGGCAGGATAGATTTCTAACTTAAAAATAGGGTAACACCTTAAATACTTCACAGATACTAACAGAAATATGACTTTCTGAAAAAAGAATGATAGAGGTCCCATGGACCAAATAACAGGATTTGAAGGAAGATCACTGACAGTTATATAAAAAGTTAAACTATTGGATAAACTATATACCAAGTTAAACTATATAAAAAGTTAAACTATTGGATAAATTATATACCAAAGTTAAGTAAAATGTATTGCTACCAAATCACAGCCATTTTTATTAAAAGTATGAAATATGAAGCTACTCTTTCTCACCATATTCTTCATCTAGGACTCTTGATGTGTTGCTGTAGGATCAGCATTTGACTGCAAACCACAAGGTTGGCAGTTCAAACCGACCAACGGCTCCTTGGAAACCCTGTCCGAGGTTGCTGTGAGTAGAAACCGACTGATGGCACTGTACAATAAGGTCTATATACTTCTGAAGATGGCTTGCTATCTCTCGAACGCTTTCCTGAAGATTTTTTCGCTTTTCAAATTATACTATGTTAAAATGGCTAATTGGAAATTGTTGAAGGGCAAAAACCATGTTCCTTTTAAATGTTCTTATAATTTGGGAAACAAAGAGAGATCAAAAGGGGTAAGATGAGGGCTGTAGGCCAAATGGTGTAAGACTTTTAAAATTCTTGTGGTACAGGACTTGCTACTCTTGAAGAGTGAACAGGTACATTATCATGCAGAAAAAAAAAAAAAAAAGAATTCCAAAACGTAACTTTCCTTATCTTTTTCTCACAATGTAGTCTTCAATTTTCTTAAAATTTCTATATAATGCACCCCTTAATCATTTCCTGTCCTTCATGAAAATCTATCAAGATTACCCCTTTTGGTATCTCCAAAAACAGTTGCCATAAATTTATAAGCTTTACCTTGAATTAATCTTTGAGGCCTCCCTGACACTCTTTAAAACACTTGTTCCACCTAAAAGCTTATGTTTTATTTGGGGTAGCATTCCTGTAAACTTGTTGCAAAACCTCAAATTTGAATTTTGTTACCAATTTGATATTATCCCTGACCTCAAAATCATTTTTCAATGATACACAGTTATGTCTTCTTTTTCTTTTTACAAAGGACTACATATATTATGGATAGAACTTGTATCTAGTCATCCACTGATCACATTGACATGTTCAAACATTATTTTAAAGAAAAGAAAGAAAAAAACAAACAAACATGCATTTAAAAAAAATAAACTCAAGACCAGGAACTTTAATAGCAATTCTTTTTTAAATTATATATGGTCAATTGGTTAAATGGTCATTCACTTTATCAGTGCACTAAGATTTAACAAAGGGCAACAAGCAACAATCGCAAATAAAGCATCTATGCTGGATGGGAAAGTAATTAATTACTGGAAGAAATAAGGCAAATCATGAGTCCTTAGATTCTCTCAACATATAAAGGAATGTGATCTATAATGCTTGTTAAGGAAGGATGAGAACAGCTGGGCTGCTTTAGAATGTAGCCTTTTCTGCTGTTCATAATGTCAAACTTAGATCCCTTCAAAGGTGACAATTAAAGTCTCCGAGTATATTGCAGTGGTTCCTAGCTCCTTTAAGGGAGCTTTGGACTGCGAGGGAAATTTCTTTGATTAGTCAAATCATCTGCCTATGCCTTATATTGTAACAGGTGGAAATGAATAGATATCAACATAGCAATGTACTTTACTACTATGAAGAAAGTTGCTGCTATGTGAGTCAAGAATCAAAACTGAATCAGTCAGTCAATGGTTAAAGCCCCGTGACCCCAAATGGACACTAAAACAAGCAGTCTCCAAAGCAAAAATTAATGGTATCTTATCACTTGATACAGTGAATCGTATGAACAAAACATTGAAAGTTTGGTTGAGCTGTGAAACGTGACCTTGATGCTTGAAACAAAATATAAATGTACCTGGTTTATCATCACAAAGCTACTCTCTGCTCTGTAACCAAAACCACTCACTCTTCCTCTACCAGACTCTGGTTCCTTTAAGCTAAACAATGATTAGAGGTGGACCACGTAGTATAAGGTGTCAGAACCTGTATCATTCTTAACAGTTTAGATAGACATTTTAATATCTGACATTTTTCAGGTGCAATAGTTTTCATATATATTTAGACTATGAAATGTAAGTTAGGATGCCATATGTATATGCTTCAATTAGCAAATTAATAAAACCTATTTATAAAAAAAAGTTATTGCAAGTGTGCCTGAAAATGAGATATTTAGGACTATTTGAAAGAATGGACTTCCAGATATGCTTATAGGGGCACTATTTTTATTCTCAAGTAAAACAGTTCTATGAATAAAGGTGATGTCTTAAAGAAAGTTATTATTTTAGGACAAAAAAAATGTTTACACAACTCAGTATTCGTATTTGTTGTTGTTAAGTACCATGGAGTCAGTTCTGACTCATAGTGACCATGCACAGTGTTTCTGAGGCTGTAAATCATTACAGGAGCAGAACGCCTCAATTTTCTCCCATGGAACAGCTGGTAGTTGCAAACTGCTGACCTTGAGGTAGGCAGCCTGATTCATACCCACTACGCAACCAGAGTTCCTTAGTATTCATATTAGTTGTTAAGTGCCATCGAGTCAGTTCCCATCTATAGTGACCCTGCATAGGGTTTCTGAGGAGCAGCTGGTGAGCTTGAACCTCAAACCCTGCAGTTCAAAGCGACTTTGTAGTCTAGTGAATTAACCCACAATGCCACACCAGAACTCCATGTTAGTAGTAAGTAGTAATATATTTAGTTGTTTTATCATCTTTTGAGGAGCTTTAAAAAGATCATGGAGATATGGAATTGAAAGATAATAGAAATTTTCCACAAACTTTTGTTGTAAAGTTGTTGCTGTTCAGGTGTGATATTGAGTCAATGCTGACTAATATTACCCCGTAGAGCTCAGTAGAGAAGACCTGTCTCTTAGAGTTTCCAAGGCTATAGTCTTTATGGAAGCAAATCACCAGATCTTTACTCTTGTATAGTGTCTGGTAGGTTACAACTACTCCTAATTCAGTTAGCAATGAAATACTTAGCCATTGTATCACCAGGACTCCTTATCATAGAAACAGCATCAGGTTATTGTTGCTTTCCTACATTTTTCAGATATGTTATTTATTTCTAAATAATATCAATTAAGCACTTTGTTATTCATTATATTGTTTACAAAAAAAAGAGAAAGAAATTTAAGTTTCTTTGAAATATTGTGAGTGAATTACTAAAAATAAAATATTGAATTCTAAAACCAGGTGGTAAATTTAAAAAGTTACTATATAAATGATTGTTTAGAATATGAAGGGATTTTTCCCAAACGTGTATTTCTTTTACAATGAGAAAATAAATATATTTAGAACTACTGCCATACAAACTAATGCATTACATTTCACCAGAACAGATGACAACTAAAGGCTGGTTTTCATTTCTAGAGGGAAGCAAATGAGAAATTCAAATGTAACTTTTTTGGATAGTTTCCTACATATACAATACCAACTGAAAAATAGCCCCCATCTTTGGGATAGGAAACATAAATATTTCCTCAACATTTGTTGGAACTTCTTCATCAGTAAATGCAGTAAATAAGTGAATAAATGTTTCACAGACATGCATACTGTTTTTTCCTTGAAAGAGGATATGAATCGCCCCACACAATCATTGGCTTAAAAATTCATCGTCAGACAAAGAATTTACCAGAAAAGCTTCACCCGATTTACCAGAAAAGCTTCACTGTTTTATACAAGAAAGCATCAAACATTAAAATAAAAAATTTAAGTTTGAAATGCGTTTTATGCTACTTTGACCAATTCTTTTTCCCAAGAATTGATTACTTCCTACAAATAATTTTCACATTTCTGTAATTGTAGCATTGCTAATTGAAAAGTGTGTTGCCATTATTTAACATAATTAAATTTCATGTAGAAAAATAAAATAATAATGGTGCACTAAAACTCAGTTTCAATTTTGTATGAGAGTGTAGCAAGGCAGTAATTCACTGTGGGGTTCCGTTTATCCCACTATTTATTGTCTGTTTAAATTCAACATATTAGACCATTGAGCCTCGCAGGGTTACGGGGCTGATGGAGCTGTGGACAGCTGTCTCAAGGCAGGGCTGTGCACCATAGCCAGTGCCACAGGGGACCAGCAGGATGACTCACTGGTTGTGTGGAAAAAAGTCGATTTGATCCTACTGTCTAAGAAGGAACATCTTGATGCCTTGAATGAGACTGTTATTCTGGAGCTCTTGCAGCATGACAACATTACAGCCTACTATAATCACTTCATGGACAATACCACCTTGCTGATAGAGTTGGAATACTGTAATGGAGGGAATCTGTATGCCAAAATCCTTCCAGAAGGACGAGTTGTTCGAGGAAGAGATGGTGGTGTGGTACCTATTTCAGATTGTTTCAGCAGTGAGTTATATTCATAAAGCTGGAATCCTTCATAGAGATATAAAGTCATTAAATATTTTCTGACAAAGGCAAACCTGCTAACACTTGGAGATTATAGTCTGGCAAATAAACTTAATTCTGAGTGTTCTATGGCTGAGATTCTTGTGGGAACACCATATTATATGTCTCCAGAGCTGTGCCAAGGAGTAAAATATAACTTCAACTCTGACATCTGGGCAGTAGGCTGCATCATTTTTGAACTGCTTACAACAAAGAGGAAAACTGATGCTACAAATCCACTCAACCTGTGTGTGAAGATTATGCAAGGTATCAGGACCATGGAAGTTGATTCTAGCCAGTATTCTTTGGAACTGATCCAAATGGTTCATGCATACCTTGACCAGGATCCCGAGCACAGACCCACTGCAGATGAACTTCTGGATTGTCCCCTTCTCAGAAAACACAGGAGATAGATGGAGGAAAGAGTCACACTGCTTAATGCACCAACAAAGAGACCAAGGTCAAGCACTGTGACTGAAGTGCCCATTGCTGTGGTAACATCAAGAACCAGTGAAGTCTATGTTTGGGGAGATGAAAAATCCATTCCACAGAAACTGGATGTCATTAAGAGTGGCTGTAGTGCCCAGCAGGTGTGTGCAGGAATACCCACTTTGCTGTGGTCACAATGGAGAAGGAACTATACACCTGGGTGAACATGCAAGGATATACTAAACTCCATAGTCAGCTGGGCCATGGAGACAAGGCCTCCTACCGACAGCCAAAGCATGTGGAAAAGTTGCAAGGCAGAGCTATCCATCAGGTGTCCTGTGGTGATGATTTCACTGTGTGACAGATGAGGGTCAGCTCTATACCTTTGGTTCAGATTATTATGGATGTATGGGGGTGGACAAGGTTGCTGGCCCTGAAGTGCTAGAACCCATGCAGCTGAATTTCTTCCTCAACAATCCAGTGGAGCAGGTCTCCTGTGGAGATAATCATGTGGTAGTGTTGATATGAAACAAGAAAATCTATTCTTGAGGCTGTGGCAAGTATGGGTGACTGGGTTTGGATTCAGAAGAGAATTATTATACCCCACAAAAGGTGGATGTTCCAAAGGTCTTTATTATTGTCTCAATTCAATGTGGTTGTAATGGGGACATTTCTGCTGACCCAGATGGGCAAAATGGTGGCCTGTGGGCTCAATGAGTTCAACAAACTGGGCCTGAATCAGTGAGTGTCTGGAATCATCAACCATGAAGCTACCATGAAGTTCCCTACACAATCTGCTTTATCTGGGCCAAACAGTTATCCTTTTATAAGATCAGAACCATTGCCCCAGGCAAGACTCACCCAGCTGCTATTGATGAGTGAGGCTAGTTGCTAACCTTTGGCTTCAACAAGTGTGGACAGCTGAGTATTGGGACTGATAAGAAGCACCTAGGAATCAACTTACTGTAGGGAACCTGAAGTGGGAAGCAAGTGATCAGAGTCTCCTGCGGTGGTGAGTTTACCATTGCTGCCACTGATGATAATCACATTTTGCAGCAGGCAATGGAGGTAATAGCCACCTGGCAATGAGAGACCACATGGTTCTGATATCTGCACCTCATGGCCTAAGCCTATTTTTGCATCTCTTCATCAGGTTCCAGACTTATCTTGCCATGGGTGGCACACCACTCTCATTGTTGAGAAAGTACTAAATTCTAAGACCATCTGCTCTAATAGTAGTGGCTTATCCATCAGAGCTGTGGTTCAATGCTACCACCCAGAAAGTGGTGGCGGAGGTGTGGAAGAAGAGACAGTCCACAGGAATCTGAAACTCCTGATCCAAGTGGAGGCTTCCCAGGAACTGTGGAAGCAGACCCAGGAATGGAAGGTTTAATCAGTCACACTGAGACCAAGGGAATCAGTAGTGGGGCCAGCAGTTCCTGTCCTGGTTGACTTCGAAAGGAGTTGGAAAATGCAGAATTCATCCCATTGCCTGACAGCCCCTCTCCACTGAGTGCAGCTTTTTCTGAACCTGATAAAGGTACTCTGTCCTATGAAGAACTACAAGAACTCAAAGTGTCCTCTGAAGCACCTTCAGAACACAGACCTCCAGTAGATGCCTGGCCTCTTCCTTGGCTGACTCCTGCAGTAACACAGTTGACGCCCCCTACCTGTGGTAGCGTAGTGGTTAAGAATCGGGCTGCGAACCGCAAGATCAGCAGTTCGAAACTACCAGATGTTCCGCGGAAGACAGATGAGGCTTTTTGCTCCCGTCAAGATTTACAGCCTCGGAAACCCTGTACAGGGTCACTATGAGTCGAACCTACTCGACGGCACTTAACAACAACAACAACCTGTGCATGCAGCAGTCTGCAAGTGTAGGTGGAGCGATTTCAGGGTTTGGTGTTAAAATGTCTGGCAGAGCAACAGAAGCTACAGCAAGGAAACCTCGAGATTTTCACTTAACTCCAGAGCAAGAAATTGGGAGGGTGACAAGTAGCGATGCATTCCAACGGAATTTAGACAGCAAAGGAAGAGATGGAAGTAGATCTAAAGCCTGACTTAGATTCGGATTCCTGGTACCTCCTGGGAACAGACTCCTGTAGCTCCAACTTCTAGTTTCCTGAGCCTACCTAGCTAGCCCCAGCAGACTGGGGTCCAAAGAACTTTACAGCACACTTATTGAATGCAGAGAGCAGCTTTCCTGGCTTTGTTCACTTGCAGACAAGGAGCTCAAGGCGGAGGCTCTGAAGCACTTTTCAAGCACATGTGGAGAGCTGCCTTGGGAATTCAGCACCAGGCATTGGTGGGGGAGGAAAAATTGTAAAGTCTGAGTGGATTGGAGCCAGGCTTCGCCTATCCAGGGTCCTCTGGATAGTGTTGAAGTGTTCTGAGCCCTCTCAGGAACCCTGAGCCCAGGAAAATATGTCTGGTGGAGTCACCCTAGGCCTTGTTTTCAGACAATTCAGTGATTCGTGCAGCTAAATGCTTTAGGAAGTGAAGTGGGCTTAGATTGCTTTCCCTCTCAGGTAAATAAGTATGAGCAGGTCCCACCTCATGACACAGCTGGAGGTCCAGGCTGTGGCTGATGCAATATGGGATTTTCTAGCCGTAGAAGGTATCGATAAGAGATGAGGTGAAGAACTGAGTTCGTGGGCAGGAGGAAGGCCCTAAGAAAAAATCCACGATGGAGAAGAGCTCCAGTAGCTGCCTCTGCTTGGACCGGAGAGAGGCCTAGAATGAACGCCTCTGCCTTCACATCTCCTAGGGTGCTCACCTGGATGTCAGCAGCCTGAGCCACTCTACTTTCTGTCTGTAGTCAGTATTTTATGAAACCATATCATCATAACTAATGAATCTGTATCTTCTCCTTTAGAGTGGCCCAGAGCTGGTACCAACCTCTGGGAGTCCCTGGAGCCTACCAGAACTGATAGAACCTGCCAAGTGAAAGAAATTTGGCAGAGAGCTGAATTTCTAATCCCGTACTCATTGTGTCTTGTAAACAGGAGCAAAGTAGCAGGCTCTAAGAGAGAAATGGTGTCCTGAAGGGACAAAACTTCAGATATGGAATCTAGGGCAAGCAGTGGATGCTTTCTCTTCAGTATATGAGCTTTGTGTTTCCACCTAAGCTTGTGAAATGCTCCTTTAGTAGTTTGACTCATGGGTTGCTTTAGTGAGTCTCACATCCTACTTCATCAAATACAGCTAAATTTTGTTTCATTTTCCCCAAACCACATATATATATATGTTTCCTTAGAAATGTGGGAGGGCCTGTGCAGTGTAAATTTTGCCATTTCCCTCAAGGCATTGATGTAAAGGCTGCTGCTTGGGGAAAACCCCATGCTAGGGATGGGTACCTCTGCTCATTGGGATCTTTGGTATGATGGTCCCATTGTTTTCTCAATTCTGGGAAGCCTAGTACAATGGTACTAATGGAATCATTGAAGTCTGTTCTTAAAAGAAGGGAATGACCATCCCTGGATTGAGTTTACAAATACTGAAGAGTTGAGGGTTTGCTATAAACCCTAGCAATGTGTTTTTGTTTATCATGTAAATGCAACTTGGGTTTTTTTATGGACTGACTGGCTTTTCATATTCCTGTATTCCTCACCATCTCAGAATACCTGAGAGGCAGGGTCAGTTTGGGTGTTAATCATAGTATTACTTTTGCCTTGTGGTGGATGGATAAGGCATGTTGCTAAAACTGTGGGATGAAAGTGACAGTAAAGAGCCAAGAGCTTCCCAAGAGGCATCATTCCTATTTGTGGAATGTTGTGGTCATTTTCTGTGGCATATTCCCCTAAGAAGTCTAGGTTTCCTATTAATCTGGCTGAGAATTTAAGTTCTGTGCCTAAGAGACAATTTGCACTTTCCCCCATGTGCCTAGGACAGCCATGCCATTTTCCTCACTATATAGCTATGCGAACAGAAAGCCATTCCGAGGTGGTAGGCATCCATGTGTCAGATGAAAATGAAAGGTGAGGCAGCAGAAGGACCTTTGAATGAGTTTCTGTTGCTAATTCCCTTTTCTGTTTTGTCCCATGTTTCTTCTTTATGGTAGGTGTTAGTATTGCTTTTGAGTTTTAATATAACCCAAGTTAACTGCTCTGCGCTGACATTGCTGCTGAAGAACTAGTTTATTGTTAGCCAAATTTTTGAAAGGTTGAGGGTGGAGTGGTTTGACATTTCTTTCTTAAATAAACATTTAAACACTCAAAAAAAATTTCAACATATTAAAATTAACAAAAAAAAAATAGCTTTATATTTTTCCCATTATCTTTTTTTTTTTTTTTTACTTATACAAATTGGAGAACAGAGTACAGAAATAAATGACCTTTTTCAGGAACTTTATTAAATTCCCACAAATTATAGAAAGTTTAATTAGTTATACTGAATTCAGAACCTACTACACCTACCCTTAACCACAAAGACATGACAACTTATCTGTGTTCTAATGTCTACAAGTATAATTTTAATAATGACTAATTATGTTGTGTTTCTGATAAACTAATATGAAAAGCTGAAAACACATAACAATAAAAAAAAAAAATGGACCCTTTTGATTCTGCCTTTTTAGGCTCTCCCAGTTTGAATGCAAATTCCACAAGATTGGGAGTTTTCTCTGTTTACTGTCTATATAAATTATCTAAAGTAGTGCAGGTTGTTATTAGGTACCATTGAGTTGGTTCTTACTCAGAATGACCCGATATAAGTTTTCTGAATTGACGTATAGTAACTCTTTATAGGGTTTCTGAGGAGCAACTTGTGAGTTTGAATTACAGACCTTGCAAAGAGCAGTCTAGTGCTTATCTTACAGAACTACACCAGGACTATACAATAGTATATACAGTGAAGTAAGTATGAAACTAAACAATTTTCTATATTTTGGAGTTTCCTATTCCTTAAAATTTTAGTTGTTCTTTCATATGATAGTTACTTCATGTCCTAGGTTAGGTGATATTAACAAGGTTGTGATTATCATTTTAGGAAGTTGAATTCTCATGGGGAAAGATGTCATTTAAAATATCTATTAGGATTCTTTCTTCATTTAAGTCATACTGCAGTCACTACAGAGGAATATTATCATAGTAGTTACAAAACAGGGTATTTAGCCTTTGTTTTCTAAGTGTTGTTGTTGTTAGATGCCATTGAGTCAGTACAGACTCACAGTGACCATATGCACAACAGAATAAAATGCTACCCAGTTCTGGGACAACCTCACAATTGTTGCCACACTTGAACCATTGATGCTGCCATCTTGCCAATCTATCTTGCTAGAGAATGTCCTCTTTTTCTCTGACCTTCCACCTTACCAATGTGCCCCATCATCTCTACTTTGAGGAAGCAGTTCTTCTCCAGTCGCATTTTGAGTGCCTTCTAACCTGAGGGGCTCATTTCTCAGCACAATATATGACATCGTTTCTCTGCTATTCATAAGGTTTTTCAGTGACTAATTATTCGGAATAGTTCAGCACTCCTTCCTCCTAGTCTGTCTTCATCTGAACGCGCATCTGAAATCTGTCCACCATGGGTGACCCTGTTGGTATTTAAAATACCTGTGGCATAGCTTCCAGAATCACAGCAACTCACAAGCCACCACAGTACAGCAAACTGACAGATGAGAGATGGGTTTTCAAAATAATATAACATTAATTAAATAAGCTTAACAATCTAAAAAGGAAGCTCCTTATTCAAGAATGATTGAGCTTCACAGAAAAATCAGTAAAATATGTGATTATAAGTAGTCTCTGATTACAATGGGATTCTGTTCTGCTGAT
Organism: Chrysochloris asiatica; assembly: GCF_000296735.1. Classification (NCBI taxonomy): domain Eukaryota; kingdom Metazoa; phylum Chordata; class Mammalia; order Afrosoricida; family Chrysochloridae; genus Chrysochloris; species Chrysochloris asiatica. The sequence continues at coordinate 1,718,883 of NW_006408606.1, read as the reverse complement.
TCCACTGTAAGTCAATTCTGCCGTAAGTTGTATACCGCATATTTTTAAGCATTTATTATAATTGGCTTTTACTATCAATATTTTTATAAATATGACCATTTTATTTGGGGGTTGGAACATCACATCTAAACTTACAAATACAGTTCAATATTTTATATAGTACATAGTACATACAATATGGACATAGAACATATAAGATCTCCTACACATGCACACAGATCTCCTTGAATTTTAAAGTGACAGTTTCTACTTAAAACCAAATGGCTACCACTTTTCTGTCAGTTTCTTGTACTATGTGGATTGTGAGTTGCTGTGATTCTGAAAGCTATGCCACCGGTGGTATTTTAAAATAGCAGCAGGGTCACCAATGGTGGACAGGTTTCAGATGACCTTCCAAAGACAGACTAGGAAGAAAGAGTGATAAATTATTTAGTCAATGAAAACCTTATGAATAGCAGAGAAACACTGTCAGATATAGTGCTGGAAAACACTGTCAGATATAGTACTCAAAATGCGACTGGGGAAGAGCAGCCTCCTCAAAGTAAAGCTGACTGTGATAACGTGAATGGAGTAAAGCCCGTGGGAGTAAAGCCCGTGGGAGAAAAAACCATGGGACCTTCATTTGCTGATGGGGCACAACTCAAAATGAAGAGAAACAGCTATAAACATCCATTGAAAATCAGAACGTAAAATGTGCGAAATATGAATCTGAGAAATTTTGAAGTTGTCAAAAATGAAATGAAATGCATAAACATCCATATCTTGGACATTAGTGAGCTGAAATGGACTGGTATTGGCCATTTTGAATCTGACAATCACATAGTTTACTATGCCGGGAATGATAAATTGAAGAGAAATGGTGTTGCATTCATCGGCAAAAAGAACATATCCAGATCACTCATGAGGTACATTGCTGTCTGTGATAGGATAATATCCAGGTACCTCCAGAGAAGCCCAAGGAGCTCTGGTAGCATAGTGGTTACGAATCGGGCTGCGAACCTTAAGGTCAGTGGTTCGAAACTACCAGCTGCTCCGCGGGAGAAAGATGAGGC
>NW_006408606.1:1702373-1716436 GCF_000296735.1 Chrysochloris asiatica | reverse complement strand
GAATAAAGTTTTGCTAAAGGTAATACAGAAATGGCTACAATCATACATTGACAGAGAACTTCCAGAGGTTCAAGCTGGATTCAGAAGAGGCTGTGGAACAAGAGATAGCATTGCTGATATCCGATGGATCTTGGCTGAAAGCAGAGAATATCAAAAAGATGTTTACCTGTGCTTTATTGACTACCACAAAGGCTTTTGATTTTGTGGATCATGACAAGCTATGGACAGGACTGGGCAGTATGAGTATTCTGGAACATTTAATTGTGCTCATAAGGAATCTGTACATGGACCAAGAGGCAGTTTTTTGAACAGAACATGGGGACAATGAATGGTTTAAAATTAAAAAAGGTGTGTGACATGGTTGTATTCTTTCTCCATACTTACTCAATCTCTATGCTGTGCAAATAATCCAAGAAGCTGGGTTATATGAAGAAAAATGTGGCATCAGGATTGGAGGAAAACCATTGACAACCTGCGATATGCAGATGTTACAACTTTGCTTGCTGAAAGTGAAGAGGACTTAAAACATTTACTGATGAAGATCAAAGAGCAGTCTTTGGTATGGATTACATCTCAATGTAAAGAAAACAAAAATCCTCACAACTGGACCAATAAACAACATTCTTATCAGCGGAGAAAAGATTGAAGTTGTCAAGTACTTCATTCTTCTTGGAACAACTATTAACACTCATTGAAGTAGTAGTTAAGAAATCAAACGACGTATTGCGTTAGGAAAATCTGCTGCTCAAGACCTTTTTAAAGTGCTGAAGAGCAAAGATGTCAGCTTGAGGACTAAGGTGGGCCTGACCCAAGCCATGGTATTTTCAATCACCTCATATGCATGCGAAAGCTGGACAGTGAATAAGGATGATCATAGAAGAATTGATACTTTTGAGTTATGGTGTTGGAGGAGAGTGTTGAAGATGCCATGGCTGCCAAAAACACCCATTTTGGACGAAGTGCAGCCAGAGCTTTTATGATAGGAACTACTTCCTCTGATAGGAAGACTATATTATGTAGTGTCAAAGTCAGGACATTTTTAGAAAAATCAAGAAATTTTTTTTAGAAAAATCAATAAAGTTACTAACTATATTTGAAAGATATACATAAATTAGAAATGCTCTGAAAAACTAGAATTGATGTTCACACTTTATAATGAATCACATACTTTGACAAACATACTCATAGAGTACTACCCTGTGTTTAATGATCCCTGGTCTTTTCTTTTAAAGCACCCTCTTTAACTTATATTTAAGTGTTGGAAAGAGTGTAAATTATCACCAAATGGTTTTGATTTCAAGAGGTAAAGTGAAGAATTGAACCAACCATGTTCAGTGTATTCTTCCCAAATTTTCTAATCAGATATGCCACACATTTATTGTTAAAGGAAACTAATGGGCAGGAGTAATGAGAGATCAGGGGTGTCACACTACTACACAGGGTTGCTATAGGTAGGAATCAACTCAACGGCACTTAACAACAACAGCAACAATATATATATATATATATATATATATACAATGATTGTTGGAGATTTATTCTAGAAATGTACTTCAATGTCTTGAAAGGCATCACCTGAGATGTTGCCCCAGGTAATGCCTCAGACATCATGGATCAGCAGACAAAGATGGAGTAATTTCTTCAGGTGAGGTGTGGTCTTCTTGGCAATAGTGATTGGTTGGAACTTCCAGGCTTTATATCTCCAGTTCTCTGATTATATGCTCATATGTTCCTAATCCCATGTTTCAGGATTCCATGTTTTCCATATCAATGTCCTCACTTTAACATCAGACATCAGTCCAGGTTGGGAAATCAGCTGGCATTGTAGCTCAGCCACTTTTGCAATAAAATTCTGGATTTGTTTTTCTGCAATATCAGCTCTACTAATACAAGAAAAAGGCTTTCATTTGGGGCATAAGAGGAAGCTTACAAGTCTTTTATTGTGATGCTTATGTTGTGACTCCTTAGCCCTGAGCATATCTCTTTTCTTTGCTGTATTGTAAGTACTGCTAACCAATTTATTTCTCTATACTTCTTTTCCTGATAAAATTGCACAAATTGATCATACACACAATCACCCAGAGGCTTGATTCTCTCTAAGATGTGATTTATTGGTGGTGATATTTTACATATTAATATCACTACCTTGCACCATGAACTATCAGAACCCTGAACCTCTTTACTAGTGAAGGCAGAGTTTAAAATACTGTTGCCTTTAAAATTAGCCAAACTTGAGAACCAATTTAAAAACTCATTCTTATAATTTTGTTTCTCTAGAACCACTTTTAGTACCAAATGTCTTATGCTGGGCTCTCTATTGAAGCAAAATCAGTGAAATGTATATGCTGTTGTTGTTGCATACCATTGAGTCAGTTCCAAGTCAGAGCAACCCTGTATAGATTTTCCAAGAGGGACTGGTGGTTTTAAACTGACATCTTCATGGTTATCAGTTCAGCACCTAACCTACATAAAGAGAAATGACTACATAAGTCAAGGAAATGGCTCAGAATTGTAGAAGTGGTATAATCCAAAGTCTGGGTCCAATGATCCAAGACGATCAGGCAGGGCAACAGGAAAGTCTGCTGGTCAAACTAGTCTGGTAGGTAGGCAGGTCAGTCAGGCAGGCAGGCAGGCAGGCAGGCAGGCAGGCAGGCAGGCAGGCAGGGAGTTTCATTAAACAGGCAGTTGTGATAGTCAGGTTGCTGATATCTCCCAGGATTGGCAGGTAAAAGAAAAGGCCACTGGCTAGAGTCCAAAGAACTGGAGGTCCTAGGTCCTAGGACAAGTCAAAAGAAATTTCCAGACCCAACAGAGAGAAAAGATTTGTCTGAGTGTCTAATATATTGAAAGAGGTCAATTCCACAAGGAAACATCCTTTCACTTAATTGCCTTCTCATAGTCAATCATCATAGTTAATCACATTTTATTAGATCTCATTATGGGCATAACTGCATTTCAACTGCCAAACCACTGAGAATCCTGGTTCAGTCAAGTTATCACAAAACCATAACAATCACACTCACCTACCTCACTCACATCCTATATCATATACTCATTTATAATAACAAGTCCTTCTAAACTTGGGAAAATGCATTCAATGTGTCAGATAAGATTTGTACTAGCAGAAAAACAAGGCATTACAACAAGTCCTCAGCAATTGTTTCTTCAAAGATTAATCTACAAATAAGAAGTTTAAAGTTTATGGTGGTGGTGGTAGTGGTTGTGTGCTGTGGAATCGACCACAACAATATTAAAAATAATAGAGGAATAGTTAGAACTATTTTCATAACCCACTTACTACACAATGAAAAGACTGATAGAAAATAAAATTTTTAGCTATTGAAACATGATCAGAAGGAGAGTTTTTATTTCTTTCCTAAAGGGCCTGATCCTAGGGTGATGGTAGAAGAGTAGAGTAGAAGAAAATATTAGACACTTCAAGTAGGTTTGTTCATATAATGGTAGATAAGACAGTTCCTCATTTTTTGTGTGTGTGCTTGCTGAATTCTTGCGTCAAGCAGTAAATAGAGAAAAAGTACAGAATAAGATGTCTATGAATGCATATAATAGCATATGAAAAATGCTAGATTTTTTTTTTTTCTTTCTGACAGTCAAGGATGGGTCAGAAAAGTTAGTGGACTTTTTGTTTGGAAAAAGTAAAGTATAGACGGCAGTAGGGAGACTTGATAAGAATGCAGATAATGGTTCAATATACTGCCAAAAGAACAAGCAGATCTATGTTACAGTAAGTACAACTAGAATGCTCCTTGGAAGTCATGACTGTCAGACTTTGTCTTTCATACTTCGGACATATTATCAAGAGGGACAAGTCCCTGGAGAAGAACAATATGCTTGGCAAAGTGGAGGGTTGAAGAAAAAGAAGAAGACCCCCAGTGATGGATTTGTACAGTGACAGCGACAATGGGCTCAGGTGAGATAACAGTTATGAAGTTGCCATAGGACTGAATGGTCTTTTGTTCTGTTGTACATAAGGTCACTAAGAGTTGGTACCAACTTGATGGCACCTAACAACACAAAAACTTACTATATAAATCTCCAGGATTTATAGTAATCCCAATGAAATGAAGGCAAACCCTGAATTGCTGAGATAATAATGCTGGTTCTAAGTAAAAATAATAGATGGGAGATCAAGTCATAGAAAAACAAAGTGCCATCAAGTCTTTTGACATGTTTTTCAGATTTAAACCCACCTTTTGGTTTATTTGAGTAAAGTTATTCTGGTTAAACTCCTGTTCAATTTTATTTGCTTCTATATTTGTTTGATTTAAATATTTGTCAACCCAGTATATTCATTTGATAATTAAACATTGTCTTATATATGTAGGAATATTAGTTTGCAGTATGAGTTTAAGAAATATATATAATTGCATGAAATACTAAATAATGATAAAATCAAGAGAGTTTGTATTTCTTTTTAAAAAACATTAATTTTGAAAAAGCTGTTGAACATATATTCAATCTAGTTCTCAACTTCATCATGATATAATTTAGAATCATTAAAATTAATTGGATTGGAATCTCTTTTATTGCATAAATAACATCATTATCTAATAAATCCATTAGGGAGATTTCAAAACCTTATTACTTAATTCTGTATAATTAAAGTTCTTTATTTTAAATGTGACACTGTATACATTTAGAAAATAAAGAAACCTAGTGGCTACCTAAACCATATCTTCCAGAAACATATATTTTTTATTATTAAATAAACAAATAAGACAGTTACAGATATATTGAATAAATAGAGTATAAGGATAAATTATTTCTAATCTGGACAGCCTATCAAAAATTCTAAATTTTTTTTCCCCTTTTTAAAATTGCACAGATGTTGGTAATCTGAACCAACATATACTTTCATTTTTATCATTTTGTCAGTAACATTAATTGTTTCAGCTCTGCAAAAAGCTGAGAACTTAAAATATCTTTCATATTTGATATACTAGCTTCCTGGAAGTTCCAAAAAGAGTACACGTTTTGAGAGAGGAAAAAAACATGTTTTCTGGATAAGATTTGGTAAAACTATGAGACTAAGGGATTTGATTATCAGGAGGGACCAGCTCCTGGAGAAGGATAACATATTTGGTAAAGTGCAGGGTCAGAGAAAAAGAGGAAGAACCCCCAATGAGATATATCAGTACAGTGGTGGCAGCAATTGGTTCAGGCTTACCAACTATTGTGAGGTTGGTATGGGACCAGGCAGTGTTTTATTCTGTTGTGCACAGGGTTGCTATGCGTTGGTGCCAACTCAATGGCACATAACAATTATGCATGGTTGTCACTGAAGTAGCACCTAAAGTTTGTTGTAAAACATAAAACCAACTAAGACATACTTGCAAAGGACATGCTTTAGAATTAGGTGATGGCCTATTAGGAAATCTAGCACACATGCATGACACAACAGCCACACACACACAAATAAACCACAGCATTTATAAAAAATGGAAATGCAATATTTGGGGGAAGAACATCAGTTCTTGTATTTTTTTGTTGTTAGGTGCCATCAAGTTGGTATTGACTTCTAGCGACCTTACACAAAGCAGAATGAAACATTGCCAAATTATGGGCCAACCTCGCTATGGTTGCCACACTTGAATCCATTGATGCTGCCACTTTGCAAATACATCTCGCTGGGGGTCTTCTTCTTTTTCTCTGACCCTGCACCCTACCAAATATGATATCCTTCTCCAGCAACTAGTCCCTCCTGACAATATGTACGAAGTATGAGAGACAAAGTTTGGCCATCCTGGCTGCACTTCTTCCAATACAGATCTGTTGGTTCTTTAAGCAGCCCATGGCACATTCAATATTCACCTACAACACCATAACTCAAAAGCATCAATTCAATTATCCTACAGTCTTCCTTGTTCACTGTCCAGCTTTCACATGCATATTAGGTTATTGAAATACCATAGCTTGGTTCAGGTACACCTTAGTCCTCAAGCTGACATCTTAGCTCTTCAACACTTTAAAAAGTCTTGTGCAACAGCTTTGCATAATAGAATACATCCTTTGATTTCTTGACTGCGGCTTCCATGAGTGTTGATATTTGATCCAAGAAGAATGACATCCTTGAAAACCTCAATATTTTCTCTGTTGATAAGAATATTGTTTATTGGTCCAGTGGTGAGGATTTTGGTTTTCTTTACATTAAGATGCAATCCATAACAAAAGCTGTATTCTTTGCTCTTCATCAGAAAATATTTTAAATCTTCTTCACTTTCAGCAAGCAAGGTTGTATCATCTGCATATCACAGGTTGTTAATGAGTCTTCCTCCAATCTTGATGCCACATTTATCTTCATATCACCCAGTTTCTCAGATTATTTGCTCAGAATCCAGGTTGAGTAAGTATAATGAAAGAACACAACCTTGTCACACACCTTTCTTAATTTAAAACCATTCAGTGTTCCCATATTCTGTTCCAACAACTGCCTCTTGGTCTATGTCCAGATTCCTCATGAGCACAATTAAGTTTTCCAGAATACTCATACTTCACAATGTTGTCCATAGCTTGTCATGATACACACAACGGAAAGTCTTTGCATAGTCAATAAAGCACAGGTAAACATCTTTCTCCACCTTTCATCTGTCAGTTTGTCTTACTGTGGTGGCTTGTGAGTTGCTGTGATTCTTAAAACTTTTCCACTGGTATTTTAAATACCAGCAAGGTCACCCATGGTGGACAGGTTTCAGATGAGCTTCCAGACGAAGACAGACTATGAAGAAGGAGTGATGAAATACTTCTGAATATTCAGTCGCTGAAAACCTTATGAATAGCAGAGAAAAACTGTCAGATTTAGTGCCAGAAAATGAGCCACTCAGGTTGGGAGGTACTCAAAATGCAACTGAGGAAGAGCTGCCTCCTCAGAGTAAAGTTGACCATGATGACGTGAATGGAATAAAGCCTCTGGGAACATCATTTGCTGGTGTGGCACAACTCAAAATGAAGAGAAACTGCTGTAAAACATCCATTGAAAATTGGAATATGGAGTGTATGAAGTATGAATCTGTGAAAATTAGAAGTTGTCAAAAATGAAATGGAAGGCATAAACATAGATATCTTAGGCATTAGTGAGCTGAAATGAACTCATATTGGCCATTTTGAATCTGACAACCACAAGTTTTACTATGCCAGAAATGGTAAAAAAAGATCCGTATTTGTGCCCATACCAAAGAAAGGTAAACCAATGGAATGCAGAAATCATCAGACAAGATCTTTGATATCCCATGCAAGTAAAGTTTTATTAAAAGTAATACAGAAACAGATGCAAGCATTCATTGACAGAGAACTTCCAGAGTATCAATCCAGATTCAGAAGAGGCCATGGACAAGGGGTGTTATTGCTAATGTCTGATGTATCTTGGCTGAAAACAGAGTACATCAGAAAGATGTTTACCTGTGCTTTATTGTCTATGCAAAGGCTTTCAGTTGTGTGGATCATGGCAAGCTATGGACAACATTGTCCATATGAATTTTCTGGAACACTTGATTGTGCTTGTGAGGAATCTGTACATAGACCAAGAGGCAGTTGTTCGAACAGAACATGGAAACATGGAATGGTTCAAAACTAAGAAAAGTGTGCAAGAGGGTTGTATTCTTTCACCATACTTATTCAACCTGTATGCTGAGCAAATAATCCAAGAAGCTGGGTTATATGAAGAAAATCATGGAATCAGGATTGGAGGAAGACTCATTAATAACCTGCAATATGCATATGATACAACATTACTTGCTGATAGTGAAGAGGACTTAAAACATTTACTGATGAAGAACAAAGCACACAGCCTTAAGTATGGATTGCATCTCAGTGTAAAGAAAACAAAATTCCTCACCACTGGACCAATAAACAACTTTCTTATCAATGGAGAAATGATTGAAATTATGAAGGATTTCCTTCTTCTTGGATCAACTATAAATACTCATGGAAGCAGCAGTCAAGAAATCAAATGACATGTTGCATTAGAAAAATCTGCTGCACAAGAACTTTTTAAAGTTTTGAAGAGCAAAGATGTCAGTTTGAGTCCTAAGGTGAGCCTGAACCAAGCCATGCGATTTTCAATCAGCCAATATGCATGGGAAAGCTGGACAGCAAATCAGGAAGACTGTAGAAGAATTGACAAATGAGTTATGGTGTTGGAGGAGAATAATGAAAGTGTCAAGGGCTGCCAAAAGAAAAAAAAGATCTGTATTGGAGAAGTGCAGCCAGAGTGCTCCTTGGAGGACAGGATGGCCAAACTTCGTTCCTCATACTTTGTACATATTGTCAGGAAGGACTAGTCACTGGAGCAAGATTTCATGTTTGGTAGGGTGGGGGGTCAGAGAAAAAAAGGAAGAACCCCAACGAGATGGATTGGCCAAGTGGCAGCATCGATAGACTAACGCGTGACAACAATAGTGAGGTTGGCCCAGCATTGGGCAATGTTTTGTTCTGCTGTGCATAGGGTCACTGTGAGTTGGTAACAACCCAATGGCACCTAACAATAACAACTGCAACATCTTTCTGATGTTCTCTGGTTTCAGCCATGATCCATTGGACATCAGCAATGACATTCCTCATTCCACGGCCTCTTCTGAATCTGTCTGGAATCTCTCAAAGTTCTCTCTCAATGTATGCTTGCGTTCATTTCTGAACTACCTTTAGTAAAAGTTTACTTGCATGGGATATCAAAGATATTGTCCGATTATTTCTGCATTCCGTTTGGTCACCTCTCTTTGGAATGGGCACAAATATGGATCTCTTCCAATCAGTCAGCCAGATATTTGTCTTCCAAATTTCTTGGCAGAGATGAGTGAGTGCCTCCTCTGCCTCCTCACTTTCTTGAAAGATTTCAATATTTGTTCTATCAAAACCTGGTGCCTTGATATTTGCCAATTCCTTCAATGCACCTTGGACTTCTTCCTTCAGTATCATTGGCTCTTGATCATATATTACCTCTTGAAATGTTTGAACATCAACCATTTTCTTTTGGTACTGTGACTCTAAGTATTCCTTCCATTTTCTTTTGATGCTTTCTGCATCATTCAATAATTTGACCAGACTATCCTTCAATAACAAAAGTTGAGGCTTGAATTTTTTTGTTAGTTCCTCCAGCTTGAGAAATGCTGAGTGTGTATTTCACTTGGGTAAAACTCTGAAATCTGGAAAACTATGGCAATTCATAATGACTCTACTCTTCATACCTGAAAATTCATAATTAAAATAAACTACAAAATGAACAAACTTCTTATTTCTCAGAGACAATTTTATAATGTACACTAGGAGCTAACATTTGGCATACAGATTTTTGTGAAAAATTGCAAATAATCAAATGTCCCTCTTTTGCATAAATACTCTGTGAAGTTTATGGATTTACTTGTGCTTTAAGACTCATATATTATACCATTTTTGTATGCAAATATAAAAGAGAGATAGGATCTCTGGTAGTATAGTGGATTACCAGTTGGACTGCTATCTACAAGGTAAGCAGTTTGAAACTACTAGTTGTTCCAAGGGAGAAGGATGAGGTTTACTGCTTCCATGAAAACTTATAGCCTTGGAAAATCTATACAGGGTTGCTATAAGTTGGAACCAACTCAGTGGCATATAACCAACACCATAACCATAAATTGCTATTGTTGGTAAGTGCCGTTGAGTTAGTTCAGACTCATAGTGACCTTGTATAGGGCCTTCATAGTGGCTGGTGATTTTAACCACTAACCTTGTGGTTCAAACTGACCCTGAGGTCGTGTGCTTATCCTATGGGTACACACCAGGAATCCACAACCATAAAAGAGAGATAAAATAACCTTTAATAGTTGCTGGAATAAGATTTTTTAAAGACTTTACATAGTTTGAGAGCTGAAATGTTTCTTCAAAAGTAATTCAAATCATCATTTGTAGAAGCATCTTTCTATTGTAGAAGTATTTTCCTATAAAAAAGAGATTTATAGTAAAAGGGCAAAAAGGAAATCATGAATGGGAGCTTTGTTAAATGTCAGTGATATGCATCTGTTATTTTTCTGCCCTGCAGGCTAATAAACTACAAATCAGTTTCTTTAAAAAACACAGATCCTATTAGCTCTCAGTAGACATTGATGCACTACAGAGAATTTGTACAAGAAAGAAAAAAAAAAAATGTTCTTAAGACTTTGAGCCCTCTAAGCCACCCAGTATAAGTACTTTTCTGGCACCTGGAGTGTTGCTACTGCTATGGTCCTGTCACATGATGCTATTTCCTAATTTAAATTTCATTTTTAAAATGCTATAAAGAACTTTACCCAAATGCTTACTTTATAATCCAAAGTTTTCCCCCTTCTAAGATGAAGGAGATAGAATGTATCTGGAAAAAATATATATTTTTCACAACCTGAAAATTAATTAGAAGCAAAGAAAGTCATTGTAGTCAAATATTTAATAATACTAAGGTATATAAGAATCATCATCATAATAAAAAAAGTACTAATGTTTCCCACAAGTCAATTTTGCCATTAGATTAATATTTAGTCCATCAAGGGAAAAAGAAGGATGGAAATTTCTTCCTCCACATTCCTTTTCCTGGAGTGGTGTGAAAATGAAGAGTTAGGTGAATGAAGAGGGAAAGGATTTCTAATTCACTATGAGTATAATTAAAATGTTTAAATTATTTTTAGTTTTCTGGACAAATCATTCATAGGCAGAAGATGGAGGTAGCAGCGATATAGAGCAGTGACACATTAAGTGTGTTTGTGTGTATGTGGTTACTGTTGCTGTTGTTAAGTACTGTCAAGTAAGCTCCTGCTCATGGTCAATTATGTACAATAGTACAAAACAGTGCCCCATCCTGGGGCATCTCCATTATCACTGGTACCTGTAATTCCATTATTGAATCTGTTGTGTAGCACCTTCTGTTGTGTAGCACCTACTACCCAAAGTGGCTCCTCTTCCAGCATTATATTCATCAATATTCTATTGTGATCTATTGGGTTTCATTGGCTCATGATTAGGAGCAGATTATAAGGACTTTCTTTTGAATCTGTATTTGTCTGGAAGCTCTGCTAAAACCTACCCACTATGGGTAGCTCTACACCACTCATCTGTCAGTTTGTCATACTGTGCTGGCATGTGTGAAGCTGTGATGCTGGAAACTATGCCACTGGTACTACAAACACTAACAGAATGACCCGTAATGGACATTTTTCAGTGGAACTTCTAGACTAAGACAAACTAAGACAAAGGAGAGGCTGATAACTTCTGAATGATTAGTCCTTTATGAATAACAGTGAGACATTGTCTGATATAACGTCAGTTGATGGCCCCGCAGTTTGGAAGGCACTAAAAATACAACTGAGGAAGAGCTGCCTCCTAAAAGTAGATTTGACCCAGTGAGCTAAATAAAATTATGCTTTTGATCACTTCATTTGCTGATATGACACAACTCTAAATGAGAAGAAAACACTGGAAACATCCATTAATAATAATAATGCAGAATGCACAAACTATAAAGCTAGTAAATTTGGAAGTCATCAAAAATAAAATATATATTAAGAGACAGAGGGTTGCAGAATGGATAAGAAAACAAGATCCTTCAATATAATGTCTGCAAGAGACACATCTCACACACAAAGAAAAAAACTGATTAAAAGTCAAAGGATGGAAAAATATATACCAACTTAAACGCAATAAAAAACAAACAAGAGTGGCAGTACCAATCTCTGAAAAAATAAATTGTAAGGCAACTATCAGCATAATAGATAAAGATGGACATTCTCTCACGATTAAAGCGACAATTGAACAAGATGACATAACCATAATAAACATCTGTGTTCCCAATGAAAAAGCTCCAAACTGTATAAAACAAACTCTAAAAGACTTGAAGAAAGAACTAGATGAATCTGCAATAATAGTGAGTGATTTTAATACACCACTATCAAAAATAGATAGAATAACCAGAAAGAAACTTGACAAAGACACAGAATAACTAAACAACACAATCAGCCAACTGGACCTCATAGATGTGTACAGAGCATTCAACCCAACAACAGCACAATACATATTCTTTTCCAGTGCACACGAACATTCTCCAGAAGAGAGCATGTGTTAGGAAAAAAAATAAATCTCTATAAATTTACAAATATCAAATTTACTACAAAACATCTTCTCAGACCACAATGCTATCAAATTGGAAATCAACAATAGGAAGACCAAGGACATAAAGTCACATATAACTGAATAACACTCTACTGAAAAGCAACTGGGTAGTAGAAGAAATTAAACATGAACTCACAAAGTTCGTGGAAACAAATGCTAATGAAAATACAACATACCAAAATCTTTGGGACACAGCAAAAGTGGTGCTTAGAGGACAATTTATTGCATTAAATGCACACATCCAAAAATAAGAAATAACCAAAATTAACACATTAACACAGCATCTACAACAATTACAAACAGACCAACAGAGGGAACATAAAGCTACAAAAAAAAAAAAGAAGTAACAAATATTTGAGCAGAAATAAATGAGATAGAAAACAGAAAAATTATAGAAAGAATCAACAGGAAAAAAATATGGTTCTTTGAAAGGATTAACAAAATTGACAGATAATTTGCAAACCTAACAAAAGAAAAGAGGGAGAAGACACAAATAAAACACATTAGAAATCACATGGGCATTGTCAAAACAGAACCAAAGGAAATCAAAAGGATAATAACAGAATACTAGGAAACATTGTACTGCCAACAATTTGAAAACTTATAAGAGATGAATACATTTTTTAAAAAACACAACCTACCTAAACTTACACACAGTAAAGTAGAAAACCTGAACAGACCCATAACAAAAGAAAAAAATGATCAGGTCCTCAAAAAAGACCCAACCAAAAGAAGTCCAGGTTGAGCTGACTTCAGTAGTGAGTTCTACCAAACATTCAGGGAAGAGATGTCACCAATTCTACTCAAATTATTCCAGAATATAGAGGAGGATGGAAAACTCCCTAATACACTCTATGAAGCAAGCATAGCCCTCATACCAAACTGGGGAAAGATGTCACTAAGAAAGAAAATTATAGACAAATATCCCTCATGGACACAGATGCAAAATTCTCAACAAAATCTTAGCCAACAGAATCCAGCAGCACACCAAAAGGATAATACATTATGATCAAGTGGGATTCATATCAGGGATGCAAGGTTCAACATTAGAAAAATGATCAACGTAATCCACCATATAAATAAGAAAAAAAGAAAAGAACGACATGATTACATCAATTGATGCAGAAAAGGCATTTGACAAAATCCAACATCCATTCCTGATAAAATCCCTCAACAAAGTAGGAATTGAAGGGAAGTTCCTCAACATAAGCAAGAGCATATATACAAAACCACAGCCTACATTACTTTCAATGGAGAGAAACTAAAAGCTTTCTTGCTGAGAACAGGAACCAGACAAGGATGCCCTTTGTCACCACTCCTATTCAATATTGTGCTAGAAGTCTAAGTAGGAGCTATACAGCAAAACAGTAAAATTAAAGGCATCCAAACTGGCAAAGAGGAAGTAAAACTCTATTTGCAGTCAATATGATCCTATATATAGAAAACCCCAAAGAATCAGTAAAAAAGCTATTAGACCTCCTTGGAAAATGCAACAAAGTGGCAGGACATAAGACCAGCATCCTAAAATCAGTTGGATTCCTCTATACCAAAAATGACAACGCTGAAAAGGACATAAGGAAAGCAATACCATTTAAAATAGCCACCCAGAGGATGAAATATCTAGGAAAAAATGTCACCAGAGAAACTAAGGACCTATACAAAGAAAACTGCAAAACACTACTACAAGAAACCAAAAGAGACCTACGAAAATGTAAGAATGTACCATGCTCCTGAATAGGAAGACATAGCATTGTGAAAATATCAATACTGCCCAGAACAATTTATACATATAATACAATCCCAATCCAGATTCCAACAGCATTCTTCAAAGAGATGGAAAAACAATTACAAATTTTATATGGAAAGGAAAGAGACCCAGGATAAGCAAAGCACTGCTTAAGAAGAAGAATAAGTGGCTTCATTTTTTTTTTTTTTTT
>NW_006408606.1:1700817-1702273 GCF_000296735.1 Chrysochloris asiatica | reverse complement strand
GAATCGGGCTGCGAACCTTAAGGTCAGTGGTTCGAAACTACCAGCTGCTCCGCGGGAGAAAGATGAGGCTTTCTACTCCTGTAAAGATTTACACCCCTTGGAAACCCTGTACTGGGTCGCTATGGGTCGGAACCGACTCGATGGCACTTAACAACAACAACAACAACAACAACAGAGAAACCCAGTGAATACGACTATTATCCATATTTACGCACCAACTACTAAAGCCAGTGAGGATGAAATCGAACTATGCCAACTTCTTCAATCTGAAATTGATCAACCATGCAATCAAGATGTATTGATCATCACTGGTGATTGGAATGCAAAGGTTGGGAGCAAACAGTAAAGATCATTACTTGGAAAATATGATTTTGGTGATAGATAGAAATGATGCTGGAGAATGCATGATAGAATTCTGTTAAAACAATGATTTGTTCATTTCAAACACCTTCTTTAGACACCATAAGAGACAATTATACACATGGACCTCACCATATGGAATACATAGAAATCAAATTTACTACATCTGCAGAAAGAGACAATAGAAAAGCTCCATATCATCAGTCAAAAGAAGGCCAGGGGCAGACTGTGGAACAGACCCTCAATTGCTCATATACAAATTCAAACTGAATCTGAAGAAAATGAAAACAAGTCCACGAGAGCCAAAATATGATCTTAAATATATACCACCTGAATTTAGAGCTCATCTGAAGAACAGATTTGATATATTAAACATTAAAGATCAAAGGCCAGAAGAGTTGTGGGATGACATCAAGACCATCATATGTGAAGAAAGCAAAAAGTCATTGAGAAGACAAGAAAGAAGGAAAAGGTCAAAATGCATGTCAGAAGAGACACTGAAACTTTCTCTCCAGTGTAGAGATGCTAAAGCAAATAGAAGAAATGAGGAGGTCCAAGAGCTCAACAGAAAATTTCAAATCTCAGCTTGAAAAGATAAAGCCAAATATTGCAACAAAATGTGCAAAGATCTGGAATCAGAAAACCAAAACAGAAGAACACACTCAGCATTTCTTAAGCTGGGGGAATTGAAGAAAAAATTCAAGCCTCAACTTTTGATATTGAAAGATTCACCAGTCAAATTATTGAATGATGCAGAAAGCATCAAGAGAAGATAGAAGGAATACATAGAGTCACTGTACCAAAAGGAAATGGTTAATGCTCACCCATTTCAAGAGGTAGCATATGATCAAGAACCAATGATACTAAGGGAGGAAGTCCAAGGTGCATTGAAGGAATTGATGGAATAAAAATTGAACACTTTCAAGAAAGTGAGGTGGCACAGGAGGCACTCACTAATCTCTGCCAAGAAATTTGGAAGACAACTATCTGGCCTACTGACTAGAAGAGATCCATATTTGTGCCCATTCCAAAGAGAGGTGACCCAACGGAATGCAGAAATCATCACACAATGTCTTTGATACCCCATGTGAATAAA
>NW_006408606.1:1693955-1694440 GCF_000296735.1 Chrysochloris asiatica | reverse complement strand
TAGCAAAAAGATGGAGACAGCCTAAATGCCCATCAACTGAAGAATGGTACATACACACAATGGAATAGTATGCTACTGTGAAGAATAACAAGGAAGCTGCATGCCAACGCATAATATGGATGAAACTTGAGGACATTATGTTGAGAGAAATTAGTCCATCACAAAAGGAGAAATATTGCATAGGAGTACTTTTGTAAAAGACTAAGTAAAAGAACCCATACTATTAAAGGGGGAGAGGATTCTTTGCTGATTACTGGGACGTGGGAGGTGGGGTAAGGGAAATTGGAGCACAGGGTATGGAATAGACACAGGATAGTTTGGGTGCTAGGGAGGGGGGCAGTACACAAGAACGGGGAGGGGAATGGAAGAACAAAGTGAATGGGAAAACAATTAGGCAGGTCTGAATGGTCTAAGTGGGACAGAGGTAAATAATGATGCATGCACAACTTGGAACGACACAAGGCTTTGGAATACAGGGATTGAGA
>NW_006408606.1:1689859-1691104 GCF_000296735.1 Chrysochloris asiatica | reverse complement strand
GACTAAGGTGTGCCTGACCCAAGCCATGGTATTTTCAATATCCTCATATGCATGCAAATGCTGGACAATGGATAAGGAAGACCATAGAAGATAACTGATTGGAATACCTAAAATGGGGGTACAATGTGTCCAGTGGAGAAGGCTTCCTGTGGAGCCTCTGCATTACATAAGACCATAGGTGGAATCCTGAACCGCACCTAGAATCTTCTGAGGTGGGAATTTTCCACTTGAAAGGACAAGCAGACCAGCCTGGAGTGGCTAGAAGGACAGAAGATACTTCCTGAAAGAAAGACCAACAGGAAAAATACAAAACAATATAAGCAGTTCAACTGATTACTACAAGAACCAGCAAGTTGCTCACCTAAGAGACATCAAGCCAAGTAGTTGGGTGCCCTCAGGGCAAAAACCCCTTGCATGACTAAGACTCAATGAGAATACACATTCAGATTCGTGACCACCGTTCATCATCAATAAGGGAAAATGAGGGAAAAACAGCAATTAAACTGCAAGCTAAGCCCTACAATGTTCAATAGACTCCTGTGAACACAGGTGGAGACCTGGTTGGCCAGCTGTGTGGCAAGACCTGGAGACTCTTGGGCCCAGAGTCAGTGACATAGCCACAGAAGACTAGAGTGGAGAGTAAAGCATCCAGCAGATAAGAAGAGAGGGCATATGCATAACAACACCCACATTTGCAGATAATACCCACTTGACCTGGCTTCAATGACTGGATGGTCAGAGCTCAACTAGAAGAAGAAAAAAGAGGAAATAAAGAGTAATCAGATACAATTTGATGAACTTAACCTACACCTAAGGATGCAGTATCTCAAAAGAAGGAACAAATCTTTAGAGTGAGTATCATTCCCATCCCTCCATACGTTATGTAGACAGAGATGGGCAACTTGGACATTGGCTATCCAAAATGGGGGACTACAAAGTAAGAAGTGACTGGCTTACAAGCTTTCAAGACAGAGCCTAGATCCAGAGGGTGTGGAGGAAGGTAGAATCTCTACTGAGTAGTATCCAATCTGTCTAGGTAGGGCTGATGAAAGTAGATGGGGATAGGTCTCTTGTGATACAATAGTGAATAATTGTTATCAGAACTGATTGTGAGGGTTGGGAATGTAAAAGTAGATGTTTTGTAGCAAAAGGAGGGGAGTGATTGACTTTGCAGAATAGGAGTGGAGGTCCCTGGGACCATCAAGGGAGAAGAGCAGAGAGTAGGACCCTACCCAGAGAAGCAGT
>NW_006408606.1:1687983-1688499 GCF_000296735.1 Chrysochloris asiatica | reverse complement strand
CTTCCTGACAATATGTCCAAAATTATGAGAGATGAAGTTTGGCCATCTTGGCCTCCAAGGAGCACTCTGGCTGCACTTCTTCCATATCCCTGTGAAGATATGATTAAATGGTGAAAACTGGTAGGCATTATACATTAATATATGTTGTTGCTATTGTTAGGTGCCATTGAGTCCGTACCGATTCAAAATGACGCTATATACAACAGAACAAAAAACTGCCCAATCCTGGGCCAGCCTCACTATTATTGTCATGCTTGAGCCCATTGATGCTTCCACTTTACCAAATCCATCTCGCTGGGGTGGGGGTGGGGGTCTTCGAATTTTTCTCTGACCCTCAACCTACCAAACATGATGTCCTTCTCCAGCAACTGGTCCCTCCTCAAAAATATGTCTGAAGTATGAGAAACGACGTTTGGCCATCATGGCCTCCAAGAAGCATTCTGGCTGCATTTCTTCCAAAACAGATCTGTTGGTTCTTTTGGCAGTCCATGGCACTTTCAATATTCTCCTCCAAAA
>NW_006408606.1:1684973-1686548 GCF_000296735.1 Chrysochloris asiatica | reverse complement strand
GAAATGCTGAGCATGTTCTTCCTTTTTGGTTTTCTGACTCCAGATCTTTGAACATTTCATTGTAGTATTTGGCTTTATCTTCTAGAGCTGACCTTTGATTTTTTTCTGTTCAGCTCTTGTACTTCCTCATTTCTTCTATTTGCTTTAGCATCTCTACACTGGAAAGCAAGTTTCAGTGTCTTTTCTGACATTCATTTGACCTTTCCTTTCTTGTGTTCTTAATGACTTTTTGCTTTCTTCACGTATGATGTTCTTGATGTCATCCCACAACTCTTCTGGTCTTCAGTCTTTAGTGTTCAATCTATCCAATCTGTTCTTCAAATGATCTCTAAATTCAGGAGGGATATATTCAATGTCATCTTTTGGCTCTTGGGGACTTGTTTTCATTTTCTTCAGCTTCAGTTTGAGTTTGCATATGTGCAATTGATGGTCTGTTCTACAATCTGTCCCTGGCCTTGTTTGGACTGGTTATATGGAGCTTTTCCATCTTCTCTTTCCATAGATGTATCAGTTTGATTTATATGTATTCCATCTGACGAGCTCCATGTGTATAGTCGTCTCTTATGTTGCCTAAAGAAGTTAATTGAAATGAACAAATCATTAATTTTGCAGAATTTTATCATACCATCTCCAGCACCATTTATATCACCAAGGCCATATTTTCCAACTTATGATCCTTCCTCTTTGTTCCCAACCTTTGCATTCCAATTACCAGTAATAGTCAATATATCTTTATTGCATGTTTGATCTATTTCAGATTGAAGTTGGTAGAAATCTTTTATCTCATCCTCACTGTCATTAGTGGTTCATGAGTAAATTTGACTAATAGTGGTATTAACTAGTCTCTCCTGATGTTGTTGTTGTTGTTATGTGCCATTGAGTTAGTTTTGATCCATCGTGACCCTGTATAGGTTTTCCAAGGAGTGACTGGTGAGCTTGAACCACTGAGCTTGCAGTTCAAATGGCTTTGCTGTATGACACATTAACCTACAGCGCCAGGTGCATGGATATTATTCTATCACAGATAGTGTTGTACCTTATGACTGATCTGGATATGTTCTTTTTGACAATGAATGCAACAACATTGCTCTTGATTTGTCAGTGCTTGCATAGTAAACCATGTGGTTGTCAGATTCAAAATGGCCAATACCAGTCCATTTCTATTCACTAATGCCTAAGATATCGATGTTTATGCATTCCATTTCATTTTTGACAATTTCTAATTTTCCTAAATTCATATTTCATACATTTCATGATCCGATTATTAATGGGTGTTTACAGCTGTTACTCTTCATTTTGAGTCATGCTCTGTCAGCAAATGAAAGTCCCCAGACTTTTCTCCAACAGGCTTTACTCCATTCGAGTCATCATGGTCAGCTGTACTTTGAGAACACAGCTCTTCCCCATTTTGAGTGCCTTCCAACCTGAGGGGCTCATTTTCCAGCACTAGATCTGACAGATTTTCTCAGATATTCATAAGGTTTCAGTGACTAAACATTCGGAAATAGTTTGTTTTTCCTTCATCTTAGTCTGTCTTCATCTGAGAGTTTATCTAAAACCTGTCTACCATGGTTG
>NW_006408606.1:1683761-1684578 GCF_000296735.1 Chrysochloris asiatica | reverse complement strand
AAAGGCAACGAGTTCATAAAAAAAGAAAATCTTGATAAACAAAAGCATAAAACCATTCCAGTTTATTTCAGAAAATGTAATAGGAACTCTAAATAAAATAGGAAATATTAATCAGGAGCTATAATTTTAAGGCCTTTATTAAAGAGTATTAATTTTTCATCTTGCTTATTTATAATGACCAGGAATCTTTTTTTTCTTTTTGCCTAACAATTAATCAAATATTCCTTAAGATAAAACTTCTTATGGACTAATTTCCAGGAGAAAATCTAAGGGAAAAAAAAATCCCACCTAATAAAGACTAGAAAAAGCAGCAATATTTTAAATGTGGAAGAAAGAAAAAGGAAGGAAGGGTGAAATCAAAGAAGGAAAAGAGAAGGAAAGGGAAGTTCTACTTTCTTCAAAAAAGAAAAGTGCAACTAAAGATTGTTGCTGCTTAAAAGTTGCTTTAAAATTAATAGAAGGGCACTATATTATTCAGTATGTTAACACGCACTAAAATATAGTTTGCTAAGCACTGTTCCCTTGATTTACAACAAAACAAAACAAAATATTTTAAATGAAAAATATATGGTATGCTGGTTTCTGGTTATTTTACCCTTAAGTTATTAAAAATATTGCATTTGTATTTTCCATTAGTTTTGCTAAATCATTTTCAACCATTTCAAAAAGCATTTCAGCTGCCTTTGCAAAAAATATGTGGGGTTATTTTTCTAAATACAAATAAATCTGAATAAAAGATCTGAGGGTCGTTAAACAGTTCTCCACATGTGAATTTTGAAATAAAGCTTATGTTGTTATCCTGCATTAGAAAAAAAAA
>NW_006408606.1:1680037-1683115 GCF_000296735.1 Chrysochloris asiatica | reverse complement strand
TTATGCCCATTTTGTGTTATATGCCTGTCTAGCCTACAAGAGGAGTGCTGGTGTCACACTGTCTATTAATGTGCTGGACTGCAAAGTTGATTTGAACTACAAGGTTGATTATTCAAGTTCACCTTTTGCTCCTGGGAAACCCTATATAAGGTTGCTATGGGTCAGAATTGACTCGATGGCATTTAACAACAATTCATCTATCAGTTTGTTGTATTTTGGTGGTTTGTGTGTTTCTATGACTCTGGGAGCTATGCCACCAGGATTTTAAATATCAGCAGAGTCACCCATAGTGTACAGGGTTCAGCAGAGCTTCTAAACTAAGGCAGACTAGAAAGGAAAGGTCGTCGGTTTCTAAATGATTAGCCACTTAAGAATAGCAACAAGTCATGTTTTTGATATAGTGCCTGATGATGAGTCCCTTGGGTTAAAAGGCACAGAAAATACCCCTAAAGAAGCTATGACTTCTCAAAGTAGTGATCTTAATGATGTTGATGAACCAAAGCTTTCCGGACCTTCATTTACTGATGTGGCAAAACTCAAAATGAGAACGGACAGCTGCAAATATTCACTAATAATGAGAATGTGTAATGTACAAAGCACGAATCTAGGAAAATCGGAAGTCATCAAATCCAAAATGGAGCATACAAAGTTTAATATCTTTGGCATTTGTGAGCTGAAGGAGTCCTGATGTGGTACTACTGTAGGATAAGCTTTAGACCGCAAAGTCAATTTGAACCACAAGATGGCAGTTCAAATCCACATCAGAAAGTTTATACGGGGGTCTATGAATTGACTGGCTCAATGACCTACTTGACAACCGTTTGGTGGTGGTAGTAGTGTGCAGTGGAGTCAGTTCTCACTCATAGCAACCCTGCATTGGGTTTCTGAGGCTGTAGATCTTTATGGGAGAAGAAAGTCTCATTTTACTCCCATGGAACCGCTGGTAGTTTTGAACTTCTGTCCATGAGGTTAGCAACCTGACTCATAACCACTACACTACAAGAGCTTCTTTGACAACTGATTTGTTGTTCTTCTTATGTGCCATGGAGTTGTTTCAGACTAATAGCGACCCTGTAAAAGGTTTCCAAGGCTGTAAATCTTTATGGGAGCAGAAAGCCTCACTTTTCTCCTATGGAACAGCTGATAATTTTGAACTGCTGACCCTGAGGTTGCCAGCCCAATTTGTAACCACTACACTATCAGAGCTCTTTAAAGATCACTTAACAACAATAGTGAACTGAAATTGGCCATTTTCATTATGGTAACTATGTGGTTTACTATCCTGGGAACAACAAATTAACAAGAATGGCATCACATTTATTGTCAAAAAGAATATTTGAAGATCTACCTTGATGTAGAATGCTGTCTATGATAGGATAATATCAAACAGACATTATACTTTGACATTACAGTTCTTCTTATCTATGAAACCAAATATTAACCATAACAAACGACTCAATCTTCAAAAATCTCCCAGAAAGTGCTCTATAACAATGCAAACTGTCATACCCTGTTAGAAAAGAAGAGTTGTTACCTAATTATCTCATTTAAATTTCAAAAAGTCTCTTGGAGAGAAGAAGGCCAAATTATTAGCAAGAAGGACAGAAGTAAGGACTCCTGATGTGGTGCTGTAGGAACAGCACTGTACTTCGAACTACAAGGTCAGCAATTCAAACACACCAGCCCTTCCACAGAAATCCTACAAAGGGTCACTATGAGTCAGAACTGACTAGAAGGCACAGGAAACTTAACAACAAACAAGGAAGACCAGTGAATAGCACAATTATCCAAACTGATGAACCAACCAATATAAGTAATTATGAAGAAATTAAAGAATTCTACCACCTTCTTCAGAAAGGAAATTGATCAGACATGCAATCAAGATACATTAATAATTACTGGTGATTGGAATGAGAAAGTTTGAAACAACGAGGAAATGTCAGCTGGAAAATATGGATGATGCTAGAGGACACATGATACAATTTTGCAAGAACAATCACTTATTCATTTAAAAAACCTTTTTGAAACAACATAAATGGTGACTATTCACATGACCGACATTCATCTGTCAGTTTGTCGTACTGTAGTGGTTTGTGAGTTGCTGTGATTCTGAAAGCTATGCCACCAGTACTTTAAACACTAGCATGTCACCCGTGGTGAACAGGTTTAGATGAGCTTCCAGACGAAGACAAACTAGGAAGAAGGAATGACAAACTACTTCCGAATATTTAGTCACTGAAAATCTTATGAATAGCAGAAAAACACTGTCAGATATTGTGCTGGAAAATGAGCCCCTCAGGTTGGAAGACACTCAAAATGGAACTGGGGAAGAGCTGCCTCCCCAAAGTAGAGTTGATCATGATGACGCACAAATGGAGTAAAGCTTGTCGGAGAAAGCCTGTGGGATCTTCTCAAAATGAAGAGAAACAGCTGTAAACATCCATTGAAAATCAGAACATAGAATGTACAAATATGAATCTGGGGAAAATTGGAAGTAGTCAAAAATGAAATGGAACGAATAAACTTTGATACCTTACGCAATACTGAAATGAAATGGACTAGTATTGGCCATTTTGAATCTGATGACCACATGGTTTACTATGTCAGAAATGACAAATTGAAGAGGAATGGAGTTGTTTTCATTATCTAAAAGAACATACCCAGATAAGTCATGAGATACAATGTTGTATGTGATAGGATAATATCCATGTGCCTACAGGAAAGCCCAGTTAATACTACTATTATGCAAACTTACACATCAACCACTAAAGCCAGTGAGGATGAAATAGAAAAATAATATCAAATTCTTCAATCTGAAATTGATCAAACATTCAATCAAGATGTATTGATCATTACTGGTGACTGGAATGCAAAGGTTGGGACCAAAGAGGAAGAATTAGTACTTGGAAAATATGGCCTTGGTGATAGAAATGATGATGGAAATCTCAAGATATAATTCTGCAAAATCAATGATTTCTTCATTTCAAATACCTGTTTTAGACTGCATAAGAGATGATTATACACATGGACCTCATTAGATGGAATACATAGAAATCAAATTGACTACATCTGTGGAAA
>NW_006408606.1:1675638-1678572 GCF_000296735.1 Chrysochloris asiatica | reverse complement strand
AGTCTTCGGTATGGATTACATCTCAATGTAAAGAAAACAAAAATCCTTACCACTCAACCAATAAACACCATTCTTATCAACGGAGAAGATTTGAGGTTGTTAAGGACTTCACTCTTCTTGAATCAACTATCAACACTTAAGGAAGCAGCAGTTAAGAAATCAAACAACGTATTGCATTATACAAACCTGCTGCACAAGACCTCTTGAAAGTGTTGAAGAGAAAAGATGTCAGCTTGAAAACTATGGTGCGCCTGACCCATGCCATGATATTTTCAATAACTTCATATGCATGCGAAAGCTAGACAGTTAATAAGGAAGACCATACAAAAATTGATGCTTTTGAGTTATGGTGTTAGAGGAGAATATCGAAAGTGCCATGGACTAACAAAAGAACCAATAGATCCATTTTGGAAGAAGTGCAGCCAGAGGGCTCCTTGGAGGCCAAGAGAGCTAAACTTCGTCTCTCATACTTCAGATATACTGTCAGTTGGAAGAAGGGTGGAGGGTGAGAGAAAGTTGGAAGAAGGTAAGGTGGAGGGTGAGAGAAAAAGAGAAAGACCCCCAACGTGATGGATTGGCCAAGTGGCCGCATCAATGGACTCAAGCGTGGCAAGAGTAGTGAGCTTGGCCTAGGATAGAGCAGTTTTTTGTTCTGCTGTGTATAAGGTCACTATGAGTTGGTTCCTACTTGATGGCACCTAACAACAACAACATTCACATGGACCTTTCCAGATTGAATACATAGGGAAAAAAAAAAAAAAGACTGTATCTTTGGGAAGAAACAACAGAGAAACTTGGTATCATCAGTCCAAACAAGTCCAGGGGCTGAGTATGGAAGGTACCATCAATTGCTCATATGCAAGTTCATGTTGAATAATAATAAGAGAAAAATAATAAAACAAGTCCAAGAGAGCTATAATACTACCTTGAATGTATTCCACCTGAATTTAGAGACATTCTCAAGAACAAATTTGACTCATTGCTCACTAATTACGTAGGGCGAGATGAGTTGTATCATAGTATCAAGAACACCAAACATGAAGAAAACAAAATGATTCTATTAGAATTGGTGAATCAAAAGAGATGACAAGAGTACACAATGTCACTTTAGCAAAAATAACAAATCCTTATTCAGCCATTTTAAGAAGTAGCATATAATCAAAACCTGATGGAACTTCAGGCAGTAATCCAACCTACACTGAAGGCATTGGGGAAAAAAACAAGGCTCCAGGAACTGATGAAATTCAAACTGAAATGTAGCAACAGATTGATGCCCAGATATTTGAAAGACAGCTACCTGGCCACCCAATTTCTGATTGAAAGACATCTAGTAATGTGTCCATTCCAAAGAAATGTGATCCAATGGAAAGCAGAAATAATTTAATGCTATCATTAATGTAACCTGCAAGTAAAATTTTACTGAAGACAAATAAAAAATGTTTGCAGAAGCACATTGACAGGGAACTGTCAGAAATTCAAGCTGGATTCCAAAGAAGACATGTCATGAGGGATATCACTGTTGGTATCAGATGCATCATGGCTGAAAGTGGTGGGGTGTGTGTGTGTGTGCTGTGGATTTTTTTCTGACTCATAATGACCCTGTATAGGGTTTCTGAGGCTGTAAACCTTTATGGGAGAATACCTCCTCTTTCTCCCACTGGGTAGCTGGTAGTTTCAAACTGCTGACCTTGAGGTTAGTAGCCCAATTCTTAACCACTACACTACCAGAGCTAAGTAAGTAGAAAATGGTAAACCAGGAAGAGGTTCACTTGTGCTTTATTGGCTATGCAATGACATTCAACTGTGTGGGTCACAACATTGCAAAGAATGAGTATTTTAGAACACTTCATTTTGCTCATGAGAAATCTGTATATAGATCAAGAGGCAGAGATTTGAATAGAACAAGGGGATACAGAATGGTTTAAAATTAGGAAAGGTGTGTACCATGTACTATTCTTTCACCATACTTATTCCATATACTCCATGCTGAGCCAATAACTTGGGAAAATGAATTATATATGTGGCATCCGGATTGTAGAAAGATTCAGGAACAACTAGCAATATGCAAAACAACTTTGTTTTCTGGAAGCAAAGAGGATTTAGGGAAATTACTGATGAAGATCAAAGAATATGGGTTTCAGAATTGATTGCACATCAGTGTAGAGAAAACAAAATCCTCATAACTGGATCAATATATGTTTTGTTGTTAAGTGCCATTGAGTCGGTTCTTATTTACGGTGACCCTATAGGGTTTCTGAGGAGAGGCTGATGTGCATACAGCTCTGACTTTGTGATTCATAGTCCATTGTTTATCCTATAATGCAATGTATAGCATCATATTAAATGGAAACAATTTTGAAGTTGTCAAAGACTTCATTTTCCTTAGTTCATCAATCAACACTCCTGGAAGCAGCAGTAAAAAAATCAAATGAAATATTGCATTAGGCAAACTTGTTGCAGAAAGACTTATTTAATGTGTTAAAGAGGAAAGATACCACTTTGAGAACTAAAGTACGCCTGACCAAGATCATAGTATTTTCAATTGTCTCATATGCTTGTGAGGAGTCCTATGTGGCACTATAGAATAAACACTGGACTGCTAACCACAAGGTTCTTAGTTCAAAACCCACCAGCCACTTCTTGGCAGCCCTATACTTGTTTTCTCTTAGTCTGTCAATGAATAAGGAAGAAAGGAAAATAATATATACATTTGAATTATGTTGGTGGAAAAGAATACTGAAAATGCCATGGACTGTCAGAATAACAAATAAATCTGTCCTGGAAGAAATATACCCAGGATATGCCTTAGAAGACATGATGGTGAGACTTTGTCTCTCATTCTTAGAGCATGATGTCATGTGAGACTTGTCCCCAGAGAGGACATCGTTCTTGATAAAGTGGAGAGTCAATGAACAAAAGAAAGAGCTTTCAAGG
>NW_006408606.1:1665581-1675135 GCF_000296735.1 Chrysochloris asiatica | reverse complement strand
CAGAACCACCAGTGCTTCTTACTAACTATATGGGTGGATAGTAGAAGTCAAGAAAATGTTTACTCTTCAATTTTTTATGTATATGCATATATTATATAGGAGGAGATTTGTTTACTTTATAGGTTTTTCAACTCATTTCTCAAAAGAACAAATGAAACTTACACAAAGAAAGAAAAAAAAAGAAAGCTAATATATTCTAATCAAGATATAGAACTAGAAAATGCTATTAACATTTAATTTCTGAAATCGGCATTTATTCCCCTATGTCAGGCATTTTTGTATTTCCTGAGTACTAGTCTCCATCCAAAATAAATAATTCTTCAGTGCCACAAAGCAAATTATTCAGCTTTAGTATTGCACAGCCATATTACAAATTCCAAAATGTCATGGCAAAATTCCATCCATGATTCACAAAATGTTTGTGTTTGACCAGAGGGAATGATGACAAATTGTGTATGTTTTTCTTTGTTTTCTGGGAAATGTTTTTATTGAGACTGAATCTACCTAATAATTAGGAAAAGATAGTTTGAGAAAAGTGACTACTGTTATTCTATCATTAAAGATAGACTACATTAAGAGAAAATAATGCTAAGGAGAGGAAAACACAGCAATGCTTTCTAGTCCTGAGCTTGCAGTTATCCAATCTCACACTCACAATTAGGATGTAAACTCTTTTTCTCCGTGATTAGTAGGATTCTCTATTTTAGGTAATGATGTTATACTTTTAGTGGCACTATTGTTGAGAAATTTCATAGTAATTTCAATGTATGTGAAGAAGTCCTAGAGGTGCTGTAGTATAGTCATTGAACAATTAAGCACAAGGTCACCAGTTCAAACCCATTAAAAGCTTCATGGTAGAAAAATGATGTTTTCTGCTCCTATTAAGATTTACAGCCTTGGAACTCCTGTCGGTCTGAATCAACTTTATGGCAGTAGGTTTGATAGTTTGGATTCAGTATGTGTGTGTTTTAATATTACTATTCACAAGACATTTTAAACATGTTGCAAGGAGGGATCAGTTCCTGGAGAAGGACATCATGTTAGTAAGGTAGAGGGTCAGAGAAACACTCTCAACACTTGGAATGACATAGTAGCTGCAAGAATGAGCTCAAATATAAAAAGGATGTGTGTGGATGGCACTGGACGAGACAGGGTATCACTCTGTTGTACATACGATCATTATGAGTCAGATCTGCCTCAATGGTTCCTAATGACAACATTTACAAGAGACAAAACACATTAAATATGGCTATGAGAAATATGCGTAGTGGTTACGAATCGGGCTGCGAGCCTTAAGGCCAGCAGTTCGAAACTACCAGCTGCTCCGCGGGAGAAAGATGAGGCGTTCTGCTCCCGTAAAGATTTACAGCCTCGGAAACCCTGTACAGGGTCGCTATGGGTCGGAACCGACTCGACGGCACTTTGCAACAACAACAACAATGAGAAATATATGCTTTTGCAATCTTTAATGTTGTTACATATCCAATTAATTAAATAATTGTTGTAAACAATTCTCTAAACTCCACATGTGACTTAAATAAACATATGACTTGGCTATTCAGCAGTATTGTAAGAGGAGCCTAGAAGTCCAAATTTAGGGTACCAGCTAGAAGGGGAAAGTTTTTTCTCTTTCTGTTGGCTCTAGGGAAAGTTCTCATTATCAATCTTACCCTGAATCTAGGAGTTTCTCGGCACAGTGACTCCAGGTCCAAAAGACAAACATTGCCTGTCCTCAGCCCTTCTTTCTTGGTAGTGTGCTGGCTTTTCTCATGTGAAAACTTTCCCCTTCCAAATGCCATGCATCTTGATTATATATTTGATCAATTTCAGACTAAAGAAGCTGGTAGTTCTTCAATTTCTTCATTTTGGATTTTGTGGCTGATGAGTAAGTTTGAATACTATTATTAATTGTTCTTTCTTGTAGGAATGTAGACATCATCCTATCATGGGCAACATTGTATACTTCACGATAAATCTTGAAATATTCTTTAAAACAATGAATGTGACACAATTTCACTGTAATTTGTCATTCAGGCATAGTAAACTGGGATTTGTGATTCAAATAATCTATTTCAGCTCACTTATGTCTAGAAATTTGATCTTTTTGAATTTGATTTCATTTCTAATGACCTCCAATTTTCCTAGATTCAAAGATTGTACATGCCACATTCTGATTATTAATGAATGTTTTCAATTCTTTCTTCTCAGTTTGAGTCATGTCCCATCATCAAATGAAGTTCCTGAAAGCTTTATTCCATCCATGTCATGTCATTAAGGTCAAATCTACTTTGAAGAGGTTGTTCATCCCTAATCTTTTCAGTTCTTTTCAACTGGAAGTGTTCATCTCACACATCATCTTCAGAGAATGTTTCACTGCTATTTATACTTTATTCATTGACTAAGCGATCCGTATTTGTGCCCATTTAAAAGAGAAGTGACCCAATGGAATGCGGAAATCATCGGACAATCTCTTTGATATCCCATGTGAGTAAAGTTTTACTACATGTAATACAGAAACGGCTGCAATCATACATTGACAGAGAACTTCCAGAGTTTCAAGCCAGATTCAGAAGAGGCCATGGAATGAGGGATATCACTGCTGATGTCCGATGGATCTTGGCTGAAAGCAGAGAATACCAGAAAGATGTTTACCTGTGCTTTATTGACTGCTGAAACACTTTCAGTTGTGTGGATCATGGCATGTTATGGACAGCATTGTGAAGTATAACTATTCCTGAACACTTAATTGTGCTCATGAGGAATCTGTACCTGGGCCAAGAGGCAGTTGTTCTAACAGAACATGGGAATACTGAATGGTTTAAAATTAAAAAAAGATATGCGACAAGGTTGCATGCCTTCACCATACTTATTCAACCTGTATGCTGGGCAAATAATCCAAGAATCTAGGTTATATGAAGAAAAATGCGGCATCATGATTGGAGGAAGACTCATTAACAACCTGTGATATTCAGATGATACAACTTGTTTGCTGAAAGTGAAACGAAGTTAAAACATTTACTGATGAAGAACAAAGAGCACAGCCTTCGGTATGGATTACATCTCAATGTAAAGAAAACAAAAATACTCCCCATTGGACCCATAAACAGCATTCTTATCAATGGAGAAAATAATATTGAGGTTGTCAAGGACTTCATTCTCCTTGGATCAATTATCAACACTCTCAGAAGCAGAAATCAAGAAATCAAACGACGTATTGCATTAGGCAAATCTGCTGTACAAGACCTTTTTAAAGTGTTGAAGAGCAAAGATGCCAGCTTGAGGACTAAGGTGCACTTGCCCCAAGCCATGGTATTTTCAATAACCTCATATGCATGCGAAAGCTGGACAGTGAATAAGGAAGATCATAGAAGAATTGATGCTTTTGAGTTATGGTATTGGAGGATAGCATTGAAAGTGCCATGGACTGCCAAAAGAGCCAGTAGATCTGTTTTGAAAGAAGAAGTGCAGCCAGAGTGCTCCTTGGAGGCCAAGATGGCCAAACTTTGTCTCTCATGCTTCAGACTTATTGTCAGGAAGGACCAGTCATTGGAGAAGGATACCATGTTTGGTAAGGTGGAGGGTCAGAGAAAAAGAAGAGTCCCAAAGAGATGGATTTGCCAAGTGGCAGCATTGATGGACTCAAGCATGGCAACAGTAGTGAGGTTGGTCCAGGATAGGGCAGTGTTTCATTCTGCTGTGGGTCACTATGGGTCAGACCAATTCTATGACACCTAACAACAACTATAACATTTACTAAACCCTCAAAAGTAGTTCACACATTCCTTGTTTTAGTCTGAAATCACTGAAATCTGCCTACCAACGGGTGTCCCTGCTGATATTGAAATACTGGTGGGATAGCTTCCAGCATCACAGCAACATACAAATCACCATAGTATGACAAACTAACAGATGATGATATGCTCTGCTATTATTCAGAGATACATTTGCAGTACAGGTAAATAATATATCCTCTATCAAACCTATACATATATTCATAAATATGTTGTTGTTCTTACATGCCCTTGAGTTATTAAAGATTTCCAAGGATTTTATGCACAATAAAACAAAACACTCTCTGGTCATGAGCCAATGTCACAATCATTGCTATGTTTGAACCCATTGCTACTGCCATTTTCCCAATACAACTTTCCCATTCCATCTTGTTTGAGGTCTTCCTGTTTTTTGCTGACCTTCCACTTTACCAAACATGATGTCCTTCTCCAAAAACTGGTCCGTCCTGATAATATGGCAATAGTATGAGAAGCAAAGTCTGACCATCCTGACTTCTAAGGAGCATTCTGACTGCACTTCTTTGAACACAGAGTTATTTTTTTGTGTGTGTGTTTTTGGCAATTCATAGTACTCTCAATATTCTCCTACAGTACCATAACTCAAGTGCATAACTCAAAATGATTTCTATTTGCAGGTTTTGTGTTTCTCCAATGCTGTTTTGTTTGATTGTTCCTATAGCACATTTCTGGATTATTCCTTAACATTTCTGTGAAATGTTTGGAAGTACCTTAATATCATTCTAATTAATTATTTTTCAGGTAGTCCCAGTGCCTCTTCTTCCTCAAAAGCATTTTCTAACTCTGCCTCTAGATTGGTTGTTTGAGATACTCTGTCTTATTTTTTCATGTTGATAGTTATTTTCTGCTGCTTTCTAAACATTGTGATGTTGTTGCATTTATATTGCATTGGTGAATGTATATTGGTGTATTCTTAGACACTCACCAGTTGTCTCCTGGTAGGTGTGATGAAGAGACACATTTCTTTCTTTCATACAATTCAGTTCAGAGTGGGTTTAGTAAATGTAGGTTATAGTTGCTCCTTGATGTATGTTATTTTGTTAAGTGTTGATGAATTGGTTCAGACTCCTAGCAACCCTGTATAGGATTTCTGAGGAGCAGCTGGTAGATTTGAACTGATGACCTTGTGGATTGCTGTCCAGTGCTGATTCTACAATGCTACACCAGGAGTCCATTGATCTTGTGTATAGCAGCTCTTATTTTGCCCAATTGATGTGGCTGTGGAGTGTACAGCTATAGCTTGGCTGTGTGGCCACAGTTGAGGTCTTCTGTCATATGATGCAAGAAGCTAACAAAACAAACAAAAAACTCAAAAAACAACCCACACAATGACAAATGGAAGTCAATGGCTTTCTCTCCACCAATAAGTGGGATACTACACACCTACTGGCCTCATAGCTTCCTGAGAAAGTTCAAATTGGTCATGCTGCATCCGATGCACCCATATAGATTGTCCACCATCTTTCCTTCCCTTTTTAATTTTTTCTCTTTTTATCTCTCTCCACACATCTGTTCAACCCCTTCTCCTAGTGAGAGCCAGTCTAGGGCTGACTAGGGTCGGCTTTATAGATTTTGAGCAGACCCTGCCTTAGTGGTATTATTAAATATAACTCCTCCCCTTGACTCACAAACTCTAAGTGACTCTGACCAACTTGAAAGCTGGAGATTCCCTGGAATGTACACTGGTTGGAAAAAAAGAGGAAAATAATAAAATGCAATCACATCTTTGACTCTGTATTTCTGCAATGCAAATATATTTTCTCATTTCTAAAGTCAAACTCTCAAGATAGCTGCTGCATGTCCTGTCAGCTGCTACTTGTCATTCACTTCCTCTCTTGCCATGTCTGTTAAAATCTCTCTCACAATAAGCACTTGACTCATTTTTCTATCCCTTCCTATGCATCACAGTGTTCCAGGACTGACCTTTGTAACTGTCTCATCCATTTTTCTGTATCCTTGCTGCAGAAAGTCCATATAACGTTTCTTCCTAGTCTGCTATCTTTCTCGTTTGAACCACTCCATAATTTACACACATGTTTTTTCATGTCATTGCAATCTCTAAAGTGTAATAATACTTATCCTACTGTGGATGGATGAAGTGTCCCAGTCTGGTCCCACTCACTATCTCG
The DNA here is from genome assembly GCF_000296735.1 of Chrysochloris asiatica. Taxonomy (NCBI): domain Eukaryota; kingdom Metazoa; phylum Chordata; class Mammalia; order Afrosoricida; family Chrysochloridae; genus Chrysochloris; species Chrysochloris asiatica. The sequence goes on along the minus strand of NW_006408606.1, from coordinate 1,669,197 downwards.
CTAAAGAATAAGTAGGGTGTAGGCATAAGGAGCTCTGGTAGCGTAGTGATTACGAATCGGGCTGTGAACTGAAAGGTCAGCAGTTCGAAACTACCAGCTGCTCCACGGGAGAAAGATGAGGCGTTCTGCTCCCGTAAAGACTTACAGCCTCGGAAACCCTGTACAGGGTCGTTATGAGTCGGAACCGACTCCACTGCACATAACAATAACAACAACAACAACAATAACAACAACAGGTACAGTACACACAAAAGGAAACATCCAAGAGACACAGAAGTTTAAGCAAGCAAGAAGATTTATTAAATCATAGACATCCTCATACAGAGAATGAGGTACTCATCACAAGTGAAGAGAATTTCAAGTGAGTTCTTCATTTATCTTTTTATACTGTATTTCTCCAGGATGGGCACTTTGTCTCCTTATCCTTACATCTTCCTATCATAATTTGAGGCCCATTATTACTAATTTCTTCCTGGGTCTGATGTAGGTCTTTTCCATTGCATCAGGCCAGTCTAAGTCATTTCTATACATTCCTGATTTTGGGGGAATTTTCCCTTTTGTATCTTTTCTTTTACTGAAGTCTCCTGATAGATTACGTCTTTTCCTGCATTCTTTGTGATCTGTGGTTAGCACCTCTTCCCTGTTATAACTGCCTAACATTCTCCCCTGAGAGAAAGAAAACCCTGATGCTTCAGGAATAAGAATGGCAACTCATTCTTAGATGTTTCCTACTGAAAAGGGGCATCATTGGGTTGCAGTGTTGCCATTCCCTCCTGTCTGTAAGTGAGGGTTGCCACAGAAGCAGATTGGAGATGTTGATTGTCTATGCCCAAAGTGTTATCAGAGAATACAGGGAATGGTCACACAGGCTGTTGTCAGAATACTTGTCTGGCCTGATCTATTGTATTAAGGAGAATAAGTTCACCATACATTGAAACATACCCTTGGGTTAGCAGCATTTGTGTGATAAAAGCTCCAATTCTTTTAGTAAAATTGTTGTTATTGTTGGTAAGTCTGTTGCAACTAAGAGTGACCTGGTATAGGGTTTTCACTTGAGCAGCTAGTGAGTTTGAACCACTGACCTTGTGGTGCAAACTGACCTTGAAGCACAATGCTTTATCCCATTATGCCACAACATAGAGGCTAGTTAACTTAATATGTAAGTTTCAAATATAAGCAGAAGTAATATAATATCTAAGGGTCCCACTAGTGGATTTAACCAGGTTACAGTGGGGAAATATATTTTTGTTTTTGGCCATAAATTTTGGGTTTCTCTGTGCTTATAGTCACTTACTGTTTTCTCAGATGTGCTGTTCTTTTAGTTCAACTTCTCCTGTTACATGTATGTCAATGTAGCAGGTTGTATTAGTAACTGCACAGACTTCTCTGTCTTTGGCTTGTAGATAGTCAATGTGTATGCGATGGGCCGTGACCATAGTGGTCAATGAATGAAATGATTATTGAATAGTTCTCAGTGATTGTCCAGTATATATTCCTTAACCATTGATGCAACATTATGGATGGCAGATCCAAGAAGCAGGTCAAAATCTTGAACTGTTTGAAATCCCTCAGATATAAGGGTCACAAATCCTAGGATACAAGTTCTCTACACTTGAGTTATATTTAAAAAATAAATAATGCTCATGTTCTATTGTTTTTTTCCTTGGCAAAGAAATCATAATCCCCCTTTCAAATACAACAAGGAGAAGGAATTTCCCTGGTTACTGAAATTATCAGAATCCAAACCAGAGTGCCTAGAAAGAAAGATGGTAAAATATTCAAACTGGTTTTGATAAGTGGTATTGATGACTACCTACCAGGGGACCACACTGCCACTAGGATGATTTTATAGATTTAAGACCCTGCATCCATCTACACCAAGAATCACAACCATTTCCTGTGTAATTGGAATTTTCCTTCCTAAAGTGCAAAATGTTGTGTTGAAACTCTCTGGATTTAGGCTTAATCCCTGGATGCCTTTGGGAAATAATAGGTACTTGGCTCTTCTAGGGAATATCATCCCAGGATTAAGTTTAATATGTACTGGGTCTACTACTCCTCAAGTCTGTTGGAACACATCTCCCACACATACTTCTGGATCCACTGAGCATAGTTCAGGGGGAACTTCCCTTTCTGGGGCAGCTGGAGGGTGGCCTAACCATATGACTTGTTTTAGTATAATTGTAATACCGCCCCCTATTTTTTCATAAAAATCTGAGCCTGGGAATAGAATGAATCCTGGTGTGGTACTGCAGGATAATTCAATAGACTGCAAGATTGGTTTGAACTGCAAGATCAGTGGTTCAAAATCACCAGCTGCTCATCAGAAACCTTATACACTGTCACTTTGAGTTGGAATTGACTCGAAGGCACTTAACAACAACAACAGCCGCAGGAATGGACTAGGGATCTCATGAATTATTAGAAACTGGTGAGTTGAGTATAGTGTCCCAACTGAAAGTCAAGTCATGGTTTTCCTCCTTTTCATAGAAATTTTATCAAGGCCAACCACCATACAGAATAATGGGGAAAGTGAATTACTAAGGGTTTTAAAGACTGAATAAGTGACTTCTGTGTCTACTAAAAATTGAATAAACTTTCCAGCCGTGTACATTTTGACCCAGGGCCTCTACAAGGTCAATGGTTCGAGCTCACCAGTTGATCCTTGGAAACCCTATACAGGGTCGCTATGGGTTGGAATCGACTTCATGGCACTTACCAACAACAGTATTTGGCTTGATTCACTCAGCATAATGTACTCCAGGTTCATCCAAACTATGAGGTGTTTCACAGAATCTTCATTATTCAATGATTATTTATCTTTGCATATTATTCCACTATGTGTATATTTCATAGTTTGTTTATCCATTCATCCATTGATGGATACTTAGGTTGTTCCTATCTCTTTGTTATTGTGAATGCTGCAGCAATGAATATGTGCATCTATTTCTCAGTGTCCCAGATCTTATTACTTTGGAATACATACCTTGTAGTGGGATTGATGGATACAATTTCTATTTCCAACTATTTAAGGAAGCACCATGCCATTTTTCACTGGCGGGCATACCATATGACAGTCCCAGCAGCTGTGCTTGAGAGTTCAAATCTCTTCACATCCTCACTGTTTATTGTTTTCTTTCTAATTGACCTCTACTACTGTTGCTAGGGTGAGATTACATATCATTGTTTAGAATTGCATCTCTCTTAAGGCCACTCTTAAATGTCTGCTATGCCACTGTTAGAATAAGCACTGGCTGCAAACCACAAGGTTGTCTGCTCAAACATAACAGCCACTCCTCTGAAATCCTATACAGGCTTGCTATGAGTCAGAACTAACCCCAAAGCACTTAAAAACAACTACAACCACGGTCACTCATCTGTTAGTTTGTGATACTGTGATGACTTGTGCATTGCTGTCTTGCTACAAGCTATGCCATCTATATTTTAAATACCAGTACAGTTACCCACGGTGGCCAGATTTCAGAGGAGCATCCAGACTAAAAAAACACTAAGAAGAAGGAAAGGCAGACCACTTTTTAATGGTTGTTGTTGTTGTTGTTAAGTGCCATCGAGTCGGTTCCGACCCATAGCTACCCTGTACAGGGTTTCCGAGGGT
>NW_006408606.1:1663909-1665384 GCF_000296735.1 Chrysochloris asiatica | reverse complement strand
TTCCTACTCATACATAGCAAACCTATAAAGGACTTCTGAGGCGATACATCTTTGCAGGACCAGAAAGCCCCATATTTCTTCTGTGGAGAAGTGTTATACTCTAACCACTGAACTGTTGATTGGCGATCCGGTGTTTATTTTAAGGGGTCACCCTGCTCCCTTCCTAAAAGCAGAGTTGACCATTATGATGTAGAAGGAGCAAAGCTTTGAAGACCTTCATTTGCTGATTGTTGTTGTTGTTGTTAGGTGTCATCAAGTTCATAAAGACTCATAGTGACCTTATGAACAACAGAATGAAACACTGCCTGATCTTGCACCAACCACACAATCTGTCACAACCTCATTTTCAGACTGTTGTTGTTAGGTACCATTGAAATGGCACTGACTCATAGTGACCTTATGCACAACAGAGTGAAACACTACCTAGTCCCATGCCAACCTCACAACTGTTGCTAAGCCTGAGCCCATTGCTGCCACCACTGTGTCAATCCATCACATGGGGGTCATCCTCCTTTTCTTTGATCCTCCACTTTATCAAATATGATATCCTTCTCCAGGAACTAATAATATGTTTAAAGTATGAGAAAAGAAATAAAGTCATTCTGACTTCCAAGGAACATTTGGGCTATACTTCGGCCAGTATAGATTAGTTTGTTCTGTTAGTAGTCCATGGTACTTTTAATATTCTCCCCCAATACTATAACTCAAATGCATCAATTTTTCTATGGTCTTCATTGTTCCTTGCTCAACTTTTATATGCATATGAGGTTATTGAAAATATCATGACTTGAATCAGGCACCCTTAGCACTCAAACTGACAACTTTGCTCTTCAACATGTTAAAAAAGTCTTGTGCAGCAGACTTGCTTAATGTGATATGTCATTTGATTTCTTGACTGCTGCTTTCATTAGTATTGATGGTGGATCCAGACAAAATGAAGTCTTTGACAACTTTGATCTTTTTCCATTTATATGGATGTTGTCTATTGGTCCAGCAATCAGGATTTAGCTTTTCTTTACATTGAAGTACAACCTATACTGAAGGCTGTTGTTTTTGATATTTATCTGTAAGTATTTTAAGTCATTTTCACATCCAACAAACAAGGTTGTATTATCTTCACATCTCAGGTTGTTAATTAGTCCTCCTACAATTCTGATGCCATGTTTGACCTCTAATAATCCAGTTTCTTGGATTATTTGCTTATCATACATATTGAGTAAGTATGGTGTAAAAAATCATTTTGGAAACATATCTTTCCTAATTTTAAATCATGTGGTGTTCCCTTGTTCTGTTTAAACAACTGCCTCTTTTTCTATGCTAGGTTCCTCATGAACACAACTAAGTTTTCCGAATACTCATTCTCTGCAATGTTGTTTGTAGCTTGTCATGATCCACTCAATTGAAAGCTTTTGTTGTTGTTGTTGTCAGGTGCCATTAAGTCAGAACCAACTCATAGCGACCCCATGCACAGCAGA
>NW_006408606.1:1661617-1662589 GCF_000296735.1 Chrysochloris asiatica | reverse complement strand
ACATCTTGGACTTCTTCCTTCTGTGTCATTGACTCTTGAACATATGCTACCTCTTGAAATGGCTAACTCTAACCATTTCTTCTTGGTACAGTGACTGTGTATTCCTTCCATCTTCTTTTGATGCTTTCTTCATCATTCAATATTCTATCCATAGAGTCCTTCAATATTGCAAGATAAGGTTTGATTTTTTTCTTCAGATCCCTTAGCTTGACAAATGCTGAGTGACATCTTCACTTTTGGTTTTCTAACTCCAGGTTTTTGCACTTTTCCTTTTAGTGTTTTACTTTCATTCTCCAGCTGACCGTTTGAAACATTCAGTTAAACTCTTTTACTTCCTCATTTATTGCATTTGCTTTAACATCTCTAAGGTGGAGACCAAGTTTCAGAGACTCTTCTGACATTCATTTTGGTCTTTTTCTTCTTTCTTATATTCTTAATGACCTTCTGCTTTCTTTCTGTATGATGTTCTTGATGTCATCCACAACTTTTCTGGTCTTCGGTCATTAGTGTCTAATGCATCAAATCTGTTCTTCAGATGATTTCTAAATTCAGGTGGGATTTTTTCAAGGTCATAATTTGGGCCTTGTGGTCTTGTTTTAATTTTCTTCCACTTTAGTCTGAACTTGCATATGAGCAATTGAAGATCTGTTTACAGTCTCCCCCAGCCTTGTCTTAGTTGATGATATGTCTCTTTCCACAGAAGTAGTCAATTTGATTTTTGTGTATTCCATGTGTATAGACATCTTTTATGTTGTTTACAAGAAAGGTATTTACAATGAGGAAGTCATTGTTTTTGCAAAATTCCATCATGTGTCTTCTAACATTGTTTCTATCACAAATGCCATTTTTTATAACTACTGATGCTTCGTCTTTGTTTCCAATCTTTGTATTGCAATTGCCAGTAATTACCAATACATCTTGATTGCATGATTTATCAATTTAAAACCAAAGAAGTTGGGAGATTTAAAAAAA
>NW_006408606.1:1658039-1659537 GCF_000296735.1 Chrysochloris asiatica | reverse complement strand
TTTTTTTTTTCCTTTTGCTTTAGCATATCTCTTCTGAAGAACATGGTTTGGAGTCTCTTTTGACATTTGATTTGGTGTTTATCTTCTTTCTTTACTTGTAGATGACCTTTTGCTTTCTTCCTGAACAATGTTCTTGGTATTGTTCCACAACACTTCTGGTACCCCTAATTTTACTTGTGACAGCACTATTAGAGACTTAAAATGATCTCTAAATTCAGGTGGAATATGTTCACAGTTGTATTTTGACTCTCATATATAATTTTAATTTTTTCTGACACTTCAGTCTGAATATGCATATGAGTAATAGATAATCTGTTCCACGCTTTATCCCTAGCCTCATTTTGGCTGATGATATGGAATTTTACACCATCTTTTCTTACAAATGTAGTAAATTTTATTTTTGTGTATATCATTTAGTGAGACTTTTATGTGTCTTATAAAAGTTTTGTACTATAAAAAAATTCATTCATTTTGAAAAATAATATTGTGTGATCTTCAGTGTCATTTCTATCAAGATCATATTTTCCAACTACTGTCCCTTCCTCTTTCTTTCCAACTTCACATTCTAGTCACCAATAATTATCAATACATTCTGATGAGTGTTCAATTTACACTGACTAACACCACAATAAATGGAGAAAAGATCGAATTTGTCAAAGACTTCGTTTTACTTGAATCCACAATCAATAGGCGTGAAAGTGGCTGTCAAGGACTAAAAAGATGAATTGCATTAGGCAAATCTGCTATAAAAGACTTCTTTAAAGTGTTAAGTAGTAAAGATATAAATTTGAGGACTATGGTACTGCCTGACCGAAATGATGGTGTTTCAATTGTCTCATAAGCATTGGAGATTTGGACAATGAAGAAGTAATACTGGAAAAGAATCAATATACTTAAATTATTTGAATATTGACATTACCATGGGCTGTCAGAAAAAGGAACACATCTATCTTTGAAGAAGTACAGTCAGAATGTTCATTACTAATGAAGTTGGTAAGATTCTTTCTCTCATACTTTGAATATGTAGTCATGGAGACCAGTGCCTGAAGGACTTCATGCTTGGTAAAGTTGAGTTTCAACAAAAAAAGAGGAAGACTAACAAAATGGATTAACACATTGACTCTTATCAAGACCACCAATGGTTAATGATTACAAGTGGTTCTTCAAGTGTTTGTTGGTTTCTTAAATGTCTTCTTTGGTTGCGCCTGTCTGAGTATACTGCAATTTTTAGATTAGACTATTTGTCTTTTTGTTGTTGAACAGGTGAAGTTTTCTGTAAGTATATTAGTCCATTGTGGGATATGTCCTTGCCAAACATTGTTTTGTTCCTAATCTGCAGTTTCTTTTTGTCCTCCTAGAAAGTATTTTGATGTACATAAGTATTTAATTTTTAGAAGGTGCCAATCATCTATGTTATCTTCTGACTTTTGTACATTTTTGATGTGGCTTATTATTGATAGTCTTTTTATGCCAAATTAGGGCATCTAATAAAGATGAA
>NW_006408606.1:1654631-1656444 GCF_000296735.1 Chrysochloris asiatica | reverse complement strand
CAGTGTCAATGGGCTCAAGTGTGACAACAATCGTAAGGTTGGCCCAGGACCGGGTAATGTTTCATTCTGTTGTGCTTTGGGTTGCTGTGAGTCAGTACCAACTCGAAGGCACCTAACAACAACGATCATAATATTATTCCTATGTTTCCTTTGATGATCTTTATATTTTGTATGTGTGTGTTTAGCCCATACTGAGTTAGTTTTTTTCTATGGTATGAGGTATGGATCTAATTTCATTTTTCTCTCTTAATATCCAATTTGCCAGCAAGTGTTTTCCAAGTAACTGTTTTTTCTCCATATATTGGATTTTGTCCTTGTTTTGAAAATCAGCTGTCCATAGAATTTATTTTATGTATTCATATTTGTTCCACTGGACTATGCTCCATTTTTTTTTTTGAGTACCAATCTGTTTTGTCTACTCTATCTATATAATATGCTTTGATAATTTAAACGATTACATTTCTTTGGAATGGACACATATATAGATATCTTCCAATCAGTTCACATAGCTGTCTTTTACATTTCTTAACATAGACAAATGAATGTTTTCATTGTTGTATCTGTTTACTGAAACATCTCAATTGGTACATTGTAAATTCCTGGAGCTTTGTTTTTCACCAGTGACTTCATCAAAACTTAGACTTCCTCCTTTAATTCCATGAGTTCTTGATCACAGTATATATACCTCCTAAAATGTCTGAATGCCCACCAATTCAATTTGGTTCAATGACTCTTCTACCTTCTTTTGAGGCTTCCTCAATTCCATAAATTTCAATATTACAATTGAGCCTTCAATTTGATCTCAGTTTTTCCAGCTCGAGAAATGCTGAGCTAGTTCTTCTTTTTTGCTTTTCTAACTCTAGGTCTTTGAACATTTCTATATGAGAAAAAGGAATTACATTAGGCTTTTACAATAAAGATGCAGTTACCTTCTGCCTTATCCAGATTTCCTGTGTGACAAATATTGGAATTAAACTGCTGCAACATTAAGCACATTTTTATCCAGATAAATATTGAAAACATATTTAATGCAATATTGAATGGATTATACCATTCAAAAAAGGGAAAGTCTGACTAATGCAGCAGCTGCACTGCATTCCAGGGCACTCAAGCTATTGCCAGCATTTATTAGCCAGACAAGTTTTTGACAATAAACAATCTATGGCCCATGATCATGCTCTCTAGTGGCTATTTGTTGGAAATTTATTTACAGGACAGCATCCACAACTTTTGTTTTTGTAAATTGCCTATGGCTAATTGCTTTATTCATATCAGAAATATCTTAAGTAAACTTTCAAGTTACATTTAATTGCATTTCAATAGGCAGTATATTTAGTAAAATAATACATGTTGCAAAAATATATTAATTTACTGTACCTATATATTGTATGAAGGGGCTCTGGTAGCATAGTGGTTACAAGTCGGGCTTCCAACCTCAGGGTCAACAGTTCGAAACTACCAGAGGTTCCACAAGAGAAAGATGAGGTGTTCTGTTCCAGTAAAAATTTACAGCTTTAGAAACCCTGTGCAGGGTCACTATGGTTCAGAACCAACTCGACGGCACATCACAACAACAACAACAACAACAATATATTGTTTATATACGTAGATATACACAAGGATGTTCAGAAAGTTTGTAGAAAAATGGAATTGAAAGACGATTAGATTTTTCCATGAAATTTTTAAGGTCCTGCATACGTTGTGTCTATCTCTGTGTAAAATTTGTAAATATAACATATATTATTTGTTTTTGTTAAGTGACATTGACTCTTATAGAATCTTAAGTGACTCTGCAAAAGGTTACCAAGGAGCA
>NW_006408606.1:1653191-1654271 GCF_000296735.1 Chrysochloris asiatica | reverse complement strand
GATCCTCCTTATTCACTGTCCAGCTTTCGCATCCATATGAGGCTATTGAAAACACAATGGCCTGGGTCAGGCGCACCTTAGTCCTCAAGCTGATATCTCTGCTCTTCAATACTTTAAAAAGTTAGTAGTTTAGTGCTTATCCTATAGCACCACACTAGGATATAGGAGCAAGGTGGCTCCATATGTAAGAATGGAACACAGTTCGAACCTGCCAGCCTCTCATGGGGAGAAAGATGAGGCTTTATTCTCCTGCAGATTAAAAGACTTGGGAAGCCCATACAGAGTTGCTTTGAGTCAGAGCCAACTCAACTGCACTTAGCAACAACACCAAGTCCTACATTTTGTTGACTAAGGTGCAGCTAAATGATTCACAAAGTTGCTAAAGGTATGTATAATTACAGGCCTGGTGTGATGCTGTGGGTTAATGTGCTAGACTGCAAAGTCAGTTTGAACTACAAGGTTGGTGGTTCAAGCTCACCAGTCCCTCCTTGGAAACCCTCTAGAGGGTTCGCTATGGGTCGGAACCTACTTGATGGCATTTAATAACAACAACAATTAAAGTAGAATGTATTTTTTCTCTCTATCTCTATTATCTATGGAGTCCTGGTATGGCTCTGCGAGCTAATGAACTGGAGTGCAAAGTCAATTTTAGCATCAAGGTAGGTAGCTGAGACTCACCAGCTGCTCCTCAGAAACCTGATACAGGATTGCTATGAGTTCAAATCGACTCAAAGGCACTTACCAATAAATCTCTGTCTACATATGAGAGTTTTGATGTGGGACTGTAGGATAAGCATTGGACTGCTAAACACAAGGTTGGTGGTTCAAACCAGCCACTCCTCAGAAAACCTACATAGGGTAAACTCACTCAGTATAAACCCACTCAATCACACTTAGCAACTACATATATATATATAATGCTGTATATGTTGTTGTTAAATTGCCGTGGAGTTGATTCTGATTCATTGCAATCTTGTATAGGATTTCTGAGTAGTAGCTGGTGAGCTTGAACCTCTGATCTGATCTTGCATTAACAAACAGTGCCACATCAGGACACACACACACAATCTCTTTCTCTCT
>NW_006408606.1:1647023-1652933 GCF_000296735.1 Chrysochloris asiatica | reverse complement strand
AAATAAATAAATAAATATATAAATATAACAAGCAAGCAAAATTTTATTAAAGATAATTCACAAGCGACTGCAACAGTACATTGACAGGGAACTGCCAGAGGTTCAAGTCTGTTTCAGACAAGAACATGGAATGAGATATAACATTGTTAACAGCAGATGGATCTTTGCTGAAATCAGAAAGTACCAGAAAGGTGTTTTACTTGTACTTTATTTACTATTCAAAGGCTTTTGACTAAATGTATCATGAGACTTTATGGGCAATATTGTGGGCAGTGAGTATTCTGGAACCCTTACTTGTGCTCATGAGGAACCTGTATATTGACCAGTCATTTGAACAAATAAGGCAACACTAAATGGCTTAAAATTAAGAAAGTTGTTTGCCAGCGTAGTATTCATTCAATTTGTATGCTCAGCAAATAATCCTAGAAACTGGATTATATGAAATAGAATGTGGCATCTATATTACAGGAAGGCTTATTAACAAACTGCAATATGCAGATAACACTCCCTTGCTTGCTGAAAACAAAGAGGAATTAAAATACTTATTGATTAAGATCAAAGACCACAGCCTTTGCCGTGGTTTGCACCTCAATGTAAAGAAAACAAAAATTCTCACCACTGGACCAATAAATAGCACCATGCTAAATGGAGAAAAGATAGAAGTTGTCAAAGATTTCAATTTACTCGAACCATGTTGGGCACCGCAAGCACCAAGATGCTGAGGCCCTCTGTCATGGATGAAAATCCAACACGAAGGCCCCACTCAGAATTGCTAGCCAGGGAACCTGAGGGCCAAAGGAAGTGACCTCCTGACGTCCCAGGTTCACATGGACCATGAGGACCAAGGAAGTGTCCTCCTGACGCAAACACTGGATGGCAACCTCTGTGCAATTCTCTTTAGTCTTAATATTGTTCATTCTGTACTTGTTCTCTATGCTTCTAACTCCAGTAATTGTAGCTTCTGAGAAAATGGCTTCTCATGTGCCTCTCTTAATGTCTCCACAGTGTTGGCAGTGCGTAAGGTCCTGGGAACAAATCTCTCTGAGGGACAAGCTCTGGCCACCTGGCAAGCATGTCAAAACTCTTTGTTATCAAATTATTCAGTTATGTTTGATATTAACTTAATACATGAGCTCTTGATATCCATGCACCATATTAAAACCAAAACCCTTTCTAAAGCCAAGGCTGTAAAAGTTCCAAAGGCAAGTTTGCTGGGATTACACAAAGAGGCTCTGGAGAGAATTTTCCCAAAGTATTCACTCAAAGCAGATTGTTAAATTCTGGGAGTATTGTTCAAGGAATAATAGTAGCAGCCCCTTCAAACTGTCCCCAGGTGGAAACCATTAACCCGGATGTCCTCCTTCCTCCTGAAAGCCTAAGCCAGGTAGCTGAAACAGCTTGACTCTCTTCAGACCTTTTAAATCCTTTTCACCTTTACCATTAGAGATTAAGTGCTATATGTATGTTAATTAGCCTTGAGAAACCTCAAATCGCTGCCTTAGGATTTGAGCCAAAAAAGTAATTTATAATACTTTGCTTGAATTTTTGGAAAATTAAGAATGTTAGATTATTAAGACAGTTTGCGATGTATATTTTAGAATTTGTTCCTGTAAATCATTGTGTCTTGTTTTGAACGATTAATCACATTTCATTTCTGTACCCTGTCTTAATTATCACCTTCTTCCTTTGTGTAAAATCCCTCCCTGTAATAAAAGACAAATGCAGATTGAATCCTGCATGCATTACTGCCTGCAGTGCGATGCTGCCTGCCATGCAGGGTCTGTCTGCCAGTTTTGCATCCACTCTGGTCTTGGGGTGTCTCTTTGTTTCTCTCGTTGCGTCTTTGTGTATAGTTTTTCTCTATCTCTTTCACCACCAGATCTCTCTACTTCATGAACCAAACTTCCCTGTCGAGGCAGGTCCCTGACAGGACCAAAAATCATCCCTCATGGAAGCAGCAGTCAAGAAATCAAATGACTTGTTACATTGAGCATCATGAACCAAACTTCCCTGTCGAGGCAGGTCCCTGACAGGACCAAAAATCAGCCCTCATGGAAGCAGCAGTCAAGAAATCAAATGACTTGTTACATTGAGCATGTCTTTTGCAGAGGACCTCTTTAAAGTATTCAAGAGCAAAGTGTGAAATTTAGGAACTAAGGTGCACTTGAACCAAGCCATGGTACTTTCAGTGACTTCATATGCAAGTGCAATTTGGGCAGTGTATAAGGAAGACAGATGAAGAATTGGTGCATTTGAGTTATGATTTTAGAGAGGAGTATTAAAAGTACCATGGATTGCTAGAAGAATAAAAAAATCTGTGTTAGAAGAAGTACAGCTAGAGTGTTCCTTAGAGGCCAAGGTAACAAGACTTTGTCTCTCATACATTGGATATATTATTAGGAGGGAGCTCTGGTAGTGTAGTGGTTATGAATCAGGCTGATAACCTCAAGGTTGGCAGTTCGAAACTACCAGCTGTTCCTCGGTAGAAAGATGAGACTTTCTGCTCCCATAAGGATTTGCAGCCTCGGAAACCCTGTGCAGGGTCACTATGAGTCAGAAATGAATCCAGGGTACTTAACAACAACAACATCCCAGGAGAGGACACAATGCTAGACTACGTGGAGGGTCAGCAAAAAGGAGGAAGACCTTCAGTGAGATGAAATGATACAGTGCAGTAGAAATGAGCCCAGGCTTAACAACCATTGTGAAGATAGCACAGGACTGGGCACTATTTTCTTCTGTTGTTCTGTTGTGCATACAATCGCTACAAACTGAAACCAACTCAATGGCACCTAACAACAACAACACAGTTACCAAGGACAATACCTATACAGAAGCACATTAATATGTCTTCTGCTGTGGAGCAGTTGGTAGAATCTTAAATTTTCATTGAAATCCAAGTGCTTAACCATGGCATAGCCAAGGTTGCTGTGCAACTCTGAAGATATTTTAAAGTGGAACTTTGAAAACGGCATCAATTTCTGATACTATCAATTCTTTACGAGTTAAATGTTTGTAGAAATACCACTTACTTGAATATTTAGTAACTTCTTTTTAAGACTCTTCTTAAATACTTCCTCATTTATAAGGTAGTTTTGATGTTCTGTGAAGCATTTACTACTCCTTCTTTTGTGCCTTGCCATTTCTTATTAAAACCCACCTAATACCTGGTATTATTTTTGTTGCTGTTATTTAAATTTATCTATTTAGCTAAAATATAAGCTCCTAATATTAACGCAATGTGAAAAACAATATAATATCATGATACTAAGATAAAAACCTTATATAAAACAAAAATGCAATACATGGTGCTAAATCAGCAGGAGAAAAGCAGAAACCTAAAATTAAGATGGGAGGGTGAATTAGTAGCTATATGCTTTAATATCAGCAGATCAAGTGTGTGCTATCATGTTATTTGTACAGTGTACAGTTTCAATAAAAATGATGAAAGAATATGAACCTGCCATACAACTTTCTTAATTTTAAACCATTCAGTGTCTCCTTGTTTTTTGCTACGTACAAATTCCTCAGCAGCACAATTAAGTGTTCTGGAATACCTATTCTCTAAATGTCTATAGCTTTTCACAAACCACAAAGTCTGTGCATAGTTAATAAAGCACAAGTAAACATCTTTCTAGTATTCTCTGCTTTCAGGCAAGATGTGTCTGTTATCAGCAATGATGTCCCTCATTCCACACCTTCGTCTGAATCTGGCTTTAACCTCTGGCAGTTTATAGTCAATGCATAGTTGCATACAATTTTGAATTGTTTAGCAAAATTTTACTTGCATGTGATAGTAATGATATTGTCTGATGATTTCTGCTTTTCATTCAGTAACTTCTCTGTAGAATGGGCAGCAATATGTTTGTTTGATTTCAGTTGGCCATGTAGCTGTCTTTCAGATTGGTTGAGTTCCTTCAGTGCTGCATCAGTTTGTTGAAATTTTTCAATTTGCATTCCACAAAATTGTCTGTCAGTTTGTCGTATTGTGATGGTTTTCTTGTTGCTGTGATGATAGAAGTTATACAACAGGTATTTTAAACTATACAACAGGGTAGACCAATGTCTGGAATGTTTCAGTTTAGTGTCTAGACTAGCACAGACTATGAAGAAGGAGAGATGGATTATTTGTAAATGTTTGTTATTGTTACTAAGTGCTATTGAGTCAGTACCAACTTGTAGTGATGATGTACAGAGTTTGAAACACTGAACTTGTAGTTTACAGTCCAGATGTGCTCCTACAATGCTACACCAGGAGTCTAAATGAAAATATTATGAAAAAAAAATCACTGAAAGATAGCACCAAAATATTGAATATTGAAACATGAAGAACAGCATCAAAATATTTCCAGATACAGGGCCAGAAGACAAGCTCCTCAGATTGTAAGTCATTTAAAATATGACTAGGGAAGAGCAGCTTCCTCAAAGTAGAATTCACTGAAATGATGTGAAAGAATAAATCTCCCAGAACCTTCATTTGCTGATGGGGAATAACTCAAAATGACAAGAAAAAGTTGTAAGTACCCATTAAATACTGGAATATAGAATGTACAAATTATGAATCTAGGAAAATTAGAAGTCAAAATTAATCTGAATGCATCAAAATCAAAATCCTAGGCATTAGTGAGCTGAAATGGACTGGTGTTGGCTATTTTGAATCTGACAATCAAATGGTTTATTAAGCTGTGAATGAAAAAGTAAAGAGGAATGGTGTGGCATTCATCGTCAAAAAGAGTATTCCAAGATCTATCTTGGAAGTATAATGCTGTTTGTGATAGGATGTTATCTATATGTCTACATTATCTATATGAACAGCAGGATTCCTGGTGTGGTACCACAGAATAATCACTGGACCAAAAGGTAACTGTTGTTGTTGTTAGGTGCCGTCGAGTTGGTTCTGACCCATACTGACCCTGTATACGGTTTCTGAGGAGAAACTGTTGAGCTTGAACTGCCAACCTTTCAGTTCAAATGGCTTTGCAGTCTGGCACATTAACCCACAGCACCACAACAGGACTCCGGACCAAAAGATTAGTGGTTCAAATTCACCAGCTACTGCTCAGAAATCCTAAAGAAGTTTGCTCTGAGTCAGAACCACCTCAATGGCACTTAACAACAACAACACAAAGAATAGTAGTCAATACAACTGTTAGTTAAATTTATGCACCAACCACTGAAGCCAGTCATGATCAAACTGCAGTATTCTATCAACTTCTTCAGTCTGAAATTGATTAAGCATAGAATCAGGATATATTGATAATACTGGTGATTGGAATACAAAGTTTGCAAACAAAGAGGAAGGATTAGTATTTGGAAAATATGGCCTTGGTGATAGAAATGATGCTGGAGATTGCATGAAAGAACTTCACAATACCAATGACTTATTCATTGCAAACAATTTTATTAAACAATTTTTAAAAAAATTGTGCACATGCACCTCATCTGATGACATACACAGATATAAAACTGACTACATCTGTGGGAAGAGACCATGCAAGATTTCCATAAGCTAAAACCAAGCCAGGGGCAGACTGTGGAACCAACCTGAAATTGCTCATAGGCATCAATTTTTTATATGCAAGTTTAGGCTGAAATTGAAGACAATTAAAACAAGTCCATGAGAGCCAAAATATGATCTTGAATATACCCTACCTGATTTGTTGCATTAGACACTAAAGATGTAAGACCAGAAGAGCTGTGAGATAACATCAGAACATTATACAGGAACCATTACAAAGATAGTAAAAAAGGAAAGACCAAAATGGATGTCAGAAGCAACTCTGAACCTTGGTTAAAGATGCTAAAGCAAATAGAAAGAAATGAGGACATAAAGCACTGAACAGAAAATTTCAAAAGTCAGCTTGAGAAGATAAACTCAAGTATTATAATGAAATGTGCAAAGATCTGGAG
>NW_006408606.1:1641440-1646733 GCF_000296735.1 Chrysochloris asiatica | reverse complement strand
AAACAAACAAACAAACAAACATGGTGTCAACCATTTCAAGAGATAATGTTTGATAAAATGTCAATGGTACTGAAGGAATAAGCCCAAGGTGCACTGACGGCATTGACCAGGAACAAGTGTCTAAGAAGGGCTACTTAATAATGGTATAAAAAGTGAAATCATTTTAGAATCTGAAATGGTTGTCTCTACATGCTCCTTCAATAATAGAACTATTGATCTTGCTTTATGCATTAACTTTACTTCTAATGATGCAAATATTGGATGAAAAGAGTACCAAGTCATCATTGAAGTCCTTGTGGGCCATTTGAAAATTCACGTGGAAATGTCCAGATGGTAAGCAAACAAAGTTCTGTACACAGAATGTAGTTCTTGGGTGCAAAGCTAATGGTGAAAATATAAGAAGGAATAATTACTATATTCTCCATCAGTTGGCTCAGTATGTTGTTTTGTTTGCAAATTATTGTGATCTAAATAATTTAATTCTTGATTTGTTTCAGATAGAGTTAGTGACTGGGTAACTTGAATATGAATGATAAACAAGCAAACAGTTCAATTCACAGAGAATGCATGTTGTCATATTTAAAACAAAGATAAAATTTTGGTTTATCTTGTGAATTGAATACGAAAACTAATGAAGAATGACAGTATTGAAAATCCATTTTGCAATTTGTTGCTGATGTCATAACAATTGCTAAAAGTAGACTATCTTAATGAGGATGAAATGAAGATGCCTGGATCTCTATAAAATAAAATGTGGCATGGGTTTTTTAGAAATTTTAGCAGGTCACATCTCAAAATATGAAAATACAGGAAAAGACAACCCATCATATTTGTTTAAATCCATATGATGAATTAATAAACTTAGGTGATAATGTCTGGACAACTCTTTTGAATGAAATAATTATAGCTTGATAATTCAGTTTGTCTAGATTTCATTCCTGATCTATCTTGTATAAATACACTAAGTATAGTTTTAAGATAAGTATCACCAACAGATGGAAACTGTTTAACAATTTTTTATATTCATGAGCTTAAAATTTCATGACAGTGAAGAAATTCTATATCAAGTATTTTACTATTTATGTGAAGTTTATAAAACTAACTTTTCCTACTGCAGAGACTAGTCTTATAACAATTCTGAAAAGGGCAGGCAGGACATTATAAGGATAAGTAACATAGCATTTTGCAACATAACGAATATGCTATTTTCAGACCATGTGCTGCACAGTCATTTAATTTTGTACAATTTGCCGTAGAATGTTGTCCTGAAGCAGTTGAGTATTTTCTTGTTTGTTTTTATCTTACTCTATAAATTTTTTCTGCCTGTAACCACCAAAGGACATTTCTTAAAATACATTTAGGCAATGAATGAGTACACCACATTCAGAAGCACAAGTTGTAGCAAGGAGTACAATTCTGCCATTATAAGTTACATTTTAGATGCCTTAGAAAATATTGCTGAAGGTCAGACACTTTAAAAAGGCAGTACTTAAAAAGAACAGCTGGGAACTTCACCAGGAAATCGCAAAAATTAGATGTTCATTTACATTGTTCATGTGAATTACTGTATTGCAGTATTTTCATTGGACAAAATACACTCTGAAAGATTCAGATATAAATGAAATACATGGACAAACTTCTACCAGTCATTAATATAATACCTATATAATATAAAAGAAAGTTTAAAAAATTTTAAAACCACAAAAAGCAAATGCTGACAATATTGACTATCAAGCAGTTCATGATTACAAAAATATTAGGAAAAAAATTAATAAATGCGAGAAGTGCTTCAGAAGTGTTGAGTACCAGCTATCAATTTTGAATAATCACCTACTATAGCATCAATGAAACGCTTGAATTTGACATGAAAAAGAGGGTAAAAGTTTGATTTTTTTTTCAAATAGATTTTTTTTCAAATAGAAGTTGTCAAGGACTTCATTCTTCTTGGATCAACTACCAACATTCGCCGAAGCAGCAGTCAAGAGATCAGAAGACGTATTGCATTAGGCAAATCTGCTGCACAGGAACTTTTTTAAAGTATTGAAGAGCAGAAATGCCATCTTGAGGACTAAGGTGCGCCAGACCCAAGCCATGGTATTTTCAATAACCTCATATGGATGCGAAAGCTGGACAGTGAATAAGGAAGATCGTAGAATAATTGATGCCTTTGAGTTGTGGTGTTGGAGGAGAATACTAAAAGTGCCATGGGCTGCCAAAAGAACCAATAGATCTGTTTTGGAAGAAGTGCAGCCAGAGTGCTCCTTGGAGACCAAGATGCCTAAATTTCATCTTTCATACTTTGGACATATTTTCAGGAGGGAACAGTCACTGTAGAAGGATATCATGCTTGGTAAGATGGAGGGTCGGAGAAAAAGAGGAAGACGCCCAACGAAATGGATCGGCCAGGTGGCATCATTGATGGACTCAAGCGTGTCATTGGTAGTGAGGTTGGCCCAGGATCGGACATTGTTCCGTTCTGCAGTGCATGGGGTCGCTATGAGTCGGTTCTGACTGGAAGGCATCTGACAACAACAACAACAACATACCTAATGAAGAATGTATTAAGGCATGCAAAAAAATAGTGCAGTTTTATTCCGAAGACTCACAAGTAAATATTTTACATAGTAAGTGTGATAATATCTTTCTGACATCAGAACTAAAGAGATTCAGGAAAAACAAATTTACTCATGTAGACATGTATGATTCTATAATGGAAGGTATATTGTTGTTGTTGTTATGTGCTGTGGAGTCGGTTCAGACTCATAGCGAACTCGTATAGGGTTTTCAAGGCTGTAAATCTTTATGGGAGCAGAAAGCCTCATCTTTTTCCCATGGAACAGCTAATAGTTTCAAACAGCTGACCTTGAGGTTCACAGCCCGATTCATAACCACTACGCTACCAGAGCTCCTTAATGGAAGGTGTATATGATGGATATTTCTCAATGCTAAAATAGCTTTACGCATATTCCTAACTTTATTGATCACACAAACTTGTGAAAGAAAATGCTCATTTTCATACCTATGCTGTTGCTTTTAAGTGCCGTTGTGTTGGTTCCAACTCATAGCGACCCTGTATAGGGTTTCTGAGGAGTTTCTGGTGAGTTTGAACCACCAACCTTTCAGTTCAAATGACCTTGGCAACCAGTGCTTATCCTATAGCACCACTAGTTCATACCTAGAGATACTGAAAAGTCCTCATTATGCAATAATAGTTCAAGAGAGAAGGCTGATGAGTTTGAACTACTGACCATGCAATTGAGAGCAACCTTGTAATCCAGTACTTATCCTAAGCACTACACCAGAACTCCTGTTCACATTATAGGCCTATTTATTTATTGCTTTGCTGAAAGCAAAGCTTCAACATGCAGTTCCATGTTGCAAGGTTATCTTAAGAACATAGTCTCAGTTGTCACCAGTCTTTATAAGACCAGTAATTCAGTATTTTTTATGATTTTGAATTTTTTTCTCCATTTTTCTCCCACACTGTACAGGACCTTCTATTGTGATCCTGGTTAAAGTTGTTAGTAGTGGTAGCTAGTCACCACTTAGTTTTCTGGCTTCAGGCTAATGAAGGTTGCGGTGTTCCATTAGTCATTTGGACATATTGTTTCCTGGAGCTGCTTATTCTGTTCAAAAATTTTTTTTGTTTGTGTGTTACAGAAAGGAAAATATTTATATCTTAGATAGCTATTAGAAAGCTTTTGAGACTCTAGTTGCTAATCACCAAAGTAGGATGTAGAACATTGTCTCCATGGATTATTTTATACCAGTTCACCTAGATATCTCCAAGGCTACTATCTTAAGGCCTCTCCCCAATGTGTCATGGAAGGCATTGGCAAAGAACAAAGCACTGGGAACTGATGGAATCTAAATTGTAATTTTTAGATAAACTGATGTGGTACTGGAGGCACTCACTCATCTATAACAAGAAATTTGGAAGACTACTACCTGGCCAACTGACTGGAAGAGATCCATATTTGTGCCTATTCCAAAGAGAGGTGACCCAGTGGAATATGTAAGTCATCAGACAACATCAATGATAACCTATGCAAGTAAAATTTTACTAAAGAAAATAGAAGACAGTGGCAACCATACGTTAATAGAGAATTTCTGGAGGTTCAAGCTGGATTCAGAAGAGAAAGTGGAATGAGGCATATCATTGTTGACATCATATGGATCTTAGCTGAGAGCATAGAATACCAGAAATATGTTTATTTGTACTTTATTGACTATGCATATGCTTTTGATTGTGTGGATCATGACTAGCTAAAGACAACATTGTAGAGAGAGTGTATTCCAGATCACTTACTTTTGCTCTCAAGGAACCTGTACATTGACAAAGAGGCATTGATTTGAATAGAACAAGGCCACACTGAATGGTTAAAATTCAAGAAATGTGTGTGCCAGGATTGTGTTTTTTACCATATTTATTTAATCTGTATACAGAGCAAGTAATTCCAGAAAGTGAAATATATGAAGAAAAACATGGCATCAGGATTGGAGGAAGACTCATTAACAGTCTGCAAAATGCAGATGATACAACCTTGCTTGCTGAAAGTGAAGAAGACCTAAAATTCTTACAGATAAGGATCAAAGACCACACCCTTCAATGTAAAGAACAAAAAATATAATGCAAACAAAAATCCTCATTACTGAACCAATAAATAACATCGTAATACGTTGAGAAAAAATGAAGCTATTAAGTTTTCATTTAGTTTGGATCAACCAACAGTACTATTGGAAGCAGCAGTCAAGAAATAAAATGAGGTATTGTATTAGGCAAATCTGCTTCACAAGACCTCTTTGAAGTGCCATAGAGCAGAGGTGTCAGTTTGAGGACTAAAGTTTGCCTGATCCAAGCTGCGGTAATTTCAATAACCTCATATACATGTTAAATTTGGATAGCGAATAAGGAAGACCATAGAATAATTGATGCATTTGAGTTATGATTTTGGAAGAGAAAGTACCATGGACTGACCAAAGAACAAACCAATCTGCATTGGAAGACGTGCAGCCAGAGTGAGCCTTGGAAGCCAGGATGACCAGATTTCATCTCTCATACTTTAGACAAATTATAAGGAGGGACCAGTCCCTGAAGACGGATATCATTTTTGGTAATGTGGAGATTTGGAGAATCAGAGGGAGACCTCCAATGAGGTGGAGCAATGGGTTTAGGAATAGCAATGGTGTGAGGTTGGTGTAGGTCCGGGTAGTGTTTCATTCTGTTGTTCATAGGGTCATTGTGAGTTGCTACAGACTAGATAGCACCTAATAACAACAGCAATGAAGAAGA
>NW_006408606.1:1637327-1641211 GCF_000296735.1 Chrysochloris asiatica | reverse complement strand
AGAAATGATGTTGGGAATCACATGACAACATTTTACAAGAGCAGTATGTACTCATTACATATCATTTCCAACACTGTGAACCTCACAGAGTGAAAAAAAAAAAAAAATTAGAAATCAAATTGAGTGCATCAGTAGGAAGAGACAACGGAGAAATTCAATATAATCAGTCAAAACTGAGCCAGGGGCAGACAGTGGAACAGACCGTCCATTACAATTGGGATTGCTAAGTGCTTTCGAGTTGATCCTGACTCATAGAGATCCTATAAAGGGTTTATTAGGCTTTAAATCTTTACAGGAGCAGAAATTCTCATTTTTCTCCCATGGAGTGGTGGGTGGACTCAAGCCGCTGACATTTAGTTCAGAGTCCCATGCCAATCCTACAGACTGTTGTTGTTGTGAAGGGCTGTCGAGTTGATTCCGACCCATAGTGATCCTGTATAGGGTTTTCGAGGAGCAGCTGGTAAGCTTGAACCGCCGACCTTTCAGTTCAAAGGCTTTGAAGTCTGGAGCACTAACCCACAGCTCCACACCAGGACTCCAGTCCTAGAGATTACTTACATGCATATTGAGGCTGAACTTGTAGAAAATTAAAACAAATCCATTAGAGCTAAAAATACGACCTTGAGTATACCCACCTGAATTTGGAGACCATCTCAAAATCAGATATGATACATTGACTAATGAATGAAGAAAGTCCTGGTGTGGTGCTGTGGATTAATGCGCTAGACTGCAAGATCAGTTTGAAACACAAGTTTGGCAGTTCAAGCTTAGCTGCTCCTTGAAAACCCCATACAGGGTCGCTGTGGGTTGGAACTGACTCGACTTGACTCGAATGGTACTTAACAACAACAACAACAATGAATTTAGAGCTGAAGAATTGAGGGATGATATCAATAACATCTTACATGAAGAAAGTAAAAGGTCATCAAAAAGAAAGTAGAAGAGAAAAAAACCCGAGTTATTGTCAGAAGGGACTCTGAATCTTGCTCTTGAGCATAGAAATGCTAAAGAGACTGGAAGAAATAATGAAGTAAAAGAATGAAAAAAAAATTTTCAAAAGGCAATTTGAGAAGACAGTTTCAGATATTATAATGAAATGTGAGGAGACTTGAAGCTAGAAAACAAAAATGAAAAAAACATGCTCAGCATTTTTCAAGCTGAAATATTGAAGGAAACATTCAAGCCTTTGTTTGTAATATAGGAAGATTCTTTGTGCAAAAATAGAGATTGTAGAAAAAGAAATGGTAGATTTTTTTTCACATACAATCTTCCAATATTGTACCAAAAATAAATGATCAATATTCAATTACTACAAGATGTTGAAGAATCAAGAACCAATTGTACAGAAAAAAGAAGTCCAGGGTGCACTGAAGGCTTTGGCAAAGAATAAGGAAATTGATGGGATATAAAATGAAATCTTTCAACAAACTAATGCAGTACTGGAGGCACTTACTTATCTGTGCCAAGACATTTGAAAGAGACATAGCTGGCCAAGTGACTAGAAGACAGCCACAATTTTGCCAATTCCAAAGATAAGTGACACAATGCAATGCAGAAATTATTAGGCAATATCATTAATATCACATTCAAGTAAATTTTGCTAAAGATAATTAAAAATACATTGACAAGAGGGACTGAGAACTGGCAGCCTGGCGGCAGATTTGCAGAATGTGCCCTTTGGTGGTTTCAATTATTATATATGCCGGAGGGTTAAAAAAAAAATAAAATAAAAAAGCGCTAAAATGAATAAAGAGAAATACTTCTAACTGATGGTACATGAAGGGGATTTAATCATTGTAATTAGAGAACTAATATGATTTTTTTAATGTAAAACTGTTGATCTTCCCAGTAAACTTTCAGTCAATTCACAACAAAAAATTTTTAATAATAATAATAATAATAATACATTGAGAGCATAATCACGTGGGATTCATATCAGGGATGCAAGGATGATTAAACATTTGAAAAACAATTTATGTAAACCACCATATAAACAACAAAAAGAAAAAGAACCACATGATCACACCAATTGATGAAGAAGAAAAAAAGACATTTGACAAAAGCCAATACTCATTCCTGATAAAAAACACTCAACAAATTAGTAATTGAAGGGAAGTCCTTAACATAATTAAGAGCACATATACAAAACCGACAGCCAACATCAATTTCAATGTAGAGAAACTAAAAGCCTTATCTTTGCAAACAGAAAGCAGACAAGCATGCCCTTTATAGCCAAGCTATAAGGCAAGATAGGAAAATTAAAGGCATCCAGATTGGCAAAGACGAAGTAAAACTGACTCAATTTGCAGACGATATAATCCTATAACTAGAAAACCCCGAATACTCAGCAAAAATAATTCTGGAACTCATTGGAAGATTCAGCAAAGTGTCAGAGTATAAGATCAATAAACAAAAATCAGTTGGATTCTTCTACACTAATAATCACAATGCTGAAAAAGACATTAGGAAAGCAATACAATTTACATTAACCACACAAAGTTTGAAATATTCAGGCATAAATGTAAGAAGAGAAACAAAAGACCTATTCAAAGAAAACTTCAAAACACTACTACAAAAACAACAAAAGAGACCTACAAAAATGGAAGAATATATCTTGCTCCTGAATAGGATGACTTAACATTGTGAAAATGTAAATATTCCCCAAAGCAATTTTTACATCTAATGCAATTCCAATCCAGATTCCAAAAACCTTCTTCAAAGAGATGGAAAAAGCAATTACAAACTTTATATGGAAAGGAAAGAGACCCAGGATAAGCAGAGCACTGCTTAAGAAAAAGAACAAAGTTGGAAGACTCTCACTCCCTGATTTCAATATTTATTATATGGCTTAAGTTGTCAAAACAGCCTCATACTGGTACAATGAAAGAGACATAGATCAATGGAATAGAATTCAGAATCAAGAAATTAACCCAGCCATATACAGCCAACTGATCTTTGACAAAGGGCCAAAGTACATTGAATGGGAAAGATACAGTCTCTTTAACAGATAGGGCTGGCAGAACTGGAAATCAATATGCAAAAGATTGAAACAACACCTTTACCCTGGTGGTGGTGGTGGTTATGTGCCGTGGAGTCAGTTCCAACTCATAGCAACACTGTACAGGGTTTCTGAGGCTGTAAATCTTTATGGGAGATTTCTCTCGTGGAACAGCTGGTAGTTTTGAACTGCTGATCTGGAGGTTGGCAGCCTGATTTGTAACCACTATACCATCAGAGCTCCTTACTCATATAAAAAACAAATTCAGAGTGGCTTAAAGACCTTCATACGAATCCCATATTATAAAGGTTATCAATGAAAAAATAGGGACAAATTTAAGGGCTTTAATAAAGGGCACAAAAAAGACTGCCAAACATTGCAAAAGTTGAACCAAAAAAAGAAGACAAAATAGATGGTCGAGACATACTAAATATTAGAAATTTATGTGCATTAAAAGATTTTCCTAAAAGAGTAAAAAGGGAGCTCATTGAATGGGGAAAAAAAAAAATCTTTTGCAATGACATATGAGACAAGAGACTAATTTCTAAAGTATATAGGAAACTACAACACCTCTGCAAGAAAAAGACAAATAACTCAGTTAAAAAAATGGGCACAGGACATGAATAGACACGTCACAATGGAAGATATTTGAGCAGCCAACAACATATGAAAAAATGTTCATGGTCATTAGCCATTGTTGTTCTTGTTGATAGGTGCCATTGAGTCGATACCAACTCATAGTGAGCTTATGCACAGCAGAATGAAACACTGCCTGGTCTGGGGCCAACCTCACTACTGTTGCCACACTTGAGCACATTGATGCTGCCACTTAGTCAATCCATCTCATTGGGGGTCTTCCTCTTTTTCTCTGCCCTTCCACCCTACC
>NW_006408606.1:1636205-1637108 GCF_000296735.1 Chrysochloris asiatica | reverse complement strand
AGGCACACCTTAGTACTCAAGCTAACATCTTTGCTCTTCAACACTTTAAAAAGGTCTTGTGAAACAGATTTGCCTAATGCAATATGTTGTTTGATTTCTTAACTGCTGCTTGTGTGAGGGTTGATAGTTGATATAAGAAGAATGAAGTCCTTGACAACTTCAATCTTTTCTCCATTGATAAAACATTGTTTATTGGTCCAGTGGTGAGGACTTTTGCTTTCTTTACATTGAAATGTAATCCATACCAAAGACTGTGTTCTTTGATCTTCATCAGTGAATGTTTTAAGTCTTCTTCACTTTGAGCAAGCAAGGTTGCCCATTGGAGAGATGCACACCAAAACAACAATGAGATATTTTCTCATACCAGCAACAACAGTGATGTTAAAAAAAAAAAAAAAAAGCAGAGTGCAATAAATGCTGATAGAATATGGAAAAACTGGGACCCTCCTATATTACTGGGTGAGATACAGATTGGTCCACCCACTCTGAAAAACAGTATGGTGCTTCCTCAGAAAGCTGAAGATAGAAATACCTTATGATTCAACAATTCCTCTGCTTGGTATATAACAAGAAATAAGAGCCAGTGCAAAACAATCTCAGTGTTCTCCTATCTACCTTGTTCTTCTGCCCCCTTGACCTTCTTGTATAAGAATGTATAAGACAATTATTGTAAAAGCTTAAGAAAAGAGACCCACACTAAAAGGAAAAAAATATATATATATTGGGGGTACCAGGGGGTGGACGGAGGGAAAGGTAGAGCACAGGGAAGGGGATAAATACATTATAGTTTGGGTGTTGGGGTGAGCAGTACACAAGACAGAGGATGGGGATGGGGATGGAAGAAAAAGGTAGATAGGAGTATACATTGGCAGGTTTGCATGTGTCAAATGGGACAGTGATACA
>NW_006408606.1:1627467-1633930 GCF_000296735.1 Chrysochloris asiatica | reverse complement strand
AAATTTGGATATATCCAAAGTGCCCATCAATGGAAGAATGAATAAACAAACTATGATACATACACACAATGGAATATTATGCTACCTTGAAGAATAATAAAGAAGCTGCAATCCACCACATAACATGAATGAATCTTGAGGATATTATGCTGAGTAAAATTAGTCACAAAAGGACAAATATTGTATTAGACCATAATGCTTAGGAAATATATTGTTTTTGCTAAGTGCTGTGGAGTCAATTCCAATCCATTGCAATCCTGTATAGGTTTCTGAAAAGCAGATGATGAGCTTAAACTGCTGACCTTGCAGTTCAAAGTGACTTTGCAGTCCAGCGCATTAACCCACAACACCACACCAGGACTCCCATACTAAAAGAAAGATGCCCATACTAAAAGGAAAAAACATAATCTTTGTTGGTTACCATGAATGAGAGGGAGTGGATGGTAGAGCACAGGATAGGGGATAGAAACATCATAGTTTGGGTGTTGAGGAGGGCAATACACAAGAAGAGGAAGGGGTATGGAAGAGCAAGTTAGATAGGATAACACTTAGGCAGGTTTGCATTGGCTAAATGGGATAGCGGTAAATAGTGATATATGCTCAAGCTTGGACAAACAGGGCTTTGTGATATAGGGATTGAGTCATAGTCTGAATGGGTAAAAGAGAGGAAATAATGTTAAGACACTTGACTGTGTTATGAACATAGGTTTTCCTTGCCTACTATTGTAAAATAGACACGAGTGAAATAGAAAGGAATATCCTGAAATATAATTATATAAAGCTTCTAAGTCCATCTTCAGCCATTAACTAACGGGGATATCCTGAAATATAATTATATAAAGCTTCTAAGTCCATCTTCAGCCATTAACTAACGGGGATACCTAAAATGGGTGCTAGAAACTGCCCAAAGAGGATTCTTGCAGAGCCTTTGTAATGTATAAGACCTTAGTTGGAATCCTGATCCCTATCCAGAACCTTCTGAGGTGGGACATTCCCACTTGAAAGGACAAGCAGACCAGCCAGGAGCAGCTAGAGGGACAGAAGATACTTCTTGAAAGAAAGATCAGCAGGAAAAATCCAAAACAAAAGTGGCAATCTGTTTGGTTACTGCAAGAACAAGCAAGTTGTTCACCAGGGAGCCATCAAGGCAAGCAATCAGGACAAAACCCCTTCCAAGAATGATACTCAAAGGGAATACACAAGCTGGCATGTAAGCTTTCTGGTGACCACATTGGTCTACTGGTGACTGGAAGTGGGGGAAAGCAACAATATGGGCTAAATTCAACCACATTCCATAGACTTCTATCAACCTGGATAAGAGAGAGAGAAGAGGAAGGACTGGTTGTTTTGAAGTATGGTAAGACCTAGTGACTCCTGAGCCCATGTACAAGGATATAACCATAAAGGACTACTAGATCTGAGAGTGAAGCATCAGCTGATATGAAGTGAGGGGAGATACACAAAAACTTCAAAACTTACTAATATTACCTATTTGACCTAGCTTTGATTGGCTGGATGGTCAGAATTCGACTAGATGAAGATAAATAAAATTGATAAAAGGAAACAAGTGTAGATTGCTACAATTTGATGAACTTGACCTCTAGATGGCTGTAGTAGTTAGAATATCAACTGAAAGGGAAGGAGTCTTCACATCAAGGACCATTGCCATCATCTTTGTACACAGGGTTGATAAGGATACGCAACTTAGACATTGACTACTTCAAATAGGGGTGTTTAAAAAGGCACAAAGTGACTGGCTTACAAGTTTTCAAGAGGGAGTTTAGTTTCAGAGAGTGCAGGAGAAGGTAGAGACCCTATTGAATAGTTTTTATCTTGTGTAGATGGGTCTGGTGAAAGGGTATGGGGATAAGATTCTTATGATTCAATATCAAGTAATTGTTATCATGACTAATTGAACAGAGGACCTTAGGACCATCAAGCATCAAGGGTGTAGAGCATGAGCGGAATGTGGGACCCCATACAGAGAAAAAGCAACATGAGAGATGGAAGCAGAGATGATGACATGGAGAGATAGAGCAGCTGAGGACTCTAGGCTCATGGGAAGAGAAAGGTTATTTTCTGGAAGCCAGGAGGTAGGCTTGCAGAATGTGCTCTTTGGTTGTTTAAATGTTTATATATTCCTTAGGGAATAGAAGCAAATACTGCTGAATGATGATACATGGAGGGGATTGTAATCATTGCAATGAAATGATGACTATAAAACCAATGTTCTCCTATGGAAACTGTCACTTGATTCACAATAAAAACCTTAAAAAAGATACATTGGCAAGAACTGCCAGAGATTGAATTTGGATTTTGATGAGGACACAGAAGAGAAATATCATTGCTGACATCAGATGGATCCTGACTGAAACAGATGAAACAGAGAAGACTGGAAAGATATTTACCTGTGCTTCATTGATTACACAAAGGCTTTCAACTGTGTGGATCATGACAAGCTATGGATATCATTGCAAAATGCAATTTTCATGTCATTTTATTTTGCTCTTGAGGAACCTAGACAAAGAGGCAGTCATTCAAACAGAACAAAGGACACCGAATATTTTAAAATCAAGAAAGGTGTGCACCAGGATTATATTCATTCACCATACATTTTCAGTCTGTATGCTGGGCAGATAATCTGAGAAGATGGATTGGAGGAAGATTCATTAACAACCTATGATGTGTGGATGATATAATCTTGCTTGCTGAAAGCAAACATGACTTAAAATACTTACTGATAAAGATCAAAGATCACAGTGTTCAATATGGATTGCATCTTAATGAAAAACAAACAAAAATCCTCACCAGTGGACCAATAAATAATACCTTGTGGACCAATAAATAATAAATGGAGAAAAGATTGATATTTTCAAAAACTTCATTTTGCTTTTCTCCATAAAAAAACCAACAACAACAAACAAACAAACAAACAAACAAACAAAACAGTCTTGGAAACATCAGTCAAGAAAGTAAACAACATATTTCACTATACAAATCTACTGCACAAGATCTGTTTAAAGATTTCAAGAGCAAAGATGTCAGTTTGAAGTCTAAGGTGTGCCTGCCCCTAGTCATGCTATTTTCAATAGCCTCATATGTAGGTGAAAGTTGGAAAATGAATGGGGAAGGTTGTAGATTAATTGATGTATTTGAGTTATGGTGTTGGAGAAGAATATTAAAAGTACTTTGAACTGCCAGACAAACAAAAAAAATCTGTGTTAGAAGTAGTACAGCCATGAGCTCTTTTAAAGTCATGATGGCAAGACTGTCTCTCTGTCTCTCTCATACTTCAGACATATTATCAGAAGGGATCAGTCCCTGGAGAAGGACATCATGCTAGGTAAATTAGAGAGCCTGTGAAAAAGAGCAAGACCCCCCAATGAGATGAATTGGTACTGTGGCAGCAGCAATGAGCTCAAGAGTACCAAAACTTATGAGTATGACACAGGATAAGGTACTATTTTATTCAGAATTGACTCAATGTACCTAACAACAACAACAACAACAGCATAGCAAAATATTGATGCAAAAGCATCAAAAGAAGATTGAGAAAATTCAAAGTCACTGTATCGAAAAGAATTAGTGTATGTTCATTCATTTCAAGAGGTACCAGATGATCAAGGACCATTGGTACTAAAAGAAGTTTAAGCAGCACTAAAGGCATTGACCAAAAACAAGGTTCCAGGAAATGATAGAATACAAATAAAAATGTTTCAACAAGTTGATGCACTCACTTGTCTATGGCAAGAAATTTGGAAGAAATTTACATGATCAATAGAAAAAGATCCATGTTTGTACCTTCCCAACGAAAGGTTTTCAACAGAATGGGAAATTAGCAAATACTATCTTTAATATCAAATGCTTGTAAAATTTGGCTGAAGATCATTAAAAAACAATTGCAGCAGGACACTCACTGGAACTGGTAGAATTTCTAACCAGATGCAGAAGAGGTTGTGAAACAAGGAATATCATTGCTAAGGTCTGATGGATTTTGGCTCAAAGCAGTGTATACCAGAAAGGTGTTGATTTGTGCTTTATTGACTATATAAATGCATTAGACTGTGTGGATCATAACAAACTATGGATAACATTGTGAAGAATGGGAATTCCAGAACACTTAACTGTGCTCATGATTAACCTGTGCATAGATCAAGAGGAAGTCATTTGAACAGAACAAAGGGATACTGAATGGCTGTTATGAATGAATGTTGACGACTGTTTCTCTTCATTTTGGGTTGTTCCCCATTAGCAAATATTGGTCTCCCAATTTTTATTTCATTTGCATAATCAACTCTACTTTGAGGTGGCTGGTAGTCCCCAATCTTCTAACCTGAGGGTTCATCTCCTGGCATTCTTGGTGCTATTCATAATATTTTTATCTCCTGGCCCTCTAAGTGGCAATGTTCCTTGCTATTCATAAGATTTTCAGTAGCTAAACAATCAAAATACTCTATTTTCATACTCTGTGTTAGTAAAAAAGCTCTATTGAAACCTGTCTACCATGGTTGCAAACCATAGCGAAGACTATGATCTTTGATCTTCATTAGTAAGTATTTTGAATCCTCTTCTCTTTCAGCAAGCTAGATTGTAACATCTGCATGTAGCTCAGGTTGTTACTGAGTCTTCCTCCAATCCTGATGCCCACGTTTTTCTTCATATAATATTTCTTCTTGGATTATGTGCTCAGCACACATACTGAATAAATATGGTGAAGGAACACAACCCTGGTGCACACCTTTCCTATATTTAAACCATTCAGTATTCCCTTGTTCTGTCTGAACAACTGCCTCCTGGTCTATGTACAAATTTTTTATGAATAAAAGTAAGTGTTTCAGAATATTCAATCACTGAAGTGTTACCCATAGCTTATCATGATCCACACAGTTGAAAGACAAGAATTGATGCATTTGAGATATGGTTTTGGAGAATATTGAAAGTACCATGGACTGTCAAAAATCAAACCAATCTGTGTTGGAAGAAGTACAGTCATAATACTCTTAGGAAGCCAGACTTCATCTCTCACACTTCAGACATATCATCAGGATGGACTAGTCCCTGGAGAAGGATAATGTTTGATTACATGGAGGGTTAGAAATAAAAAGGAGAACCCCTAGCGAGATGGATTGGCACAATGGCAGCAATGGGCTAAAATGTAGTAATGAATGTGAGGTTGGCGCAGGACCAGGCAATGTGTCATTCTGTTGTGCATAGGGTTGGTATGAGTCAGTGCTGACTTAAGGTCACTTAAAAACTTAACTCTCCTGATGTGTCTAAAACAAGTAATTTAGGTTACGTTTTGTTTTGGTCCATACATGGAAAAATTCAGAAGTAGGTTGTAAAGGTTTTCTCCCTAGTCTCTTTTAGTCTGGAAATTACTGAAACCTGTCCGCTTGTGGATATTTCTTCTGGAATTCTAAATGCTGATAACATAGCTTCCAGAATCACAGCAGCATTCAAGCCACCACAGTATGACAGGCCAAAAGATGGGTGATGACTGCTTCCTATAGCAGAAGTGTGAAAATAAATATATAGCAATATTAACATTTTAGATGGTATAAAGATATATGTATAGTGATAATTAATAAAGGCAATAATGAGAGTAATGGAATGTACTAGACTCAGAATCAGTGGATCAATATTTTTGAAAATTATCCTTATGTTTGAAGAAAATGCTAGAGACTATCTTTTTAAATCTTTAAACTGCGTATATCATTGCTATGAAGTGCTGTAAAGTCAGTTCTGACCCACAGTGACCCTATGTAGGGTTTCCAAGAAGCAGCTGGTGAGCTTAAACCACTGACTTTGCAGTTCAAACTGCTCTGCAGTCTGGTGCATTAGCCTATAGTACCACACCAGGACTCCATATGCATAGAATAATTTAATTTTAGAAAACAATAATACAGAAGAGATACAGTATGAAATATAAGAATAAATTTTATTTTTCTAAAAAAATAATAAAATCTGGAATAGACAAAATATATGGAGAAGAACCATTCTAATGGCAACAATAGTTGGAAAAGTATTAAGTTTCATTTAACTCTGTATGGCCACATTAGTGCACATCTTCAGTCATGTTTGCTCCTTAATTCTATTGAGACAGCTTGCAAATTAGTTACAATTCTCTCTCAATGCTCACCAGATAGAATGTTTATCATGTTTCATTCTTTTCTTTGATCTCATAGAATACAGTTTACATTTAAATTTAATCCAGTTTTATGAAGAAAATGTCTAACATGAAAAAACTCACAAAATGCTAAAACAACATTTATAGTACAATAAAATGTATGATTATAAACACTTCTACAGTCACACCATACACAAACCACTTTAACTTTTAGCCAGATTATCATCTGGACATTAATGTACACATTCTGAAACAGGATAATTACTCCAATTTTAATGGAAAATTGCCAATGGGGATATATATATATATGTATGTATATATATATATATTTTTTTT
>NW_006408606.1:1619889-1627346 GCF_000296735.1 Chrysochloris asiatica | reverse complement strand
TTTGTTTTTAGTTGGGCATAAGTTAAAATCAAGTAAAATTCTATTATTTAAAAATTGTAGCTGTAATGATCAACAAATGTTCATTTTGCAGCTTTCCTACATAGATAGTTAGATGTAATAGGTAACCACAGTGGCCCAAAGAATGACATCACAAATAAGTACATCCATTTTGCAGACTGCTGGCCAAACAACAACATATTTTGGCAGCAAAAAAAAAAAAAAAAAAAACAACACTAAGGAGAAGAACTATGCTTGTTTAACTTCTCTAAATACGCTTGTTAAACCAAACTCGTGATCTCAGATTGTGTACAGCCCAGAGTTAAAAGGCATAAGGATCTAGTTGGATTCATATTAAACTTGTGTTAAGTCCACTGAAGTAAATATGATGAGGGTAAGTAGTTAAGATGGAAAAACTTAAAAGAAAATATTTTTCCATCCACTATTATTTTGTTTTTCATAGAAAATATTGTTAACAAAATGAAAATATGTTTTAGCTTATTGACACAATCTTTAACAACATACTGCTGAATTGTTTGATAGTATGCCTTTTATGATTACTAAGTAGAACAATTATTCATATCTAAACTTTCAAAGTTCTATTTGTGTGCTTTAAAATAAAAGGAATTGACATTTTATGTTTGGAAATTTTAATGTAGTCAGATTTTCATAGTATTTCCTTATTTAAATCCATTTCTATTATGAAATGGAGTTCATTTTAAGTTCATATATATATATATATTTATAAACAACAAAAAGTACAATGTTATATACTATGTGCAACTGACTATAATCAAATAGAAATTTATTTTAGCTTAAGAGAGATTATTAAATTCTCAGGAGCTTCCTGAAGTCCATATGCTTTAATCCCTGATCAGGCACAAAGGTCTGATTTAGCCAACATGTCTACCCCAAAACTCAAAGCAGAAAGAAAAGTCTGGACCTGGATAAATGCATTTCTCATTTATGAGATCATGATTAGTTTTATATCCTAATACAGTCTCTAACCAGAAATATTCCTATTTTTGGATTTTTGGTCTGTGGCTAAAATTTTCTTAGTTCTGTCTGCTCAAAGAGCTGGAGGAATATGAATTATATGAAGTGATAGTCAAAGAGTAGAAACTTTAAACTTTTTAGTATGAGAGTAGTAAAATGTATGTAGCATTAGTTAAAATTTGGGAAATGAAAAACATGTGATTTGTTCATTTTTTTTTAGCTTCATATATTTTTGTTGTTGCTTGTTACCATTTTACCTGTAGCAACTTTATTTTTTTATTTTTATCTATGTTATATATGTGTATTCTCATTTAAATTAATTAAATGTATAACATTAAGTACAGTTCAGTTGTTCATACCCACTGACAGCCATTTCAACAAACATTTAAATTCAATAATTGACCAAGTCAGTCAATTAAATAACTCAATTAAGAGATTAAAAATAACTCATGTTTATTTTAATGAACTAGGTCATTCTATGTAAATAATTTGATGTCTAGCTCCTTAGATATAAAGTGTATTTTTGAATACAGGAGTAAAGCATAGGAGAAAATCCATATACTTAAGAGTGACTTTGACATATTTTTTAAAAATAAAAAATTTAGAGTCAGATAGAGCTATGTTCATTACCATCTTGGGAAATATGTTTGCCCTTCTGTCTTTTCATCTGTAAAATAACTTTGATAACACCTGCTGAAGTGCTCTTCAAAGTGTAGTCTTCCAAATCTCTATCTTCATCAGAATCTGCTGAAATAAAGTTAAAAAATACATGTATCTGAATTCTGGCTTTAAATATGTAACCAGCATTGCTGTTTTACTTTTAAGCTCTTTAAAATGGGAGAATCACTAATTTTTGGCTTAATATAAACATTAACAATCATAACACTTAAAGCTCTGGCAAGTCGAGATAATTCTGAGTCTGATTTAAATAGAGAAATAATTGCAATATTACCAAGGGTTTTGTGGAAGAATAGAAGTAGTCCAAGTCATCAGAGAGTAGTAGTGTGTTATTGTGCAACTAGAAAAAAGTCACTAGGTGCCATTGAGTCAATTCCAATTCATGTTGGCCACAGGTGGTTAAACTAGAGCTATACTCCATAGAATATGCAGTTGCTGATTTTTCAGAAATAGTGACTGATTTTTCAGATGTAGATTGCTAGAACATTTGTTGTTGTTTTTTTTCCTTTGAGGTACATGTGAATATATTCAAACTCCTAACATTTGGTTAGCTGTCAAATGTGTTGATCAAGACTCAGGTATACCTGGGACAAGAAAAGCCTTAGGGTTCTATGTGCTGTTGCATTACTGCATGAGCTTTAAACATGTTGTAAGCCCAGACCTGATTATTTGTAAGTGAACTCACAAGAACATTGCCTTGTGTGGTTGGATTAAGTGGGCTCAGTATCCTTGGTACCTTCTTCAAAATCATCACTCCTCCGTCTGTACTTCCTTATGGTTATACTATAAAGAATCTTCAATGCTCTAAAATATTTAAGAAACACAGTAATAAATTAAACAGTAAAGGGAAAGCAAAACATATACACAACTTAGAAAAACAAAGTGAATCACTTTTTTTCTTAAATGAATTTAATTCTATTTTTTTTTCACTGTATTGCAATATAGGACATTGTTGTTAAATGCCTTTGAGTCATTTTGACTCATAGCAACCCTGTATAGGCTTTATGAGGAGTGGCTGGTGAGTTTGAATTGTTGACCTTGAGTGCTTATTTTACAGCTCCACACCAGGACTATAAAATTAAGTACATATGTTTAATATATACACAATTAATGGAATATATAAATAATTATAATATAGTATATGGATCCATGACTTGTTTAAGGAAATAAACAAAATAATACTACAAACACAATATTACATATGAATGTTTAAGTTTTCTTAGCCAAACATTAGAATTATACTCAAAAAGTGTTTTGTCTTGTTCTGGAGAAAGCCCATTAGTTAGGTACAAATGCATTTTTATTAGGCATCTAATTTTAAAAGTCAGGTAATTTCAAGTTTAGTATTATTGTCTGAGTGACTCTGTGGACTTTGTAAATAATTTTCTTTTCTATTGTTCTCCAGATGAAAAATATGAATGTGTTCTGAGGCTCTGAAAACCCTAAAATTCATTATGCAGGAAAGAGTGCATAAAATATAAGTATGATTAAAGTGAATGGAATATTTAATGGGAAAAATTGTGAAAGGTTTATCTCCTATTATGCCCTAGATAATACACATCTAGTAATTTATAAATGAGAATCAGATATCTTGGTTCAACAGAAGTTACAATGGATAGCATTAGTTCATGGAAAACCTGGGCTACATTTGGAAAAACACACACACAAGCAAATAAAGTTCTCATGAATATTTGGAACAGATATTATGAAACATTCAGAGATTTGAGCTTGACTGAATGTTCAGCTTCACTTTGAAAATTTGTTGAATCCAATTTACCAAAATTTGCATAGCTTGATGGAGGTAGGTAGAAGGCATAAAGAAAGTGTGATTTGTCTGTACAGACACAGTTATATCAATAACCCTCCAATTCACTATATAAAAGAAAAGGAGATATATAATCCCTTTAGAAAAGTCAACTGCATTAATATTTCAAAAATAACAGCAAGCATCCTTTACTTCAGTAATAAAACTCTGAAAGGAAAAAAATAAATATGATATTTCTAATAGAACAGTCATTGTTCTATTGTTTTTGTCTAGTGCCATCAAGTTGATTCTAACTCATAGCAACCTTGTATAGGTTTCCAAGGGGTGGTGGATAAGTTTGTAACCTGACCTTGTGGTTCAAACTGAACCTGTGACCCAGTGCTTTATCCTAAAGTACCACACCAGGACTCCTCTAGCAGAACTATTGGACATAAATTTGAGAGGAAAATGGAGGAACTAAAGAAATCTCTTTTCTTTGTAAAATCTTTAAATAAGATCTGATTTTAAAATAACATTTTCAAATAAATCTCAAAAGTTTCAAGAAGCCACTGTTGTTGTATGTCTCATCAGAGAGGAGAAAAAAACACATAAAGAAATAAAATAAAAAGCAAAAAAGTAAGGGAAATAATGTACTGTATATTATTTATTTCCGCAGTATTATAAAGTTAGAATGAAAAATTCAGACAACCAAACTTATATATTAAGACAGAAACAATTCTTAGACTATCAAAAATTTGAATCCTAAACTCTTCATGGATATTTGTTTTCTAGGAATTTATAACATAAATCATGTACGCCAAGATTTGAGACTGATATTTATATAAGTTTAGTCTGTAAAATATTTTGAATATGCCTATTTATAATATTTTTGCTGGAAGTAAAGAGAGTTTGAATCTGTTACTTATGGAAGTTAAAGGATACAGACTTCAGTATGGATACACCTCAATATAAATAAAATTAAAATCTTCAAAACTGAATCAATAAGCAGTATTATGATAAATGCAAAAGATTGAAGTGTTCAGGACTTTTGTTTTACTTTGTTTCATAATCAGTACCCATGGAGTTAGTTGTCAGGAATTGAAAAGCATTATTTCATTGAGTAAATCATCTTCAAAAGAGTTCTTCGGAGTGTTGAAAAGAAAACATGTCAGGGAAGGTAAAGTCCCCATTGAATGGTTTTCATCTTGTCTAGACAGGTCTGGTGAAAAGAGATGGGGATAAGATTCTTATGACTCAATAGTGAGTAATTACTATCATGACTAATTGCAACTGTCACAACAGTAAAGGTAGAAGTTTTGTAACAAAAATGAGGGAGTAGTTACTCTTACAGTCCAGAAACAGAGGACCCTAGGACAATCAAGGGAAAAGAGCAAAGTGAAATAGGGGACCCTATCAAGGGAAGAAGCAACACCAGAGATGGAGGCAGAGATAAGGACATGGAGAGAGGGAGCAGCTGAGGACTCTGGACCCATGGAAAGAAATGGACTGGGTGCTGATGACCAGGAGACAGCCTTGTAGAATGTACGCTTTGGTTGTTTAAAATATTATATATTCCTGAGTGCTGTTGTGTACAACCCCCCCCCAAAAAAAAAAAAATTAAAAGAATACGAGAGGGAATGGAAGCAAATACTGTTGACTGATTACACACGGAGTTGATTGTAATAATTGCAATGAAACAATGATGTAAAACTGATGTCCTCCCATGTAATTATCACTCAGTTAACAATGAAAACTTTAAAAAAAAGAAGAAAGAAAGAAAGAAAAAGAGTCTCCTGTTTGAATTAGACTTCCTTAAGCCTTAAAAATTAAGTTGCAACTAACTGACCAATAAATTTATGTTGGTAGAAAAGGTTTCAAAGGTGTTCCTAGAATTGTAGTCTTAAGACTGTGAGATAATATATATATATATAATTTAGCTTGTATATCGCCATTTTTTGGTATATTGGTACAATAAATATGTATAACAATATTTTAAAGGTTGTTATAACCTTAAATATTTAATGCTGCACTCTGCATAAACCTCAATAGAAGTGATATTTTTATTGTATTATCAGTGTTTGTTTGCATATTTATCTTTCTCTTAAACTATAAAACTCTGTGAAGGAAGGTATCCTATTGCTTCATTCTGTAGCTTTTAAACCTAATTAATGCCTAGAAGAAAATAGATACCCTGTAAGGTTACCTGAATAAATGAATGAACAGAGAAGCAAACAAAAACAAAGCAAAAAGGTCAATTTCTGGACCAAGGTGCAACTGTCCAAGGTATTTTCAGCTGATCCATATGCATGTGAAAGCTGTATAATGAATGAGGGATATTAAAGAAGAATTGATGTCAATGAATTATGGCTGGTTAAGTATATTGAATATACCATAGATTGCCAGGAGAACAGACACATTTGTTTTGGAAGAAGCCAGAATCTTCCTTGGAAGCAGGAATGGTGAGACTTCATCTCATAGTCTTTGGACAAGTTATCAGGATGGACCAGGTCCTAGAGAGAGACTCATGTTTGGTAAAGTAGAGGATCAGCAAAAAAGAGGAGTGCCCTCAGTGAGATGGATTTATACAGTAGATGCAACATCATTTTCAAACACAGCAACAATTATGAGAATGGCGCAGGATCAGTATCCTACATTCTGTTGTAGGTAGGGTAGCTTTGAGTTGGAACTTACTCAACAGCACCTAACAAAAACAGTAGCATTTATTAATTAGTGCTGGCTATATTTTAGATTGCCTATTTGCTCAGGTTTCAAAAAAGGTCTGGGATGTTTTCCTTTATTTCACAAAATGTTGTTATCATGAATACAATATCCTCACAGAATCATTTGAGCTGGGGTATGTTACCAAAGATACACACATACACACATAGTCTTAAGACAAAATGAAAAGTAAGAACCTGCTATGCTGTTTTTCTTAGTGTTTTTTCTAAGAATTCTGGAGATGTTCATTTTGTTTCACAGGTCTGAGGACACTAGATAACTCTGCTCTGGACACTCCCTCCTTGAAATGTCTCAATCTTATGAAGAACAATTCAAATTATTTAGTGATATATTTGTTTGTTTTATTTGTTGTTGTTATTAACTGTCATTGAGTCTTTTCCAAGCATAGTTTTTGTTGTTGTTGTTGTTTCTGCATAGTGCTTAGTGCTTCCTGTTTAGTGTTTCCAAGGATCGACAGGTGGGTTTGAACCACTGACCTTGTGCTTATCACACACACACACACACATGGAGCAATTTCTTAAAATTTCTCTGCTTAACATTGACCATAACTAGTTTTAAATTTATCTGTATTGGTATAGTGTTAAGGACTAAAATGTCCTTGCATTGGATAGAGTCAAATTGCTACAGATGTCAACATATGATAATATACTCTTAACCCAAACCCATAGCCCATAGTCAATTGAGAATCATAGTGACCCTATAGGTCAGAGTAGAAATATTCCTTAGAGTTAATGAAACTGGAAATCTTTATAGGAGCATACAGTCTTAACTTTTTCCTTCAGGTAGAGTGGCTGGTGGTTTGAAGCCTGACCTTGTAGTTAGTAGCCCAGTGATTAATCCACTGAACTTGTGCCTCCAGGATCCTTAATAAACTCTAAGGCAGTGAAAAAAACTAAGAAAACTGTCTGTCCCAGATTTTATTTTGTTGTTGGGTGCCATAGAATGGGTTTTGACTCTTAGCAACCCTGTATATGGTTTCCAAGGAAAGCCTGGAGAGTTTGAATTGGTGACCATGGGGTTAGCTGTCCAATGCTTAAAATACAGTGCCACAACAGGAATCCTTATCAGTATTAGGTGGATTATATAGCCTTTCATTTTGTAATTAGCAAATTTTGAATTATGAAATAAAATTTTACTATGATAAAATTTGGGAGAGTTAATTATATCTTATGTATCTTGATTATATCAGGATTGTATCAAGATTGACATCGAAATTTAAAGAGACAGTATAGACATAAAACCAAACGGCCACCACTCTTCTGTCTGTCGTGCTGTGGTAGTTTGAGTTGCTGTGATTCTGAGG
>NW_006408606.1:1608712-1615428 GCF_000296735.1 Chrysochloris asiatica | reverse complement strand
GGTAGTGAGGTTGGCCCAGGATAGGACATTGTTTCATTCTGCTGTGCATGGGGTCGCTATGAGTTGGTTTCGACTCGATGGCACCTGACAACAATTACAAGCAAAACATATTTAAAGGGGCATTTTTCCCATTTTTTTGGTGAAAATTATGATATATAAATAAATCATTTTTTATCACCTTTTTGTTTAGCTGTGAGGTTGATTCCAAGTCATAGAAATCCCATGTGTTTCAAAGAAGAAAAATGCTCTAGAGGGTTTTCCATAGTTTATTTTTCAGAAGTATGAGTAATTTATTTTTTGGTACCTCTGAATGGACTTGAATCTCCACTTGTTGGTTAGCAACAGAGTACATTGACCACCTGAACCACTCAGAGACTCCTTGATCACACTACCACTGAAAATGTATAATTTTCAAAAAGCAAACTCACGACTCTTGAGAGAACTTAACATTAACAATTGTCAACAAATTCCACCTAACCCAGTAATTAATGAATGTACCAGAAAAATGTTTAAACCCTTCTAAAGAACACTAAGAATCAATGTACCTCATATTTCCCTGATCCCTTTATTAAATTTCTTAAAGATACAAAACTGATCATTCTCTGGCAGGACAACAAACCATAATATTTGAGCTTATCTTTTCCACCTAATAGATATTACTTGCACATCCATAAAACATTGTATATATTTACCTCTACCCCTATGAGTTGTAAATGACCCAGTCAATAGAATATCAATCAAAAATGAAAGAAAAGCACTCCATTGAATGAGCACCAGTAATCTCCTTAGACTATTATCAGGTTGATTGATGTCTATAACAGAAAAGAAAAAAATAAAAGAATTTCTGAATGGAAAAGTCTTTTTGAAGAATGAAACCTTAAGGTCTTTCTAGCACCATAAGTAAAATGCCTTCTTCTACATTCTTATTTATTCACTGTGCAAGTTTTACATGCATTTGTTGTTATTTGCTGTGGAGTCGGTTCCGACTCATAGCGACCCTGTACAGGATTTCCAAGACTGTAAATCTTTACGGGAGCTTCATTTTTCTCCTGCAGAACAGCTGGTAATTTCGAACTGCTGACCTTGCAGTTCACAGCCTGATTAGTAACCACTACGCTTCCAGAGCTCCTTTTTACATGCATAAGAAGCTACTAAAAATATCATTGTTTGGACAGGTACATCTCAGTCCCCAAA
Organism: Chrysochloris asiatica; assembly: GCF_000296735.1. Classification (NCBI taxonomy): domain Eukaryota; kingdom Metazoa; phylum Chordata; class Mammalia; order Afrosoricida; family Chrysochloridae; genus Chrysochloris; species Chrysochloris asiatica. The sequence continues at coordinate 1,614,234 of NW_006408606.1, read as the reverse complement.
CTGACTTCTTTTACTTTTGATCACTTTAAAGAGGTCTTGTGCAGCGAATTTGCTTAATGAACTAGTTCATTTGATTTCTTGACTACTGCCTCCATGAGTTTTTATAGGGCATCCAAGCAAAATGAAATGTTGGACAACTTTAATATTTTTCAACTTTTATCATAGTTTTTCACTGGTGCCATCGTGAAGATATATGTTTTCTTTACGTTGAGGTACAACACTTACTTAATTCTAGCAACTTCTTCAGTTTGATAATCAAATACATTCATAATCTACTGGTGATTGGAATAAAAAGGCTGGAAATGAAGAAGTATCAGTATTTGGGAAATATAGCCTTGGGGTTATAAGCAAAACGGAAGATTGTATGAGAGAACCAATGACTTGTTCATTGCAAGTATGTTTTTTAAACAACATATACAATGTTTGTACACAATGACATCACCAGATGGCATACACAGAAATAAAATTGACTACGGTTGTTGGAATTGCCCATGGAAAAGCTTCATTTCATCAATCAAAACAAGGTAAACGACAGACTGTGGAAAAGATGATCAAGTGTTCATATGCAAGTTCAGGCTGAAACTGAAGAGAATTAAGTCCACAAGAGCCAAAATTTGAACTTTAATATATCCAACCTGAATTTAGAGATCATCTCAAGAACAGATTTTATGTATTAGATATTAATGAACTAAGACCAGAAGAGTTGTATGATGACATCACGAACATCAAAGAGGAAGAATGTAAAAGGCCATTAGGAAGATAAGAAAGATGAAAATAGATGTCTAAAGAGTCTTTGAAGCTTGCTCTCCAGCATAGAGCTGCAAAAGCAAATGACAGAAATGAAGATGTTAATATAACATGCAAGTAAAATTTTGATAAAGATTTTTGAAAAATAGATGCAACAGTTCTTTGACAAGGAACGGCAAATGGTTCAAGCCAGATTTCGATGAATACATGGAATGAAGCATATCACTTCTGACATCAGATGGATCTTGGAAGAAATTAGAGAATACCAGAGAGATATTTACCTGCGCTTTATTGACTATGCAAAGGTTTTTGATTGTGTGGATCATGACAATCAGAGGATGAGTATTTAGAAACCCTTAGTTTTGCTCATTAGGAATCTGTACATAGACCAGGAGGCAGTAGTTTGAATAGAACAAGGATCACTGAGTTGTTTAAAATCAGGAAATGTGTGTGTCAGGGTTGTGTCCTTTCATTATACTATTCTATCTGTATGCTGAGCAAATATTCTGAGCATCTGGATTACATAAAGAAGAGCACAGCATCAGGATTGGAAGAAGACAATTAACAAATTGTGATATGAAGATGATACAAACTTGCCTGCTAAAAACTAAGAGTACATAAAATATACTGATTAAGATCAGAGATCACAGTTTTTATTATGAGTTGCACCTTAAACTGAAGAAAACAAAAATACTTATGCAAAAATCAAATAGCATTATGATAAATGGAGAAATTATTGAAACTGCAAAGTATTTCATTTTGCTTGGGTCCATTATCAACACTCATGGAAGCAGCAGTAAAGAAATCCAGTGACATAAGACATTAGGCAAACCTACTTTCAGAGTGTTCAAAACCAAAGTTGTCAATTTGAGGTCTTTGCACATTTCATTATAATAACTTACTTTACCTTCTTGAGTGGCATGTGACAGTTAGACATTGAATAAGGAAGATTGTAGAAGAATTTATGCATTTGATTTATGGTATTGGAGAAAAATATTAAAAGTATCATGGACTGATAGAAGAACAAACAAATCTGTATTGGATGAAATACAGCAAGAATGTTCCTTAGAAGATGGGATAATGAGACTCCTCTCTTCATTCTTTGGACATATCAAGAGGAACTGGGCTTCATGCTAGGTAAATGGAGGGTCAGTGAAAAAGTGGAAGACACGCAATGAGATGGATTAGCACAGAAACAGCAGCAGTGGGCTCAAGCATAAGAAAAATTATGAGGATGGTGCAGGACTGGGCATTGTTTTGTTCTGTTGTGGGTAATGTCACTAAGTGTCACAATTAACTTGAAAGCACCTCATAACAATAACAATAACAACAACATATGTCTAACTCAGAAGAATGTGGTTGGTTGGTTGGTTATGTGCTGTGGAGTCGGTTATGACTCATAGCGACCCTGTACAGGGTTTCCGAGGCTGTAAATCTTTACGGAAACAGAAAGCCTCATCTTTCTCCCACGGAACAGCTGGTAGTTTCAAACTGCTGACCTTGAGATTCGCAGCCCGATTCATAACCACTATGCTACTAGAGCTCTTTCAGAGGAATATACCTTGTGCAAAAAACCATGTCTGACTTCCTCTGACTTTGCAAGGGGGAAAAAGAACTAAACTCGAAGTCAGCCCAAGGACAATATTTATGAAGCAGAAGTCAAATATGCTTCTATTCTACAAACTTGTTTAATGCATTCTGACACCAACCATTCCTCCCACAGCATTCTGGGTTTGATAATCCATTGCAATGAGCACACAGAACTGATAACAAACCTTACGATTATGGAGTTTATTAGGGACATGAACAGGGTACAATTCAGGATAAAATGAGGTCAGGACACAGCAGTTCTCCAGTCAGGAACAACTGTTGTCTGCCATATTGTAGACATGACTCATTCTTGTTTTCATCCTCTCAGCCATATGGTCCTTCAGTCTCTGCCCTGCTGGATTCCATGCTATAAAGTTCTTTTAGCCAGTCTGTGAATTCCCAAAGGACACATTCTTCAAACAAGTCTCCTGCCTGTAGACACTCAGCTTTACTCAGTCCAGAGGGCTAACCCAAAACTGCTCCGTCTTGCCATCATCTTTGCTGTAGCCTCTGCTGTTGCCTCTTGCCATCACATTTGCAGTCACTGTGTCTCTAGGTAGGGATCTCATGTGTCACTTATGCTCTTCCTTCTGGATAGCCCTGGGATTTTCAGTGTCTGCTTCTGAGGTGGTTCCTTTTAAATTTAGCTGAAGGTCAAAAGTAACCAACCTCACCATTAGAATCCTTATGTGCACCCAATTACTTTATGGGGATTAAGAAGATTTTCCATAGAAAACATATCAAGTAAATTCATGGTATCATACCTTGATGCACTCTACCTTGATACACAAAATATGCAATTTTGATTGGATACATTAAACAATATTGAACTATCATAGTAGACATATTTTTGCACATTAAAAAACTTTTGTAAAGTGATTCCTCCAACGATACTCTAAAAACTAATTTAATGCAGAGCTATAAAGTAACTCATATTTTGTACAAAATACTATTGCTGTTTGTGTTAAGTGTCATTGAATCCATTCCTACTCATAATGACCCTGTATAGGGTTTTTGAGGAGTGGCTGTTCAAACCAACCTTGTGTTCCAGAACTGCCAACTTTGTGACTAGCAGTCCGTTGCTATTAAATGAGCTATCACCCTGGAAGGACTCTTGGTGGGGTGCTGTAGGTTAAATTCTGGAACACAAGGTTGGTTTGAACACCAAGGACAGTGGCTCAAATCCATTAGCAGCTCCTCAGAAACCTTAAACAAGGTTACTAGGAGTCAAAACTGACTTAACCTCACTAGAAACAACAACATCACCCTGGAAATTAAGAGCCGTGTTGGTATAGTTGTTAATGCTTGTCTCCTACCTTAAAGGTCAGTAGTTGAAACCCACCAGATGCTCCATGGGAATAAGTCTGCTTCTGAAAATATTTACAACCTGTATGGGAACTCTTTGAGGCAATCTTTCTTTGTTCTATAGAGTCTCTATGAGTTGAATTCAACTTGATAGCGCACAACATCATCCTCAAGAAAGTGTCTATTATGTAAAATAAATCTCAACAATTTCCAAATAATTGTTGTTTGAGGATAAAAATAAATCAATATAATATTTTAAATCACTTCTGATATGCAGCCTATTATACTTGGTATTATTATATAATTGTCCTGGCAACTAAAGCACTTTCCATTATTTTGGCAACCCTGAATGAATGCATTTGTACAGGAAGCCTTGACGTATTTATTTTGTGCTCTTTCATGAGGGCTACAAAATATGTTCAGTATAATCCTGAAAAAAAAAAAAAAATTATAGAAACTAAAAACTTGACTATGAAAAGTTTTTTTTTTTAATTGAAATCTCATATTTGATTTCTTTAGGACTTCTGATAATACTGAAAGCAAGATAATTCAGCTGTGAAAACAAGACACATTTCTTCTAATGTAGAACAGCTGAGTGCTTCACTGTCTTAACAGAGGACCTACTCCTTCTCTAGCCACAGGTATTTTACTTTAACCAAGTTGCTATTATGGACTTGGTGTGGCTGAATAAGGTTCTCTTTTGTTACTGAAGAAAACGAAGAAAAATAAAAAGTCAGAGGGAGCTTAAATTATTTTAGTTTGTGTTGTATCAGTCTTGAAAAGAAAGAGAATAAAATAATTTATCCAAAAACAACAAACACCAGCTACCAAGAATTCCAAACTCTCAGGTTAACTTTAAAAAGGCCCATTAATTCAGGGAATTTAAGGCTGGTGGTAAAAACGAATAAAAAAATACAAATAACACTACAGTCCTATGAGTTGCCATAGCTAGTTTCTTTTAGTAGATAGTGATTTGGGAAATCTCTATACTTCCGATTTAAAACTTTTGAGAAACAGGGTGGAGGGCTGAAAAGTCACGTGGCCCAAAATATACTTTCTTTCATTCTGAATCCTAACAAAGTAGGTAAATTCTGACTGCTAGGAGAAAAATAGAAGTAACAGTTTCCTGAGAATTCTTAAGCCAACACACTATTAAATATACCATCTAACATTGTTCTTTTCCTCTCCCTTTTCACTCTTGCAGCTACCACATGTGATGGAAAGAATCCAAGTTAAACACTCTCACCAGAGCATGCTCCAAGACAGATGACTGGGCCTCAGGCTTGGCCAATACAATGCACTTCTATTCTCTATTTATTTTTGTAGTTCAAAGACCTGGCAGTAACCCGCTTGAAGCCTGCCATAAGGACTAGTGCAGTCCTGATTACTGCACAGAGATTTTTATATGTATGCCAGTTACTATGATAGACCACGTAAAAGGGTAGGGGGATTTTTTTTTTTTTAAAGGAAACGAAAACCCAGCTTCCACTTAAACTTTGAAATTTCAGATGATATACTGCCAACTTACAGACCTTGCTTTAATCAGAGCAGCCACATGAAAAGGCTGTTTCTATTTACCCTAGGTCATTTAGGAAACCAGTGATAAGTAGGCTGTGCAAAACTTCAACTTCTCTTAAAGTTGGCATGTTCTACATAACTATAGTGGAGTCTTGATTTCTTTTTCTGAGTAGACATATTTATACTCCTGTCATACATGAATTTTTTACTTCCTTCTATCTACCTACAAATGTGTATGTGTTTATATGAAAGCTTAGGATTAATAAAGAATTGATTTTTAAGAGTGGACCCAAGTAAACGTAAATAAATTTTCAGACTGAGCCATGAGCTGCTTTATTTGTCTAGTTAAAACTTGAAGAGTT
>NW_006408606.1:1594060-1608577 GCF_000296735.1 Chrysochloris asiatica | reverse complement strand
ATGCATATTCATATAGTTTTTTAAAGTAACATTTCAGAATGTATTAGGTTGCTTCTTTATAGTTTTATAGGGGTCTTATGGTAGCGCAATCAGCTAAACACTCAACAACTAACTGAAAAGTTATAAATTTTAATCGTTAGAAGAAAGCCTTGACAATCTGTTTCCAAACGTCATAGCCTTGAAAATTCCATGAAGAGAATTACTACTCTGAAATACATTGGGTCCCCATGTCACAGAATGGACTTGATGGCAACTGGAATCTGATATTGGTTATTCTTTGTTGTACTATGAATTGCTTTTCTATTTTGATTGGGTAACACTTCCACAGTCTGGATAATGAAAATATTTTACATACACCAAGATATTGGTTGGAGTCTTCATGTGTGTCACTGCACGCTAATACAATGGACTGCAAAATTGACTTGAACTGCAATGCGGCTGTTCAAGCTCACTTGCCATTCCTCGGAAACCCTATACAAGTTTGCTGAGTTGCAACTGTTTCAACAACACTTAACAATAACAGCAGATATTGGTCTGTTTGAACTACAAGGTCAGCAGTTTAAACTCACCAGCTATTCCTTGGAAACTTTATGAAGGGTTGGTATGAGTTGGAACTGACTCAACAGCACTTACCAACAGCAGATATTAAGATAATATTGTTGTTGGGTTTTTTTCAGATAAAGGAAAGAAATTTCATCCTTTATTTTGAGTCAATATTCTACCACCTCAAACTGAAAACATCTCACTTTCTATTTTACATCTGACACTTCACAGTTTACAAATATACCAACATTACAACAGTAAAATTTTATGTAAGCGCCCATATGTTTGATACTCTTGTTATAACGTTAATTTTTAATGTATCATAAATATCATGTAACAATGTCATTATCTTTTTAACTTGTCATTGTGAATTGAGTGAAGGTTTAAAGAACATATCTTCAGTTTTACATTAAATTAATCGTACACTTTCAATCATCTTAATAATTGAAATTCCCTCAATGTAATGTCACTTATCCTACTTCCTCTTGGTGTTTCCTGTTTGCATTCTCTTTCTTTCCCAACTCTTCTGAACTTTGCCCTTGGGAAAATGCTGTCCTTGTGGTCTCAATTTGTTGACCATTCTGTTGTGTGCATATCTCACTAGTGTTGTTCCCACTAAATATGTATCTACTGTTATTATGTTGTTAAGTGCCATGGAGTCAGTTCTGACCTATAATGACCCTGTATAGAGTTTCCCTTACTTGACTGAAAATTGTGCTGTGAGAATGAGCTCAATTTCAAACTTGAAGGGCCATAGTCTTGGGGCTTCACCATTCTCTATCTGACCAATAAACCTGAGATTTCTTTTGGATTTTGAGTTTTCTTCCACACTCTTCAAATCCTTCTAATGTGATCCCTTTCAAAGAAGTTAGTAGTGGCAGCAAGGCACCATCTATTTCTTCTTATCTCTGAGTCATGGAAACTAATGATCATGATGTCCATTAGTCCATTGAACTAGTTGTTTCTAAGCAGCTTCAATTTTATCAGTCCATTTCCTCCATATATAGAGAGATCAATAGTTTCCCCTTAGATGGTTGCTTATGTAATTTTAAAGAATCCAGAACATCTTTGTGCTATTCTCTGCTCTCAGCCAATGATATCCCTGATGTCCACAATGGTATCATTCCACATCCTCTTCTGAATCCAGCTTGAACCTCTGAAAGTTCCCTGTCAATGTATGGATGCAGCCATTTTTTTTTTATTATCTTTAGAAAAATTCTACTTGCATGCAGCATTAATAACAGTGTCTGATGATTTCTGCATTCTGTTGGGTCACCCCTCCTTGGAATAGACAAAAATATGAATCTCTCATATTCAGTTGGTCAAGTATCTGCCTTCTAAATTTCTTGATATAGATGAGTGAGTGTTTCTAGTGCTGTATCAATTTGTTGAAACATTTCAATTTGTATTCCATCATATTCCAGTGCCTAGTTCTTTGACAATGCCTTCAGTGCACCTTGGACTTCTTCCTTTAGGATTATTTGCTTTTGATCATATGTTATCTCATAAAATGGTTAAACATTGACAATATATTTTTGATACAGTGACTCTCTGTATTCCTCCCATCTTCTTTTGATGCTTTCAGCATCATTAAATATTTTGCCCATTAATTCTTCAGTATTGCAAGTCAAAACTTGAATTTTTTCTTCAGTTCTTTCAGCTTAAGAAATGCTGAGTGTATTCTTCCTTTTTGATTTTCTACTTCCAAGTCTTTGCACAGTTCATTATAATATTTAGCTTTGTATTCTTGAGCTGCCCTTTAAAGCATTTGGTTCTGCTCTTTTTTTCTCCTTACTTCTTCCATTGGCTTTAGAAACTCTACACTGTATGTAGAGTAAGTTTCATAGTTTCTTCTGATATCCATGTTGGTCTTTTCATTCTTTCTTGTCTTCTTAATTACCTTTTGCTTTCTTCCTGTATAATGTCTTGATGTCATCAAACAATTCTTCTGGTCTTCAGTCTTTAGTGTCTAATGTATCGACTCTGTTCTTATGATGAACTCTAAATTAAGGTGTGGTATGTTCCAGGTCATATTTGACTATTGTGAATTTGTTTTCATTTTATTCAGTTTCAGCCTGAACATGTACATGAGCCATTGATGGTCTATTCCACAGTCTGCTACTGGCTTTGTTTTGGATGATGATATGGTACTTTTCCACCATCTCTTTTCACAGATGTATTCAATCTGATTTCCATGTATTTCATCTGGTGAGGTCCATGTGCATAATCATATTTTATGTTGTTTCAAAAAGGTATTTTCAATAAATAAGTCACTGGTCTTACAAAATTCTATCATGTTATCTCCAACATAATTTCTGTCATCAAGGCCATATTTTCAAGCCACTAATCCAAGTTTGCATTTCATTTGCCAAGGAGATCTGGTAGCGTAGTGGTTACGAATCGGGCTGCGAACCTTAAGGTCAGTGGTTCGAAACTACCAGGAGAAAGATGAGGCTTTCTACTCCCGTAAAGATTTACACCCTCAGAAACCCTGTACAGGGTCGCTATGGGTCGGAACTGACTCGACGGCACTTAACAACAACAACAACAACAATTAATGCATGTTAATTGCATGTTTGATAAATTTAAAACTGAATAAGTTAGTAGAATTCTTCAATTTCATCATCACTGGTGTTAGTGGTTGGTGCATAAATTTTAATAATAATGGTATTAACTGTTCTTCCTTGTAGGTGTATGGATATTATCTTATCACAGACAGTGTTGTACTTCAAGACAGATCTCTATAAGTTCTTTTTGATAATGACTGTGTCACCATTCTTCTTCAATTTGCTATTCCTGGTAAAGGAAACTATGTTATTGTAAGATTCAAAATGTTCAATCCCAGTCCATTTCATCTCACTAATTGCCTAGAATATTGATATTTCATTTCTGACAATTTCCAATTTTCCTAGATTCGTACTTTGTACATTCCATGATCTGATTATTAATGGATGTTTACAGCTGTTTCTGTTCATTTTCAGATGTGCCTCACTAGCAAATATAAGTCCTGAAGGCTTTATTCCATTTTCATCATCATGGTCAACTCTGATTTGAGGAGGTAGCACTTCCCTAGTCGTAATTTAAATGCCTTCTAAACTGAAGGAGTTATCTGCCAGTACTGTATCTGACAATAGTCTGTTGTTCTTCTTCACATTTCAGTGTTCAGTATTCTGGTGCTAACAGTGTTCCACTGCTATTTAAAAGATTGTTAGTGACTAAATACCTGGAAGTAGTTCATCTCTCCCTCTTCCTAATCTGTCTTCATCTGGAAGCTGAAACCTGTCCACCAAGGATGACCCTGCTTGCATTAAAATGTATGGCTTAGCTTCCAGAATCACAGAAACATGCAAACCACTACAGTACAACAAACTGACACACAAGTGTTGGATTAAATTGATTCCATATGTTGAAAGAGATATTGGAAAATCTCTGTACCATCAATGAAAACCAGGCCAGGTGCAGACTGTGAAACAAACCAATAATTTCTCATATTCAATTTCAGACTGAAGGTGATAAAAATGAACAATTTCAGAAGAGCCCATATATGATTTTGAATATACTCCCACCTTATTCTAGAGCCCCTTTAAGACCTGATTTGATACATTAGATATTAATAAATGAAGATTAGCAGAGCTGTGAGATGACCTCAAGAATGTCATACAGGAAGAAATAAACTGGTTAATTTTTTAAAAAAGGAAATTTAAAAAAGATAAAAATGAATGTCAGAGGAGACAGTCAAATTGCTCTCCAGTGTAGAGATGCTAAATCCAATGAAAGAACTAAGTAAAAAAGCTGAAGAGAAAATCTCTAAGGACAGCTTGAGAAGACAAAGCAAAATATTATACTCAACTGTACAAATAAGTGAAGTTAGAAACAGAAATGGGAAGAAGAAACTCACTATTTCTCTAGATGAAATAATTGAAAAAACTCAAGTCTTGACTTGAGATATTGAAGGATTCTCTATGTGAAATATTGAATGATGTCAAAAGCATCAAAAAAAGAAGAAAGGAATACACAAGGTAACTGTACCAAAAAGAAATGGTCAATGTTCAACCATTTCAAGATGTATCATATGATCAAGCACTGATAGTTTGAAGGAAGAAGTTCAAGCAATAAGAAGAGATCCATATTTGTGCCCATTCCAAAGTGAAATGATCAAGTGGAATGTGGAAATCATAGAACAATAATATTAATTTCACATTGTGTGAAGTTTTGCAGAAGATAATTTTAAATGACTGCAGAAACACATGGACAGGGAACTATCAGAAATTTAAGTTGGGTTCTGAAGAGGACTTTGAATCAGAGATATCATTGTGACATCAGATGGATCTTGTCATGAACGACACAACAGAAAGCCTTTGTGTACTCAATAATGCACAGGCAAACATTTTGATGGTGTTCTCTGCTATCAGCCAAGATCCATCTGACATCAGCGATGATTTCCCTCATTCCACATCCTGTCTGAATCTGGCTTGAACATCTGACAGTTCCCTGACAATATACTGTTACAGCGATTTTAGAATTTCATTTAGGAAAATTTTACTTGCATGTGTTATTAATAATATTGTCCTATAATTTCTGCATTTTGTTGGGTTGTCTCTCTTTGGGCTGGGCACAAATATGCATATCTTCCAATCAGTTGACCTGATATTTGTCTTCCACAACTTGTCTGTCAGTTTTGTCTTGCTGTGGTGGCTTGTGTGTTGTTGTGATACTGGAAGCTATGGTCCTTCTATTTCATATTATGGAAGCATTGCTATGGTGGATAGATTTCAGCTTAGCTTCCAGACATGGATAGACTCAGAAGAGAGGCAGACTACTTCCAAATTTTAGACACTGTAAACATTATGAATAACAATAAGACTCTGTCGAAAAGCACCAGAATATTGAAATATGTTGAATAGCATCAGAATATTGTCAGATATAGCACCAGAATATGAACCCTCAAGTTGGAAGGCACTCAAAAATACAACTGAGGAAGAACTATTTCCTCAAATTGGAGATAACCATGAAGTAAAGCCCTAGAGACATTCATTTGTTGATGGACATAGCTCAAAATGAGAAGAAACAGCCAATTGGAACATGGAGTATAGGAAGTATGAATCTAGGAAAATTTTAAATTCTCAAAAATGAAACAGAAAGCATAAACATTGATATCCTATTCATTAGTGAGCTGAAATGGACTTGTATTGGCCTTTTTAAATCTGGGAATGAAAAATTGAAGAGGAATGGTGACACATTCATCATCAAAAAGAAGATAACAAGATCAGTTTTGAAGTACAATGTTGTCCGTGATTGGATAATATCAATGTGCATTCAAGGAAGACAAGTTAATACAAATACTATTGAAATTTATATATGAGCAACTAAAGCCAGTAAAATTGAAAACTTCTATCACCTTTCCGCTGGGTTAATGCACCAGAGTGCAAACCCGTTTGAACTGCAAGGTCGGCAGTTCAAGCTCACCAGCTGCTCCTCGGAAACCCTATATAGGGTCACTATGGGTCAGAACCGACTTGATGGCACTTCACAACAACAACAAATCCGCTTTTTCAGTCTTAATCAAACATGCAATCAAGATGTATTGATAATTACTGGTGATTAGTAGGCAAAGATTGGATCAGTAATTGGAAAACATGGCCTTGGTGAGAGAAATGATGCTGGATATCACATCACAGTATTTTGCAAGGCCAATGACTTCTTCATTACAAATAACTTTTAAAACAATATTAAGCATGATCATACACATGGACTTCACCAGATGGAATACACAGAAATCAATGTGGAAAGAGATGGTGCAAAAGCTCCATATCCCCAATCAATATAAGACCACATCAGTTGCTCACATACAAGTTTATACTGAAGTTGAAGAAAATTAAAACAAATCCACAAAATAGAAAAATGACCTTGAACATACCCCACCTGAATTTAGACATCATCTGAAGAACAGATTTGATGCATTCAACACTGAAGACCAGAAGAGGTGTAGTATGACATCAAGAACATGATATAAGAAGAAAACAAATGTCATTTAGAAGACAAGAAAGAAGGAAAAGACCAAAATTGATGTCAGAAGAGATTCTAATAGTTGCTCTCCATTGTAGAAGTGATAAAGCTAACAGGATAAATGAAGTGGTAAAAGAGCTGAGCAGCAAATTTCAAAATGCAGCTCAAAAAGAAAAGGTCAACTATTATAATGAAATGTGCCTGGGGTCAGGAAAAAAAAAAAAAAAAGATAAAAGAGCCACTCAGTGTTTCTCAAGATGAAACAAATGAGGAAATAATCTAGACCTTGAATTGCTATAATGACAGATTCTTCAGGGAAAATATTGAAAGAGTAAAAAGGGAGCCCATAGACTGGGAAAAAATCTCTTGCAATGACTCAGCAGACAAGGATTAATTTCTAAAATATTTAGGAACCTATAACACTACTACAATAAAAGGACAAATAACCCAATTTAAAAATGGGCACAAGACATGAACAAACACTTCATCAAGGAGGACATGAGGGCAGTCAGCAAAGATATAAAGAAATGTTCATGATCACCAGCCATTTTATAGTTATTGTTAGGTGCCATGAAGTCAGTACCAACTAATAATGACCCTATGCACAACAAAACAAAACATAGCCCGATCCTGGGCCAACTTCATAATTTTTGCCATGCTTGGGCCCATTGATGCTGCCACTTTGCCAATCCATCTCATGGGGGTCTTCCTCTTTTTCTCTGATTATCCACCCTACCAAATGTGGTATCCATTTCCAGTGAATGGTCCCTTCTGAAAATATGTCCAAATTATGAGAGACAAAGTTTGACCATCCTGGCCTCCAAGGAGCACTCTGACTGTACTTAGTCCAACACAGATCTGTTTGTTCTTTTGGAAGCCCATGGCACTTTCAATATTTTTCTCCAACACCATATCTCAAAAGCATCAATTCTTGTAAGGTCTTCCTTATTCACTGTCCACCTTTCACGTACCTATGAGGTTATTGATAATACCATTAGAGAGATGCAAATCAAAACAACAATGAGATATCATTTCACACCAGCAATAAGAACAAAGATCAAAAAAGTAGAGGACAATAAATTCTGGTGAGGATATGGAGAGACTGGGACCCTCCTACATTGCTGGTGGGATTGCAAAATGGTCCAACCACTCTGGAAAACAATATGGTGCTTCCTCAGAAGTTTGGAAATAGAGATAACTTATGATCCAGCAACTCCTCCACTTGATATTTACCCACAATAAATACGAGCCATAACACAAGTAGATATATGTAGAACAATGTTAATAGAAGCACTATTTACACCAGCAAAAAGATGGACACAGCCTAAATGTGCATCAATGAAAGAATGGATAAACAAACATTGGTACATGCACACAGTGGAATATTATGCTATCTTGAAGAATAACAAGGAAGCTGCAATCCACTGCATAACTTGGATGAACCTTGAGGACACTATGTTGAATGAAATTAGTCAGTCACAAAATGAGAAATACTGCATAGGACCATTATTGTAAAAGATTAAGCAAAAGTACCCACACTAAAAGGGGGAAAAATTCTTTGCTGTTTACTGGGATGATGGAGTGGGGTGGGAGGGGAATGTGAAGCACAAAGTATCATAGGATACTTTGGGTGCTGGGAGGGGGGCAACACACTAGAAGGGGGAAGGGAATGGAAGAACAAAGCAGATGGGAGAACAGTTAGGCATGTTTGTATGGGCTAAATGGAACAGAGGTAAATAATGATGCACAATCCTGGAACAACAGGGCTCTGGGATACAAGGATCAAGGCATGGTTTGAATAGGTAAAAATGGGGAAATAATGTTAAGATGGTTGGCTGTCTTTTGAATCTTGGTTTATCTTACCTACTACTGTAAAATAGATACTTGAGGGGGAGAGAAAGGAATAGCCAAAAACATCACCACAGAAAGTTTATAAGTCCATCTTCAGCCTGTAACTGATTGGAATACCTAAATTTGGGCTAGAACTTGCCCAGTGAAAGAGGCTTCCTGCGGAGCCTTTGCATTGCATTAGATGGTAGGTGGAATCCTTATCCCCTTTGCATTGCATCAGACCATAGTTGGAATCCTGATCCCCTTTGCATTGCATAAGACCATAGGTGGAATCCTTATCTCCATCCAGAATCTTCTGAGGTGGGAAATTTCCACTTGAAAGGACAATCAGACCAGCTTGGAGAGGCTAGAAGAACAGCAGATACTTCTTGAAAGAAAGACCAGAAAGAAAAATAAAAAACAGTAATGGCAGTCTGATTGACTACTACAAGAACAAGCAAGTTGTTCCTCTGGGAGCCATCAAGGCAAACAGCCAGGTCCCCTGAAGGCAAACCCCCTTCCATGACTGAAACTCAAGGGGAATATAAGAGCAAGCCTGTGGTCTGGCTGGTGAACATGTTGGTCACTGATAAGTGGAAGTGAGGGAAAAACAGCAATGACGTTGTGAGCTAAGCCCGACCTCATCAGAAGACTCCTGTTAACCTGGATTGAGACATGGTTGGCCAGCAGTATGATGAGACCTGAAGACTCTTGGGCCCTGGGATACGGACATGGCCACAGAGTACTAGAGTGGAGTGTGAAGTATCCAGCTGATAAGAAGTGATGGGAGATGCACAAGAACACCCATACTTTCAGATAATACCATTTTGACCTGGCTTCAATGGCAGGATGATCAGAACTCGATTAGTGGAAGAAAGAAGAGGAAAAACAGAGTAATCTGCTACAATTTGATGCATTTACCTGTTCTTGTGGATGCAGTAGGTCAAAGGAGGGAACAAATTTTTACAGCGAGGATCATTCCCACCCCCTTGGTACACAGGGTCAACAAAGATGGGCAACTTAGACATTGGCTACCCAAATTGGGGGTGGGGATGGCTACAAAGGTAAGAAGTAACTGGCTTACAAGATTTCAAGAGGAATTCTAGTTCAAGCGGGTGTGGGGGAAGGTAGTGTCTCCACGGAGTGGTTTTCTGGATGGAGCTGGTGAAAGGAGATGGGGATAAGACTCTTGCTGTTCGATAGTGAATCATTGCTTTCAGGACTGACTGTGAGTGTTGGAAAGGTAAAGGTAGACATTTTGTACCAAAAGAGGGGAGTGGTTGATTTTGCAGTCCAGGAGTGGAGGTCCCTGGAACCATCAAGGGAAAAAAGCGAAGTGCAGGACCCCATCCAAAGAAGCATTGATGCCAGAGATGGAAGCAGAGACAATGACATGGAGCAATGGAGTGGCTGGGGACTCTAGAATTAGGGAGGGAGAGGGGCTGTGTGCTAACTGCTGGGGAGCAGACTTGTTGGGTGTACACTTTGATTGTTTGATGATGCATTGAGGGTATTGTAATCATTGCAATGAAATGAAATAAGATATAATGAATGTAAAGCAAATGTTATCCCATGAAACTATTATATAACTAACAATAACAACTTAAAAAGAATAAAACAAAGAAGATTGACGGAATATACAGAGTGACTATAACAAAAAGAAATGATGATGCTCAACCATTTCAAGAGGTAGTATATGATCAAGAGATAATACTACTGAAGAATGAAGTCCAAGTTGCACTGAAGATATTGGTTAAAAACAGGGTCCCACTAATTGATGGGATGCAAACTGTTATCTTTCAACAAACTGATAAAGCACTGGAGGTGGTCACTCATCTATGCCAAAAATTTGGATGACAGCTGGCAACCAGGATGAATTGAAGAGATCTATATTTGGGACCATTTCAAACTGATGTTATCCAACAAAATGCAGAAATCATCAAACAATACCTTTAATGTAATGAACATTTTGCAGAAGATAATTAAAAATGGCAGCAACAGTATATCAACAGAGAACTACCAGAAATATAAGCCAGATTCAGAAAATTTTAAACTAGTGCTATCATAAATTATATCATTTGAATTTTGTGTGGAAGTGGAGAACACCAGAAAGATAATTATTTTTATTTACTGACTATGCAAATGCTTGTCTGTGTAGAACAAAAAAACTGTGGATAACATTGCAGATAATGGGTATTCCAGAACACTTAATTGTGTGTTCAAGAGGAAACTGTTCACAGATGAAGTGGAAGTCATTTGAGAAGAACAAGGGGATAATGAGTTTTTTAATATTAGGAAAGGCATGTGCCAGCATTTTATCTTTTCATTATGCCTACACAAATGTATGCTAAGAAAAGAATACCAAAAAATTAAGAAACTGAATATATGAAGCTGAGCAGAGCATCAAGAATGGAAGGAGACTCATTAACAACTTTGATATACTGAGAGCATAGAGGACTTAAAATCCTTATTGAGAAAGATTAAAAACCACAGCCTTCAATGTAAATAAAATAAAAACCCTAACTCCTGGATTAATAGGTAGCATTATGGTAAATGGAGGAAGGATAGAAGCTGTCAGGACTGCATTTTGTTCAGATCCGTAATCAATATTCATGGAAGCAATAGTTAAGTAATAAAATGATGTATTTCATTAAGCAAATAAGATGCACAAGATTTCTTTGAAGTGTTCAAGAGTAAACATATTAACTTTAAGACTAGGGTGTGCCTAATCTGCTTCCAAGAGTATTCATGGTGGATCCAAGCAAAATGAAAACCTTGAAAACATCAATCATTTCACCATTTTTCATGATGTTATATATTGGTCCAGTGGTAAGGATTTACGTTTTCTTTACATTGAGGTAAAACCCACACTGCTTCCAGATGAAGACAGGCTAGGAAGAAGGAGTGATGGACTACTTTTGAAAATGTAGTCACTGAAAACCTTATGAATAGCAGAGAAACACTCTCAGATATGGTGCAGGGAAATGAGCCCCTCAGTTTGGAAGGCACTCAAAATGTGACTGAGGAAGAGCTGCCTCCTCAAAGTAGAGTTGACTGTGATGATGTGAATGGAGTAAAGCCAGAGGGAGTAAAGCCCACGGGACCTTCATTTGCTGCTGGAATACAACTCAAAATGAAGAGAAACAGCTATAAAAATTCATTAATAATTAAAACATGGAATGCATGAAGTATGAATCTAGGAAAACTGGATATTGTCAGAAGTGAAATGAAGCACATAAACATTGACATCTTAGGCATTAGTGAGCTGAAGGGGACAGGTATTGGCTAATTTTAATCTAACAACCACATGGTTTACTATGTTGGGAATGGCAAATGGAAGAGGAGCAGTGTTGCATTCACTGTCAAAAAGATCATATCTAGATCAGTCAAGAGGTACAACGCTATCTGTGATAGGATAATATCCGCACACATACAGGGAAGACAAGTTAATACCATGATTATTCAAATGCATGCACCAAATACAAAGGCCAGTGAGGACAAAATAGACAAATTCTACCAACTTCTTCAATCTGAAATTAATCAAACATGCAATCAAGATGTATTGATGAGGGAGGTGGGGCTTGATGACACATAGGGTTGAGGTGCAGTGAAGATCTCCATCAGCAATACCACAGAATACCAGATGAAACGGATTCAGTGCAGACCTCCAGAACTCTGAACCACATAGGTAGGAATATTTTATAAGTTTGAAGGCTTATAGCTAGTGGAACTTGTGGTGAAAGTAAGAAATCTTGAACTATAGAATCTGCCGGGCTCAGCATCCTGGAGCCTACAATTTGGGTGAAATCAAACGGCAAGATCAAGTGGCAAAGCAAACAGATCCACCACAGAATAATGCTGTGAGAACCTTGGAGCAAACGTGGACAAAATGCTTTGTTGTATTTGCTTTCTTCTGATTTTTTTTTTTTTTTTTCATTTCTTGTATCTGTTCATTGCCCCCCCACACCCCACTTTTTGCATACCTAAATTCTGGTGAATAGAGGGGGTACCTGAGTGATGGGACTCCTCCCACCCCCACGACTAGTGAGTTCACACCTGCACACAGATCCTCTCAGCATTTAAAGAAACAGGTAGCTCAACAGCCAGAACTGAAACGTTTATTAATAGGGAAAAGGACAGAAAGGGGTGTGGAGAGGGAGAGAGAGTTTAAAAACAAAAAGGGCTAAAATTAAATCCTGAGGTACAGGATAACAACCAACAGTGGCATCTTAAAATTTATCAGGAGGCCTTGAAGGCAAGAAGCTGAAAGAGGACATTAAAGTCGTACTCAGATTGGGCTACAGATGTTCTTTTCGTCTCTCCTTCCTCTCTCTTTTCTGTGATTATAGACTATAGTATCCATTCTACTTTTATGTTGTTGTTTTTTTGTTTTTTGTTTTCCTTTTTTGTTGTTGTTGTTGTTGCTGTTTTGTTGTTTTTGTTTCCTTTTTTACCTTTAGGGGATTCTTTCTCTCCCTATATTACCCAAGAACAGATAGCAATTGCTGCCATATAGTCAAGCTACAATCACATCCTATAAAACCTCATAATCAAGGCAACAAACAATACCAACTGCCATACATCAGCGAGGCAGTGAAAATTACTCTGAGATGAGCAATAAAAAGAGTGAAAAGGTAATTCCACATGATGATCACATCTACCTGGAGACATTCAGAAAGTACAAAAAGTACCGAAACACACACTCAATTAAGTATTATGGCCACAGATAAACACCAACCATGTCCAAGAAGCAAAAGCAGATGACCATATCAACACATGTCCAGAAACAAAATGTCTGAGACAAATGACCTAGAGGTAAACCTGGACTCCATCATAGAAGGAGTGCAGGCCTTGGAAATACCTGAGGAAGAATTCAGAAAAAGTATCATAAAATGTTTCAAATACATTACAATAGAGCTGAGAAAAATATGGAAGAAGTCAGGAAAATGCTACAGGAACAATCAAATAAGATAGCTACAGCATTGGAAACAATTTAAAACCTACAGAAAGAGGTCCAAACAATCACAAATAGAATATCATAAATAGACAATACACTGAAAGGGCAAAGGATTAGAATAGAAGAGATGGAAGGCAGAACTAGTGAGCTGGAAGACAAACCTCTCAATACCATAAAGATAAAAGATCAAGCTGAGAAAAGGATAAAAAAAAAATATATCAAGAAGGTCTAAGATTCATGTTGGACAATATGAAGAGGAATAACTTAATAAATACTGGCATTCTGGTACAGGAAGATAGAGGAAATAGTTGGTACATGTTGATAGAAGAAATAGTTGAAGAACTGCTGGAAGAAAAATTCTCTAACATCCTGAAAAGTAAAAAATAAACATTCAAGAAGCTCATTGAACCCCAGGAAGGATAGAACCCAAAAGAAAATCACAGAGACATAACATAATTAAATTCAGCAGAAATCAAAGATAAGGAGACAATCCTGAAATCAGCTAAGGAAAAGAGAAGCATTACATTCAAAGGGAAGCAAGTCAGATTAAGTTTGGATGTCTCAGCAGAAACCATGCAGGCAAGAAGGAAATGGGGAGACATATATAAAATCCAGAAGAAGAAAATCACTGCCAACCAAGAGTCTTTTATTCAGCAAAGCTATCAATCAAATATGATGGTTTAATAAAAAAATTCCTGGATAAACAGAAGCTAAGGGATTTTTCAAATGACAACTCTGCTCTACAAAACATCCTAAAGGGGTTTATGTGGACTGAGAACCAACAAGAAAAGGCAACAACCAGAGATTGACTATGAGACAGCACTTCCCAGAACTAAATCAGCAGATGGAAGACTCAAGAACAGAACAAAACTATAAAAACAAACTCACAGAATATGGGATGTCAGTCAATGATCAAAACAATTACAATGTGAAAGAAGGTAAACATGTAGGAACAGTAATCCAGATGGTGAGAAGGTCAGGTAGATTATAGGATAAAATAGACTGCACTAAATGGAGGGAAAAGTTAATGGACTATAAGGTATTCTCAAAGAAAATTAACAATTCACAACATACCAAGAAAATGAAAATCCAAGAAGAACATGGAAACATTAAAACTATGAGAAAATCCCCAAGAAAGAACAAAGAAAGCAGCAACACCACAAAAACAGAAACAAAAAAAA
>NW_006408606.1:1591585-1592789 GCF_000296735.1 Chrysochloris asiatica | reverse complement strand
ACCATTGGCAAACCTAACAAAAGAAAAGGGGGAATACACAAATAACATGCATTAAAAACCACATGGGCAATGTCACAATGGAACCAAAGGAAATCAAAAGGATAATAATAGAATACTATGAAAAGTTGTACTCCAACAAATTAGAAAATTTTGAAGAGATGGATACATTTTTAGAAAAACACTACCTAGATAAACTCATACAGAGTGAAGCAAAAAACCTCAGCAGACCCATAACAAAAGAAGAAATTGATCAGGTCCTCAAAAAACTCCCAACCAAAAGAAGCCCAGGCCAAGCTGGCTTCATTGGTGAGTTCTAATAAATATTAAGGAAAGAGGTGTCACCAATTCTACTCAAACTATGCCATAATATAAAGAGGATGGAAAACTTCCTAATACCTTTTATGAGAAAGCATTACCCTTATACAAAACCAGGGAAAGACGTCACTAAGACAGTAAATTATAGACAAATATCCCTCATGAATACAAAGGCAAAAATTCTCAACAAAATCCTAACCCACAGAATCCAGTAAAACACTAACAAGATAATGCATCATGATCATGTTGGATTCATATTAGGGATGCAAGGATGGTTCTACATTAGAAAAATGATCAATGTAATATACCATGTAAATAAGAAAAAAGAAAAGAACCACATGATCATATTGATTTATGCAGAAAAGGCATTTAAAAAAATTCAACATCCATTCCTGATAAAAACAGTCAACAAAATAGGAATTGAAGGAAATTCCTCAATATAATTAAGAACATATATACAAAACCAACAGCCTACATTACTGTCAATGGAGAAAACTGAAAGCCTTCCATCTGCAAACAGGCACCAGACAAGGATGCCCTTTGTCACCACTCCTATTCAATATTATGCTGGAAGTCATAGCAATAGCTATACAGCAAAACAGGGAAATAAAGCATCCAAATTGGAAAAGAGCAAGCAAAGTTCTATCTATTTGCAGAAGATACTATGCTATACGTAGAAAACCCCAAAGACTCACTAAAAAAGCTACTAGACCTCATTGGAAGATTCAGCAAAGAGGCAGGATATAAGAACAATATACAAAAATCAGCTGGATTCCTCTATATGAACAACAAAAGTGCTGAAAAGAACATTAGGAAAGCAATACCATTTACAACAGCCACCCAAAGGATGAATTATCTAGGAATGATTGTAACCAGAGAAACAAAGGAC
>NW_006408606.1:1586082-1587765 GCF_000296735.1 Chrysochloris asiatica | reverse complement strand
CATTTCAGCTCACTAATGCCTAAGATATCGATGTTGATGCATTCCATTTCATTTTTGACAACTTCCAATTTTTCTAATTTCATACTTCGTACCTTCAATGTTCCAATTTTCAATGGATGTTTACAGCTGTTTCTCTTCAGTTTGAGTTGTGGCCCATCAGCAAATGAAGGTTTTGTGGGCTTTTCTCCCATGAGCTTAATTCTATTCATGTCACTGTGGTCAACTCTACTTTGAGGAGGAATCTCTTCCCCAGTTGCATTTTGAGTGCCTTCCAACCTGAGGCATGTGCTCTGACTGGTGGCCATGTTAGTCACCAGTATGGGGAAGGAGGGAAAAACAACAGTGCCTCAGCCAGCTTAGCCCTACCACATTCAATAGACTCATGCGAACCCAGTTGGAGACCTGGGTGGTCAACAATATGGCAAGACATGGGGACTCCTAGGCCCAGAGTCAGTGACATAGCCACAGTGGACTAGAGTGGAGAGTGAAGTGTCCAGCAGATAAGAAGTGAGGCCATATGCACAAGAACACCCACACTTGCAGATAATACGCACTTGACTGGCTTCAGTGGCCAGATGATCAGAACTCAAATAGAAGATGAAAGAAGAGATTAAAAAAAAAAAAAAAAAAGAATAATCTGATACAATTTGATGAACTTCACCTACGCCTGTGGATGCAATATCTCAAAAGAGGGAACAAATCTTTACAGCAAGGATATTCCTATCCCCTCAATAGAAAGGGTAGACAGGGATGGGCAACTTGGTAATAGGCTATCCAAAATGGGGCGAAGGAGACTACAAAGGGAAGGAGTGACTAGTTTACAAGGTTTCAAGAGGGAGTCTAGATCCAGAGGGCACAAATGAAGGTAGAACCTCTATGGAGTAATATCCAACCTGTCTAGGCAGGGCTGATGGAAGGAGATGAGGATGGCACTCATGTGGCACAATATTGAATACTTGTTATCAGGACTGACTGTGAGGGTAGGAAATGTAAAGGTAGACATTTTGTAGCAAAACAAGGTGAGTGGTTGAGTTTGCAGTCCAGGAGAATAGGTCCTTGGGACCATCAGGGGAGAAAAGTGAAATGTGGACCCTACCCAAAGAAGCACTGAAACCAGAGATGGAGGCAGAGATGATGATGTGGAGAGAGGGAGCAGCTGGGGACTCTAGACCCAGAGAGGGAGAGGGCCTGTGTGCTGACGACCAGGGGAAGGCATGCAGGGTATGCCCTTTGGTTGTTTGATGATGCATGGAGGGGATTGTAATCAAGGCAATGAAACAATATACAATAGGATGAATGTAAATCTAATATTCTCCCATGTAAATTATCATATAATTCATAATAAAACATTAAGAAAAGATGTATTGATAATTACTTTTGATTGGAATGCAAAGGATGGGAACAAAGAAGAAGGACCAGTAGTTGAAAAATATGGTCTTGATGATAAAAATTATGATGGAGATCACATGATAGGATTCTGCAAAATCAATAATTTGTTCATTTCAAATACCTTCCTTAGAAAGCATAAGGGACAATTGTGCACATGGACCTCACCAAATGGAATGCACAGACACCAAATTGATTACCTCTGTGCACAGAGATGATGGAAAAGCTCCATATCATCAGTCAAAACAAGTCCAGGGACATATTGTGGACCAGACCATCAATTGCTCATATGCAAAT
>NW_006408606.1:1584395-1585398 GCF_000296735.1 Chrysochloris asiatica | reverse complement strand
TGATGCAGAAAGCATCAAAAGCAGATGGAAGGAATAAACAGAGTCACTTTACCAAAAGGAAATGGTTGATGTTTCACCATTTCAAGAGGTAGCATATGATCAAGGGCCAATGATACTGAAAGGAGAAGTCCAAGGTGCATTGAAGGAACTAGTGAAGAACAAGGCACCAGGAATCGATGGAATAAAAATTGAAATCTGTCAAGAAAGTGAGGCAGCACAAGAGAAACCCATTCATCTATGCCAAGAAATTTGGAAGACAACTGCCTGGCCCACTGATTGGAAGAGATCTGCACATTCCAAAGAGAGGTGACTCAACGGAATGCAGAAATTGTTGGACAATATCTTTGATATGCCATGTGAGTAAAGTTCTACTAAAGGTAATACAGAAACTGCTGCAAGCATACATTAACAGAGAATTTCCAGAGGTTCAAGCTGGATTCAGAAGAGGATGTGGAATGAGGGATATCATTGCTGATGTCCGATGGATGTTGGCTGAAAGCAGAAAATATCAGAGAGATGTTTACCTGTGCTTTATTGACTATGCAAAGGCTTTTGATTGTGTGGATCATTACAAGCTACGGTCAAAATTGCAAAGTATATGTATTCTTGAACACTTAATTTTGCTCATGAGGAATGTGTACATGGACCAAGAGGCAGTTTTTAGAACAGAAATGGGAATATTGGATGGTTTAAAATTAATAAAGGTGTGTGACAGGGTTGTATTGTTTCACCATCACCACACTTATGCAACCTGTATGTTTTGCAAATAAACTGAGAAACTAGGTTATATGAAGAAAAATGTGGCATCATGATTGGAGGAAGATTCATTAATAACCTGTGATATGCAGATGATACAACCTTGCTTGCTGAAAGGGAAGAGGACTTAATACTTACTGATGAAAATCAAACACTATAGCCTTCATACAGATTACTGCATTGCATCTCAATGTAAAGAAAACAAAAATCCTCACCACCAGACCATTAAATAACATTCTTATCAATG
>NW_006408606.1:1578838-1583055 GCF_000296735.1 Chrysochloris asiatica | reverse complement strand
TGTGGTGCTGTACAATAAGCACTAGACTGCTAACACTAAGATTCTTGGTTCAAATCCCCAGAAGATTATCTGAAATCCTATAAAGGGTTGCTATGAGTACAATCCAACTCCATGACACTTAACAACAACAAAAATATCTAACAGACATAACCTTGGTGTTGTGTTCACTGTAGAATAAACACTGGACTAAGCTTCTAGATCTAAGTACCAATTTATGGGATAATGCATTGGACCACAATGGCAGTTTGAACTGCAATGTCTGTGGTTCAAATTCACCAACCACTCTTCAGAAACCCTATACAGGGGAAGGTATGAGTCAAAACTGACTCAACATCACTTAACAATAAGAGTACAGATAATAGAGAAGCAATTTACTCGATAACACAGGTATGCAATTAGGAAATTCTATACTTTGGGATATAATGCTGATGCCAGATTATCTTGACCAAAGCTGAGAATACTAGAAAGATTTACAGGTGCTTTATTGACTATGTAAAAGCTTTCAACTATGTGGATCATGACGAATTACAGATATCTTGTGAAGAATTGGTATTCCAGAACATTTCATTGTACTGATGAGGAACATGTATATAGAGAAAAGGCAGCTCTTAGGACAGAACAAGGTAATACTGAATGGTCTAACATCAGGAAAGATGTTCACCAGAGTAGTAGCCTTTCACCATACTTATTTAATCTACATGCCTCAAACTGGATTATATGAAGAAGAACATGGCATCAGAATTAGAGAAAGATGACTAACAACTTGGGATATGCAGAAGATACAACTTGGTAAATCCAAGGAAGACTTGAAATATTTACTGATGAAGATCACAGCATGGATTTCATCTCAATGTGAAGAAAACAAAAATCTTCACCACTGAACCAGTAAATAACATCATGATTAATGGAGTGAATATTTAAGTTATCAGATTTCATTTTGCTTGGAGCCAAATGAACAGTCAGATAAGCAGTATCAAGAAATGAAATAACACATTGCATTAGGCAAATGTGCTTGAAAAATCCTCTTTAAAGTATTCAACAGCAAAGATAGCAGTTTGAGGACTAAGG
This sequence comes from Chrysochloris asiatica, assembly GCF_000296735.1. Classification (NCBI taxonomy): domain Eukaryota; kingdom Metazoa; phylum Chordata; class Mammalia; order Afrosoricida; family Chrysochloridae; genus Chrysochloris; species Chrysochloris asiatica. The sequence goes on along the minus strand of NW_006408606.1, from coordinate 1,581,987 downwards.
TGTGTGTGACTCAAGCCATGGTATTTTCAAATGCCTCATATGCATATGAACATTGGACAATAAATAAGGAAGACCATAGAATAATTGATTCATTTAAATTAGGGTAGTGGCAGCAAAAATTTTAGGTACTAAGAATTGACAGAAAACCAAATTTGTCTTGGAAGAAGTTCAACCAGAACCCTGATTAAGGGAGGATGATTAGACTTCATCTGGTGTACTTTTGACTTGTTGCTAGGATGTTACCCTAGAGAAGGACATCATGTTTGGAGTGTCAATAAGGAGGAAGAAAATCAGTGAGACAGACTGACACACTGACAGCAACGATTGCCTCTAACATAGCAATAATTGTGACGATGGCTTAGAGCCAGGCAGTATTTTCCTCTCTTTTTTATACCCAGACATTGTTTTACATTAATAAATTGTTGTTGTTATTCTTAGGTGCCATCGAATCAGTACAACTCATACTGACATTGTGAACAGCAGAATGAAACACTGCCTGGTCCTGTGTCAACCTTACAAATGTTGCTACATTTGAGCCCATTGCTGCTGCCAATGTGCTAATCCATCTCATTCGAGGTCTTCCTCTTTTTCTCTGACCTTTCACTTTACCAAAACCACTAATGATGAGTTTTTTTTACTAAAGCAAGTGATGATGAAAATGAAGAAGAATACTATCAATTTTTTCAGTCTGAAAATGATCAAACATGCAATCAAGATGTATTGATAATTACTGGTAATTGGAATGCAAAACTTGGAAACTAAGAGGAAGGATTGGTAGTTGGAAAATAGGGCCTTGATGATAGAAATGATGCTGGAGATTACATGATAGAATTTTTTAACAACAATTACTTGTTTACTGCAAATACCTTTTTTAGGTGTTTGGTAAGACTACATACCAAAGTAAGTAGTCTTAGATAATGCTACTATACACATGGTCCTCACAGATGGAATACATAGATATAAAAATGACTATATCCAGGAAAGAGACAGTGGGAAAGCTCTATATCATCAGCCCAAACAAGGCCAGGAGCAGATGGTGGAACAGACCACAAATTGTTCTTATGCAAATTCAGACTGAAGCTAAAGAAAATGAAAAAAAGTCCACAAGAGTCAAAATACGAGCTTGAACATATCCCTTTTGAATTTAGAGATCATCTGAAAAACAGATTTGATGCATTTGACACTAAAGAATGAAGACCAGAAGAGTTGTGGTCAAGAACTTCATATAGAAAGAATGCAAAAGATCCTTGAGAAGACAAGAATGTGGGACAATACCAAAATGAATGTCACAGAGACTCTGAAATTTGTTTTCCAGTGTAGAAATGCTAAAGTAAATAGAGGAAGAGAGGAGGTACAAGAGCTGAACAGAAAGTTTCAAAGGTCAGTTTGAGAAGAAAAAGTCAAATGTTTTAATGAAATATACAAAGACCTGAAGTTAGAAAACCAAAAGGTAAGGACATGCACAGCATTTCTCAAGCTAAGTGAACTGGAGAGAAAATTCAAACCTCAACTTGTGATTTTGAAGGATTCTATAGACAAAAGGAGCTCTGGTGGCGTAGTAGTTACAAATTGGGCTGCAAACCTTAAGGTCAGCAGTTCAAAATTATCAGCTGTTCCACAGGAGAAAGCTGAGGCTTTCTCTCCTGTAAAGATTTACCACCTTGGAAACCCTGTACAGGGTCGCTATAAGTCAGAACCGACTCCACAGCACATAACAACAACAACAACAACATAGGCAAAAGGAGCTCTGGTAGCATAGTGATTAGGAGTCGGGTTACCAACCACAAGGTCAGAAGTTAGAAACTACCAGCTGTTTTACATGATAATGATGTGGCAATCTGCTCCCGTAAACATTTATAGCTTTGCAACTCCTATGCAGGGTCACTATAAGTCAGAACCGACTCCACAGCACATCACCACCACCATGGGTAAAATAATGAATGATGCAGAAAGCAACAAAAGAATAGGAATGAATACACAGAGTCACTGTAATAAATCTGTTCAAATCGTTGATGTTCAACTATCAAGAGGTAGTATATGATCAAGAGCCAATGATCCTGAAGGAGAAAGTCATTGGCAAATATAAGACACCAGGAATTGATGGAATACAAATTGAAATCTTTCAAATTACTGCAGCAGCACTGGAGGAATTTACTCATCTATGCCAAGAAATTTAGATGCATGTTGGCTGAAAGCAGAAACTACAAGAAACATGTTTTCCTGTGCTTTATTGACTATGCAAAGGCCTTCAGTTGTGTGCATCATGACAACCTATGGATAACACTGCAAAGTATGTTAATATGGATAACATTGCAAGAACACGTAATTATACTCATGTACATAGTCCATGAGGCAGTTGTTTGAATAGAACAAGGGAACACCAAATAGTATAAAATTAGAAAAGGTGTGTGCCAGGGGTGTATTCTTTTCTCATACTTATTCAATCTGTATGTTGAGTAAATAATCTGAGAAACTGGTTTGTATGATGTAAAACATGGCATCAGGATTGGAGGAATACTCATTAACAACCTGCGATATGCAGATAATAAACCTTGCTTGCTGAAAGTGAAGAAAAGTTAAAATAGTTACTGATGAAGATTTTGTGAGTTACATCTCAATGTAAAGAAAAGAAAGATCTTCACCGGACCAATACATAATATCATTATTCAATGGAGAATGATTGAAATTGTCAAAGACTTCATTTTGCTCAGATCAACCATCAGCACTCATGGAAGCAGTAGTCAAGAAATCAAATGACACACTGCATTGGGCAAATCTGTTTCACGATACTTCTTTAAAGTGTTGGAGAGCAAAGATGTCAGTTTAAGGACTAAAGTGCGCCTGACCCAAGCTATATTTTCAATAATCTTATATGCACACAAAAGTTGGACAGTGAATAAGGAAGACAGTAGAAGAATTGATTTATTTGATTTATGGTGTTGGAGGAGAATGTTGAAAATAATATGGACTGCCAAAAGAACACATTGATCTCTGTTGGAAGAAGTACAGCCAGAATGCTTCTTGGAAGCCAGGGTGGCCACGCTTCTTCTCTCATATTTCAGACATACTGTCAGGAGAAACCAATCACTGGAGAAGGATATCATGTTTGGTAAATTGGAGGTTCAGAGAAAAAAAGGAAGACCACCAGC
>NW_006408606.1:1571209-1578243 GCF_000296735.1 Chrysochloris asiatica | reverse complement strand
GTTCTGTTTAAATAACTGCCTTTTGGTCTATGTACCAAGGTTTTGTATGAACACAATTTAAAATTCTGGAATACTTATTCCCCACAATGTTGTTCATAGCTTGTCATGATTCATACAATTGAATTTTTTTTTGTACTCAATAAAGCACTGGTAAACATCTTTCTGGTATTCTTTACTTTCAGAAAAATTCCATTTGCTGTCAGCCATGATATCCCTTGTTCCACGTCCTCTTCTATAGCTGCTTAAATCTCTGGAATTTCTCTGTTAATGGTTATTTGCAACCATTGTTGTATTGTCTTTAGCAAGATTGTATAAGCATGTGATATTAATGGTATAGTTATATTTCTGCATTTCATCTCTTTTTTGCATGAGCACAAATATAAATATCTTCTAGTCAGTTGGCTAAGTATGTTTTCTTTCAAATTTCTTGGCTTAGATGAGTGCCTCCAGATTGTTTAAAGATTTCAATTTGTATTTAATCAATTCCTGGTGGCTTGTTTTTGCTAATTCCTTCAATGCACCTTGGACTTCTTTCTTCTGTATCATTGGCTCTTGATCATATGCTTCCTCTTGAAATGCTTGAACATTAACCATTTATTTTTGGAGAAGAGTCTCTGTGTATGCCTTCCATCTTCCCTAGAAGTGTTCTGCATCATTTAATATCCTCCCCAATATTGCAAGATAGAGCTTGCATTTTTTATCTTCGATTCCCTCAATTTTAAAAATGTTAAGCATGTTCTTTTCTTTTTGTTATATAAATTCAGGCTTTTGCAAAGTGTGTTATAATATTTGATTTTGTCTTCTCAAGCATACCTTTGAAATATTCTGTTCGCTCTTTTACCTCCTTATTTCTTCCATTAGCTTTAATATCTCTACACTGTAGAACAAATTTCAGAGTTTCCTCTGACATCCATTTTGGTCTTTTCCTTCCTTCTCGTCTTCTTAATGGTCTTTTCCTTTCTTCATGTATATTGTTCTTGATGTCATACCACAACTTTTCTGGTCTTCAGTCATTAGTTTCTAATTCATCCAATCTGTTCCAGAGAAGATCTCTAAATTCAGGTAGAATATGTTCAAGGTCATATTTTGACTTTTGTGGATTTGTTTCAATTTGTTTTGACATCAACCTGAATTTGAACAGGTCTGCTCCAGTCTGTTCCTGGTCAAATTTTGGCTGACAATATTAAGCTTTTCCAATGTCTCTTTCCATAGATGTATTAAGTTGATTTCTGTGTATTCTATATGGTAAGACCCATGTTTATAACTGGTTTTTTTTATAATTATTTTAAAATGGTATTTACAATGAAAAACTCATTGGTCTTGCAAAATTCTATCATGTGATCTCTATCACAGTTCAAATCACTGGATATATTTTCCAATTACTGCTTCCAACCTTTGTATTCCAAATGCCAGTAATTATCAACACATTTTGATTGCATGTTTTATCAATTTCAGACCCAGGAAGTTGGTAGAATTCTTCAATTTTATTATCACTGGCTTTAGTGACTGGTGCATAAATTTGAATAATCTTGGTATTAACTGGTCTTTCTTGTAGGCATATGGATATTCTCTTATCACAGACAGCATGGTGATATAAGACAGATCTTGATATGTTCTTTTACAATTTTAATTTAACATCTTCTTTAGATGTTTTCTGCATCATTCAATAATTTGCCCAGAGAAGCCTTCAATAATGGAAGTTGAGGCTTGAATGTTTTCATCAGTAATATACAAAGTCACTGTACCAAAAGGAAATGGTTGATGCAAAGTTTTACAAAGGTACTACAGAAATGGCTTAAGCATACATTAACAGAGAACTTCAAAGGTTCTAGCTGGAGTCAGAAGAGGACATGGAATGAGCTTATGTCCAATGGATCTTGGCTGAAAACACAGAATACCAGGAAGATGTTTAGTAAATGTGCTTTATTTACTATGCAAAGGCTTTAGATTATGTGGATCATAACAAGCTATGGACAACATTACAAAGTATGAGTATTCCTTAACACTTAATTGTGCTCCATAGGAATCTGTATATGGACCAAGATGCAGTTGTTCAAACAGAACATGGGAACACTGAATGGTTTAACATTAAAAAAAGTGTGCAAACTTTTCTTAATGTTGTATTCTTTCGCCATACTTATTCAGCCTGTATGCTGAGCAAATAATCTGAGAAGTTGTGTTGTATGAAGAAAAACGTGGCATCATAAATGGGGAAGACTCATTAACAACCTGTGATATACAGATGATACAACCTTGCTTGCTGAAAGTGAAGAGGACTTAAAATATTTTCAGATGAAGATGAAAGAACACACCCTTCGGTATGGATTACATCTCATTGTAAAGAAAACAAAGGTCTTCACCACTGGACCAATAAACAACATTCTTATCAAAGGAGAAAAGATTGAAGTTGTCAAGGACTTCATTCTTCTTGGATCAACTATCAACACTCACAGAAGCAGCAGTCAAGAAATCAAACCACTTATTGTAATAGGCAAATCTGCTGCACAAGAGCTTTTTAAAGTGTTGAAGAATAAAAATGTCAGCTTGAGGACTTAGGTGTGTCTGACCCAATCCATGGTATTTGTAATAACCTCATATATGTGCAAAAGCTGGATAGTGAATTAGGTAGACCCTACAAGAATTGATTCCTTTGAGTTATGGTGTTGGAGGATAATATTGAAAGAACCATGGGCTGCCCCAAGAACAAATCAGTCTACTTTGGAAGAAGTGTAGTCAGAGTGCTTCTTGGAGTCCAGGATGGCCAAACTTTGTCTCTTATACTTCAGACATATTGTCAGGAGAGACCAGTCACTGGAGAAGGATATCATGTATGGTAGAGTGGAGGGTCAGAGATAAAGAGGCAGACCCCTTACAAGATGGATTAGCCAAGTGGCAGAATCAATGGGCTCAAGCATGGCAATGATAGTGAGGCTGGCCTAGGCCTGGGCAGTGTTTCATTCTGTTGTGCATAGGGTCACAATGAGTCAGTACTGACTCAATGCCACCTAAGTACAATGACAACAAAGTTTTTCCTGGGAATTCAAAATCTAATTGATTACATTGTGTAACTTTGGCCATGTTTGCAACCAATTTTGGCCAATTTTTGGTCCATAATATGTGGGACAAAATGTTGTGTGTTTCTTCCATGTGACCCATTGAAAGACAAAGTTGATAATCTTGGTTCCATTTCTCACTTCGCACTAGCTTAGAATGGTTGTGTTTCTATTGATATTAGCACTCTGATAGTAAATATGACAAACTACTAAATGTTAACTGTTATGTGAGAGAGACATGGTTTTCTATCATATTTAAACAGTAATTTAGAATCTCTTTGTGACAGTAGCTTAAACTTTCCTGAATCTCTTAAAGCATTTAAATGCTACTGCTAATGGAAAGGTGAGTCCTGGTGTAGAGCTGTGGACTGATGCGTCAGACTGCAAAGTCATTTGAACTGCAAGATTCATGGTTCAAATTCACTAGCCTCTCCTTTGAAACCCTATACAAGGTTTCTATGGATTGGAATAGACTTGATAGCACTTAACAACAACAACAACTAATGGAAAGAATCCTGTACTGCCAGATCAGTTTTAACCACAAGGTGAGTGCATCATACCTACCAGCTGTTTTTGGGAAATCCTATAAAAGATCCCTATGAATTGGAACTGACTCGATGACACTTAATAACAACAACTAAAGGAAAAAAATGTGTCATAAATATTTAATGTAAATGGGATACTACAATGCAAATATCTTGAAAGATACTTAACACTATGCATGTTTGTATCATGCATTGCTTGCAAAGAAAGTATTAGCTATCATGGTGTATTTTGAAGAAAGCCATGGGAAAACAAAGCAAAGGACATAGAGGAACAAAGGAGAAAATTGTAAAGAAAAGAAAACTGAAAGATTTAAAATTCTAAAAATGTGGTGAATGAGGGAAGATAATCTAAAATGGTGTATTATTTTACTAGAAAATGTTAAATAGAGATTATTTGAATAAAATTTTTTATATTCTCCTAAGCTTTCCAAAAGGAGGTCTTGTAGTGTAATTGGTTACGAATCAGGCTGCTAATCTCATGGTCAGCAGTTTGAAATTACTAGTTGTTCTGCTGGAGAAAGATTAGGCTTTCTGCTTGTGTAAAGATTTACAGTCTCAGAAACCCTGCACAGGGTCAATATATGTTGGAACCCATTCCACAGCATATAATATAACAACAACAAGCTTTCCAAGGAAGTCCTGGTAGTTCTGTGAGTTAAGTATTTCACTACTAACCACAAAGTTGGCAGTTCAAACTCATCAGATACTCCAAGGGAAAATATGAGTCTGTCTAATGCTGTAAAAATTGCAGACTGGAAAACCCCATATATGGTCATTGTGAGTCAAAATTGACTCCATAGCATTGAGTTTGGCTTAGTTTTATGCTTTCCCATAAATATTTTCTCAAAGTAAGCATAAAATTACTCAACATAATTCACATAAAATATTCTAGACTTAATTAAATGAATAGCCATGGAAGATATATGTACTGAGGTCTGGCATAAGTCAAATTAGCTTCCATGAGTAAATATGTTTCTTTGCTTCATAAAACTATTTGTTTTCTATTCAATTAAATTTAAAAATGCATTTCCTTTAATTTTTTCTGCATTCTTGTAATGCTGATGCATTCAATTAAAATAAGGTTCCATGAGCTCTTTGTAGGTTGTCAAGTATTAAATAAATCTAGAATTACTAATTTTCAGAAGAAAAAAAAATAGTTCAAGTAAGGAACCCATAAAAGATTAGGTATTTACAATTTCTATCATCAAAACATTAAACATTCCCATTTGTGTTGGAGTAATGTCACAGCTATGACCTAAATGTGGGAATCTTAGACTCTAATATTCTATTCTCTATATATGTATCTAATGCTGCAGCCACAATAAAAGAAAAAAAAAGGTAATGAAATTTTATTCTTTCTTTGAGACTCAGTTTTCCATGAAAATGGCAAATTTCACAACTCTGATTTTCATTTTCATTTTTCTTACAAAATACTCATAAAATAAACCACATTGCTCTAAAGCAGAACACATGGTTAGTTTTCTGGAGAAAAGTGAAAAATCTCTACTTTGGCTACTACTGTGATTATTGGCAGCCGCTGAATTCCATATACAACATAAGGCATAAATTTGCAGATCACCAACATGTGTGTAGTCACAAGGTAACAAATATTAAATTTGTAAGAATGGGAAAGAGAGTGAATGAAAAAGGTTAATAAGTGATGATAAAGAGATAAGATGTTTAGTTACATTCTTATTGGATGTTGCCACATGTCATTGAGCTAATACTCAAATGCCAGTTGTTATTCAATAGTTTTATGAGATAAGGTTTTGCTTTTTTATGATATCAGTTCTTAATTTTAGTGGTCTTACTGCAAGATGTGCTTCTGCATTTGGACAAGAAAAGAGAAAATAGCAACAAATGCAAGTAGGATTGCATTTCTCTAAGCACATAAAACTAATGTAAGTGACCCTGTCAACACAGATTCAAAGCCAAATAAGGGGGAAAAAAAAGTAAAATAAAGTGCCGTATGTTATTTGTTCTGCTATCCAATTTTACTGAGGGCCCTCGTTCTACAATTAGAAGCTGATGACAGCTAACCATATTTAACTTGCATGTGTAGGTTCTTAAAGAATTTGTGGGGAATATTACTGATGAAGATTTTCACATTTCACCAAGCACAATGCTCAAGTACTAAAGTTTCTAAGTTATTAAAGAATAACTTGAAGTAATTCAGAAAAGAGTGAAAAATATGTTATACTTTTATTACATAAATGCAATGCTAATGGCTTACTGTCAATATACCATATTCTTCTGAATTTCTTTCAGTTGGTGATGATGGATTTCCATTCATAAATTCACAACTTGTTCTTTTATCCACCAGTGATCAGCCACTCACTAGATATCTGATTGAGAATTGTGGTCACAGAACAGAGGATTATGACTAGAACTCATGAAACATAACTACATAACTTTCTACTAATTAGGGGTAAAAAGAGACTAAAAAGTAAAGAAAGAAAAAAAAAAGAAGAAAAAGAAGAAGAAGGAAAAGCATTAAATGCAAACATTCCAGAAGATGAATTTTAACTAATTAAAAAACTAGTGCTTGTTTTATATTAACACTATTAAAATAATTTTCATTATTGAATCCTTATACAAAACAAACATTATTTTCAGTAAGCAGGACTTATGAGCATATCTGGAATCCTGGTCTGGCTTTGTAAAATAAGCACTGGACCATGAGGTAGGTTTGAACTCTCATGTAGTCAGTGGTTCAAACTCACTAGCTGCTCCTCAGAAACCCTATACAGGGGATGTAATGAGTTGGAATCAAATCAATAGCACTTAACAAATAACAAAAACATAAGCATACCTAAGACACCTGGTGGCACATTGGGGTTAGCCTGGAACTGCTAAACATATGATCAGATGTTCGAACCCACCTACTACTCAAAGGGAGAAAGATGAGGCTGTCTGCTTCTATAAATATTTAGTCTTGAAGATCATAGGGAGCAGTTCTACTGTGTTCTATAGGGTCACTGCGAAGTCAGAATTGACTCGGTGATAACAAGTGATAAGCATGTATACTTTATATCACTGAAATATTTACCCAGAGGAATTATGAAGTTTGTTATACAGAATTAGGTGGTATGTTGCTATGAGTTGGAACCGACTCCATGGCACACAGCCACCACCACCAAGTCTTGGCCTCTGATCTCAAGTCAAAGTTCTATTAACAGTTTTGTATTTTTCTTAAAGACATCTATACTCTTTGATCATAAGTGCCCAGAGACAACAATGTTGTTGTTGTTTTTAGGTACCATCAAGTTGGAACTGACACAGCAACACAAATCACAACAGAATAAAACACTGGCTAGTCCTGCAACAACCTCACAATTGTTGCTACATTTGAACCCATTGCAGCTGCCGTTGTGCCATCCATCCTCTTGGAAGCCTTCCTTTCTTTCTCCAACTCTCAACTTTACCAAACATTATT
>NW_006408606.1:1569023-1569918 GCF_000296735.1 Chrysochloris asiatica | reverse complement strand
ACTTCTTCTTTCTACATCATTTGTTCTTGAAATGGTTGAATATTGACCTTTTTTTTTTGGTACAGTAACTCTGTGTATTTCCTCCATCTTCTTTTGATGTCTTCTGCATAAATTAATATTTTGCTAATGGAATTCTTCAATATTTCAAGTCAAGATTTTAACTGTCCCTTCAGTTCCCTCAGCTTGAAAAATGCTGAGCGTGTTCTTCACTTTTGGTTACCTAACTCAAGGTTTTTACACATTCTGTTATAATATTTGATTTTGCCTTCTTAAGCTGATCTTTGAAATTTTCTATTCATCTCTTTGAACTCATCATTTCTTTAATTTGCTTTAACATCTCCATGTTGTAGAGCAAGTTTCAAAGTTTCTCCCAGAATGCATCATGGTGTTTTCCTTCTTTCTCGTCTTTGTAATGACCTTTTGTTTTCTTCCTTTATGATGTTCTTAATATCATCCCACAACTCTTCTGGTTTTAAGTCTTTAGTGTGCAGTCCATCAAATTTGTTCTCCGATGATTTCTAAATTCAGGTGTAATATGTTGAAAGTCATATTTTGGCTCTCATGGGCTTGTTTTAATTTTCTTTAACTTCAGCCTGAACTTACATATGAGGAGTTGATGGTCTGTTTCACAGTCTGCATCTGGCCTTGTTTTGGCTGATGATATGGAGCTTTTCCACCATCTCTTTCCACAAATGTTGTCAATTTGATTTCTGTGCATTCCATTTGGTGAGGTCTGTGTGAAGAATCATCTTTTATAGTGTTTCAAAATTTTATTTGCAATGAAGAAGTCATTGGTCTTGCAAAATTCTATCATATATTCTTCAGCATCATTTCTATACCCAAGGCCATAGTTTCAAACTACTGATCTTTCATCTTTGTTTCCAACCTTTGCATT
>NW_006408606.1:1567661-1568923 GCF_000296735.1 Chrysochloris asiatica | reverse complement strand
ATTTCTCTTCAATTTTCCATTTCTGGCACAGTAAAACATTGATTGCCAATTCAAAATACCAACACCAGTCCATTTCAGCTCACTAATGCTTAGGTTATCAATTTTTATGAGTTCCATTTTATCTTATATAATTTCTAATTTTCCTAGATTCATACTTCATACTGCTTATTAATCAATTTTTACAGCTGTTTCTTCTTACTTTGAATTTTGCCCCATCAGCAAATGAAGGTCTGAATGCTTTTCTCCATTCATGTCATCACAGTCAACTCTACTTTAATGAGGGAGTTCTTTCTCAGTCTTATTTTGCAAGTCTTCCAAATTGAGGAGCTCATCTTTTGGCACTATATCTGACAATACTGTGGTGCCCTTCATCATGTTTCAATATTCAATGTTCTGGTGTTATCTGACAGTGCTCTTTTGCTACTTATAAGGTTTTCAATGACTAAATATTTGGAAGTAGTCTGTCTCTTCTTTTTCCTTGTATGTCTTGATCTGGAAGCTCAGCCGAAACCTGTACACCATGGGTGATCCTTCTGGAATTTACAATACCAGTGGCATAGCTCCCATTAGCACAGCAACATAGAAGCCATAACAGTACAACAAACTAATATGCTTCATACAGAATCTTCCTAAAAAATATTAGTTTTACTATCACTATTATTTTTATTCCACCATTCATCTGTCAGTTTGTCATACTGTAGTGGCTTGTGAATTGCTGTGATTCTAGAAACTATGCCACAGGTATTTTAAATATTTTAAACACCAGAAGGGTCACCCATAGTGGAAAGGTTTCAGATGAGCTTCCAGACGAAGATAGAGTAGGAAGGAGTGACTAACAACTTCCGAATATTTAGTCACTGACAGCCTTATGAATAGCAGAGAAGCACTTACAGATATAATGCCCCCAGCAAGATGGATTGGCAAAGTGGCAGCATAAATGGGCTCAAGTGTGGCAACAGTAGTGAGGTTAGCCCAGGATTGGGCAGTGTTTCATTCTGCTGTTACATAAGGTCGCTATGAGTTAGTACCAACTCGATGGCACCTAACAACGACAGCAATTACTTTTATTGATATTTTCATTACTCATATATTATGCTTGAAATTGTCATTATGGAATTTATTTTAAATAAGAATATTGTATATAGAATAATAATGTAGAATTTATAGTAGTTAAGACTTATTTGTGAATATTCTTGTCACTGGTAAACAAGAGTTGCTTCCTTACCTTCATTTTACAATATTTTATTGTGATAATAGCTCAA
>NW_006408606.1:1542525-1543008 GCF_000296735.1 Chrysochloris asiatica | reverse complement strand
GCAGAAATCCCCCCTGGGGTAGGTGTCACCAGTGGTTCTCCCTGTTTGGGTCTCCCAGCCACTGAAGACTCCGCATGAGCTGGTTCCCACCTCGCCCCCCCCAAGCCCAAAGGAGCTGGGGATGCCGTGGCGCCCTTCTAAAAAGCCTGTAATTCCTTGCACAGTGATTTCTCAAAGAAACAGGTCTAAGGCTCTGGCGCACGAAGATTTATGCGGGCCGTGAGACTGTGAATTCCCACCTGGGAGGCTCAACTTGCGAGCTTCCCCCCCCCACCCCAGATCCCAGAGCCCGCACTTACTCGCACCGCCTGGCCGCCCTGGCAAACCAGAAGCCTCAAGATTATTCTTAAAGAAGAAATTTTTATACACACGTTGATACACAGACAAAAGTTGGCTCACACATGCTTTATTTTTAGATTGTCTCACAATCTAAACTTAATTCATGTCTCTTTTATTTGCTAACTTGCTTACTAATTTTTCATG
>NW_006408606.1:1541323-1541771 GCF_000296735.1 Chrysochloris asiatica | reverse complement strand
TGTTTGAAGCACTGGGTTGGCTTTGACAAAATCCCTTAGCTTCTGTTTATCTAGGAATGTTTCCATTACACCATTGTATTTGATTGAAAACTTTGCTGAGTAGAGGATTCTTGGTTGGCAGTTTTTTCTTTCATGGTTTCATATATGTTTCCCCATTGCCTTCTTGCTTACATTGTTTGTGCTGAAAAAGCAAAGCTTAACCTGATTTGCTTATCTTTATAAATAACACTTCTCTTTTCCTTAACTTCTTTGAGGATTCTATCCTTATCTTTGATTTTGGAGAGCTTGATCATGATATGTCTTGGTGATTTGGTGGGGGGGGTGCTTTTTCCTTCCTAGGGTTTGTTCAGCTTCTTGAATTATTACTTTATGTTTTTCAGGATCTTAGGAAAATTTTCTTACAGGAGATCTTTAACTATCTCCTCTGTGGACTTGTGTGATTGTGATT
>NW_006408606.1:1537544-1541223 GCF_000296735.1 Chrysochloris asiatica | reverse complement strand
TGCACAAGTTCAATGGTTTATTTTCCAATAAATTACAAATCAGGAAAAGTGAAATCTTACTACCAGTAAGAAACAAGAGATAGTAGTGGAATGTGTTGGTTGGACAGTGGGATCCCTGCACACTTAATCTCCTTAGTATAGTAGACAGAAAGCTGGGACACAAGAGGAGTAGTAGAGGAGTAGACAAGGAGTGGCAGCAGCAGAACCAAGAGCCAGAGCATTAGACAGAGTGTTGCATTTCCTGACCCACAAAACAAGTAAAATTGAGGGTCTTCAGGCAGGAGCTTAGTTTGCTGACCCACTCTTGCTGAATGCCTTTGAGCTGAGATTTATGGTGGAATGGGTGGCCTTTGAACACTTATTCACAATGCTAAAGTAGATTTGTAATATTACCCTAAACAGGCAAAGGCCAGGGACTGAGTGGCTCAGAGAATAAGAACCGTAGATGAGTGCTTATGGACATGCCTGAGAAAAGGCACTTCTGCAGAAAAACTATACCTTGAGCACTTCGGATGCTGAATTGTAATCTGTTAACTTCCCTAATAAACCTCATAATCTTGAGTATGGCAAGTGAGTTCTGTGTGACCATTGCAATGGATTATCAAACTCAACAAGAGAGTGCCATGGGAGAAACAGTATCACAGTGGGTAAAGAATTGTAGAGGCATGTATGACCATTGTGTTATAGGAATCAACATTTGACTGAAGTTGAGTTTGATTCTCTTTATGAAGTAAGAGGAGAACAGATATCAATCCTACTGTATTCTATTATAAATTAATAGATACAAATACACAATTTCAATTGTTTATTTTCTTGAGTATGGTTTATACCTTTAATATACAATATGGTCAAAAATGGAGTCCTTGGGTGGTGCTGCAGTTTAATGTGCTGGACTGCAAAATCAATCTGAATCATAAGGTCAGCAGTTCAAGCTCACCAGTTGCTCCTTGGAAACTCTATGGGTTAGTACTTACTCGACAGCACTCAACAACAATGGCCAAAAGTAACAATTTTTAAAAAATTAATTTGATAAATATAAACAGGAAATTAAAGAAATTGAACAGAATTAAACAAATGAATAGAGCAATATGATTTACCTGTAGTATGGAAAAACAGGTGAATTAAACAGAAATTTACTTTGGGGATTCCTTGAGACATGCACAATATATGTGTAAAGCTGTTTTTACTTAATCTCAATGCTTCTACCTACTGTATATGTGAACACATTATCTATGTGGCTTGTTATTTGTGTAAAATATAGTACTCAAAGTCTCAAAGTTAGCCATTTATGTCAGGTATTTCAACAGAATTGACCGTCTATGTCTGTAGCACACTGTGGTATTGACTACTCAACATTTGAAGGAAGGAGAGCATGAAAAAGAGTGAGAGAAGAAAAAGAAGAGGAAAGGGACAAAGAAAGGGAGGAATGTAGAGAGAAAGGAAGGCAGGAAAGATGGAAGGAAGGAGGTAGTAAGGGAAGAAAGAAGGAATGAACAAAGACATATGGAAGAAAATCCACATCATGGATTATTACAGGTGCCAAGAGATGCTGAAAGGATTCTGAATCAAGTAGTACAACTGAAAACTGCTTTTGTGGTTTCCATTTTATTTTTCATTTGGCAAGATAGGCAGATTCTGTTTCTGTTTACTGAAAGTTTATAAGTACTGCTATTAGATATAGGCTTCATCTGAATAGGATAATCTAAGAACTCATTTTTCTACGTATGCTTTACAAATTTTCTGTGGAACAAATAATTTACCACAACATGTGCTGTTAGTGTCATAGGCTGTGATTTAGCATTTCCATAAAGCAAATCACTGGAGATGATTTCCATCCAAAATCCTTGACAATTCTGGGATGCATAATGGAAATTTTGATGGGACATCAGTTACAGAAGAATTGTTGTAAGACTCTTTTTGTGACAGAAACTCTTCCTAAGTGAAATCTTGCATGAGCATAACCCCAGTAATAAAAATTAATTTAAAAATAACTTTTAGATGAATAGAGTATGAATAAGTTCACAGTGTTTTCAATCCCTCCAGAATGGAAACAGCACAGAAAGAATTTTGGCTTAGGTTTTAAACAAGAGGTCTTATATTTTACTTGGCATTAGTAACTTAACATTAAAACATATGTTTTTCTATTCTTTAAACTAGGTACTATAATATATACCTGCACTTTTGAATAGGAAGCATTGGTGGTGCTGTGCGTTAGACATTGAGTTACTACTAATCACAAGCCCCTTCCTGAAACAAATAAGATGTTATCTGCTGGTAGTGTAGTAGCTATGAGTCAGGCGGCTAACCTCAAGATCTGCAGATTGAAACTACCAATGGTTCCGCTGGACAGAGATGAGGCTTTCTGCTACTGTATAGATTTTCAGCCTCCAAAACCCTGTGCACGGTCACTGTGAATTGGAACTGACTCCACGGTACTTAGCAATAACAACAAACCCTATGCAGGGCTGCTATGAGTCAGAACCGACTCCATGGCATACCACCATCACCAGCATCACCGCTCCCATAAAGGAGTCCTGAGAAATGGTCATTGGTTAAGGCACTGGAATGCAAGGTTGGTTGAATAGCAAGGTTAGCTTACCAGCTGCTTACCAGCTGCTCAAGCTTACCAGCTGCTCCTCAGGAACTCTATAGAGGGTCCCTATGGGTCGGAATCACCACTTATCTGCCAGTTTGCCATACTGTGGTGGCTTTTGTGTTCCTGTGATTTTGGAAGATATGCAACAGGTATTTAAAATACCAGGAGGGTCAGCCATAGTGGTTTCAGATGAGCTTCTAGACAAAGACAGACTAGGAAGAAGGAGCAATGAACATTTAGTCACTGGAAACCTAGTAAATAGGAGTGGAACACTGTCAGATATAGTGCTGTAAAATGAACCCCTTAGGTTGAAAAGCACTTAAAATGTGACTGGGGAAGAACTGTCTTCTTAAAGTAGAGTTGGTGGTGATGGTGCGAATGGAGAAAAGCCCTCGGGCCATTTGTTTGCTGATGGGGCAAAACTCCAAATGAAGAGAAATGGCTATAACATCCATTAATGATCAGAACATGAAATGTACAAAGTATGAATCTAGGAAATTTGGAAATTGTCAAAAATTAAATGGAAGGCATAAACATCGATATCCTAGGTGTTAATGAGCTGGAATGGACTGGTATTGGCCATTTTGAAGTGACAATTGCATTGTTTACTATGCTGGGAATGACAAAATGAAGAGAAATGGTGTCATATTTTATCTTCAAAAATAATATATCAAGATTTGTCATGAAGTACAATGTTGTTTGTGAAAGAATAGTATCCATATGCCTACAAGGAAAAACAATTATTAACACTATTATTCAAATTTATGCACCAGTCACTAAATCCTGTGATGAGAAAATTGAAGAATTCTAACAACTTCTACAGGCTAAAATTAATCAAACATGCACTCAAGATGTATTGATAATTATGGGTGAATGGAATGCATAGGTTGGAAATAAAAAGGAAGGATCAGAGGTTGGAAAATAGGCCTTGGTGATATAAATGATGCTAGAGATCTCATGATAGGACTTAGCAAGACCAGTGATTTATTCATTTCAAATACCTTTTTTTTTATACAACATAAAAAGTGACTATTATGGACCTCAACAGATGGAATACAGAGAAACCAAATTGACAACATCTGT
>NW_006408606.1:1536839-1537444 GCF_000296735.1 Chrysochloris asiatica | reverse complement strand
CTCAGAAATTTCAAGTTGTTACTTGTTTCCTTTTTAGTCTGTCTCTTTCACTCCACAACCCCCATTCAGGACTTTTTTCTAGTGATAAACAGATCAAGGATGGTTGTAGCCACTTCGGGAAATTGCTCGGTTTTAAGCAGTGTCTTCTCCCTTTGTAGTGGTTTTTCTGAGCAAATCCAAGTGCATACATAGTAGAACCTCCTGGAGTTTGAGGAGGTGTCCACTTGCTCAGGCACCCTGTCTAGTAACCACAGTGGAGGTGGACAGACAGTGAGAGATCAATGAACAGAGAACAAAAAAAAAAGAGTGTCCATACCTTTATCTCTGAGATCAGTCAGATCTCTGCAGTGGGAGTGCTTTTCTGATCCCTCACCAGCTGTCACACCCAAGATGGCCGCTCCTGTAGTGGCTGGGAGCCACAGATCAGATAACACAAACTTTTTTGCTTCTGCTACAAATTCCCCTGGCTGTAAACCTTCGATTTTTCTAAATTTTCTTTTATATACAGTTTAGAGTTCTAGGGCTATCCCCTGAATCTGCTTCATCCAGTATTCTTTGTTACTGCTGGTAGAGTTCTGCAACGCACTTCTCCCTAATTTGCCATT
>NW_006408606.1:1531767-1536009 GCF_000296735.1 Chrysochloris asiatica | reverse complement strand
TTTTTTTTTTTTTTCATATATGGTTAATGACCTTTTAGTTTCTTCAAATGTGATGTCCTTGATGTTGTTCCACATCCCTCTGGTCTTTGTTCATTACTATTCAATGCATCAAACCTGCTCTTGAGATGATCTTTAAATTCAGGTGTATTATACACAAGGTCCTAATGTTAGCACTACTGGACTTAGTTTAATTTTCTTCAGCTTCATTCTGAATTTGCATGTTTTATAGTATTCCCCTGGCCTTGTTTTGGCTGATGATGCTAAACTTCTCCATTATTTCTACCCACAGACGTAGTCATTTTTATTTCCTTGTATTACATATGGTGAGGTTCTTTAATATAGTCTCTGTTTATGTTGTCTCCATTTATGTTGCAGAAAAATCTATTTGCAAAGAAGAAATCTGTGGTCTTGGAAAAATTCAATCATTTTATCTTTGTTTATTTCTATCATATTTCCAATTACCAACTTCATTATTTTTTCAATTTTTGCATTATAATCATCAGTAATTCTCAATGCATTTGATTGCATGCTTAATCAATTTCAGATGAAGGTATAGATAGAATTCTTCTATTTCTTCATCACTGGCTTTACCATGTTCTCATAATAAATATTTAGATGTTGTACTAACTATATCAGATAGAATGCCAACCAATTCCAATGCCTGTCTTAATATAAATGCAATTTATTATAGTTTATTGAAGTGAACCAAAATATATTTCAACAAACTCTAGAGGAAAATATTTTATATTTGACTGAGTGTAACAGTCTTCATGAAGATTTTTGTTAAATGTGTATTCTGAGGCCTCATTCCTTTTAGGGATTCCTAGTGTGGCACTGCAGTATAAATACTGGATTGCTAATGACAAGGTTGGTGGTTCAAATTCGTCAGCTACTCCTTGGAGACCCTATATAAGTTCTTTATGAGTCAGATCCATCTGAACACCACTTAAAAACAACAACAATCCCTGTAACATTCTGATGCAGTTAGTCTCGATTAAAATACAAGAACAAACATTTTCAACAAGTACCTTAAGGACAAATTTTTTTTTTAATGTAAAAATTACTTTAAATGACACTAAAATAAAGAAATATATGAGGGTTAGCCAAAAGATCTGCACTCTGATGGCAGAGTTTGTTTTAATCAATTTTTAGAAGAAATAAACACATTATTTTTTAACATAATCTCCTTACTTTTCAATATGCTGTGTTCATCTGTCAACAAGCTTTCATAGTCCATTATTAAAAATGTTATAGGCCGGACTGTAAGTCACGAATGCACCACATTCTTAATTTCTTCATCAGATGTGAATCTTCATTCTCAAAGGGCAGCATTCAGGAAAGTAAACAGGTAAAAGTCCAATGGAACAAGATAATGGCTATAGGAGGATGCTTTAACACCTCAAAACAAAGATTTTGTAGAGTGTCATCAGTGTGGGCAGAAGTTTGTGGACATGCATTCTCATGCAAAGCACAATGCCCTTGGATAACAGTCTTCTGCTTTTAACCTGAAGTTTAGGCTTCAACTTTTCAGTGAACATCTCACTGTAAGGAACACTGTTAATTATTGAAACTTTTTCTCTGATGGTGTTCCAATACTAGTCCTTGAGACTCCCATAAAACTATAATCATCAGTTTTCCAGCTGATAGTTGATTTTTGAATATTTTCTTCATCAAGAATAGATGATGTTTCAGTTCTATAGTCTGTCATTTACTTTCAGACTCGTAGTATGTCACCAGTAACTTTTTTTTTTTTTTAAAGAAACCTTTTCCTTCCTTTAAGCACTGGTCCAAATCTTTTTTGCAGATGTCAAAATGCTTCTGTTTATTCTCTACCATGAGTTGTTTCAGTACCCATCTCTTACAAACTTTTTGAAACCCATGTCTGGTGTGGATTTTCTCATAGGCACAGCCATGACTGATTTACAAATAAATTACCACATAACCCACTGTCACTCCTCTATTTGACAGAATCATTTCACATGCACACTCAGTGTTATCATCAGCCATGACCATATAACCTTAGTACAGACAATTTTTGACTCACTCTAGAATAATAGATGGCATTTGAAGATTCTGTTAACCATCACTTTAGTCCTTAGTATAACACAATAAGGTAAAATCTCTTTCAATCGGAAATCGTATTTTGTAAATATGCCAAGTTAAATGATTTATTATCTCATGGAATATATAGTTGGTATTCCAAGTTGGTCACTATAAGGGTGTCCATTATTTCATTACATTTATAAAAGCCTAATCTTACTAGCGTAGTGGTTACGAATCGGGCTGTGAACCGCAAGGTCAGCAGTTCGAAACTACCAGCTGCTCAGCAGGAGAAAGATGAGGCGTTCTGCTCCGGTAAAGATTAATAGCCTCGGAAACCCTGTGCAGGGTCGATATGAGTCGTAACTGACTCCATGGCACATAGCAGCAACAGCAATCTTACTTAATGGGTTTATTTTGTTATATTTGGGCTCTGCTGTTAGGTGCTGTTGACATTGACCCTGTGCACAACAGAATGAAATATTTAGGCTCTCAGTTCCCCGTTTTACTTAAGTTTCTCATATGAGGTAATCTAAAGTGACTTTATTCTGTACTCTACTTAAAATATTCCTAAACTGCATTAAGGAAAACTCTTTATTGGCCCCACAGTTTTAGCCTCATAATCTGTAACTCAGAGGAAGATATGAAAAAAATATCTGATAGTCTAACACAGTGGCTTCATATCATAAGCACTGGACTGTGTACCACAAGCTCTGTGATTCAAGACCATCAGTTGTTCCATGGAAGATGAGGTTTTTTGCTACAGTGATGATTTAAAGTCTCAGAAACCCTATGTAGAGTCACCATGAGTCGGAACTGACTTGACTGCCCTTAGCAACAAAAACAATGCTCCAAATGATATCTACCATATGCACAAGAGAATGAAAAAAAAAAAAAAAAAAAAAACCTGCACCATACTCAAAATCATTGCTGTGTTTGCTCCTGTTGTTGCAATGAATGTGCTAATCATCTCATTGAGGGTCTTCCTCTATTTCTCTGACCTTCTACTTTACCACGTATCATATGTTTCTCCAAGGCTCTGTCCAAATATGTGAGGCAAAGCATTACCTTCTTCATGTCTAAGTAGATTACTCACAAGACATGCACTTTAGGTTATTGAAAATATTGTGACTTGGGTCAGGGACACCTTAGTCCTCATACTGACATCCTTGTTATTCAACACTTTAAAGATGTCTTGTGCAGCAGATTTGTCTAATGGGATGCATTGTTTGATTTCTTGACTGCTGCTTCCATGAGTGTTTAAGGTTTTTCCGAACAAAATTGTTTTACAAATTAAATCTTTTCTTCGTTTCTCATGATGTTATTTATTGTTTCAGTGGTGAGAATTTTTATTTTCTCTACATTAAGGTGCATATTATACTGAAGGCTGTGGTCTTTGATCTTCATCAGTAAGTATTTTAAGTTCTCTTCACTTTCAGCAAACAAGGTTGTATCATCTGTATATTAATACATTGTTAATAAGTCTTCCTACAATCCTGATGTCATGTTGTTCTTCACTCAATCCAGCTTCTCTGATTACTTACTCAGCATATAGGTTGAACAAGTTTGGTGAAAGAAGACAACCCTTATGCATACCTTTCCTAAACCAACAGTTTCTTGGTCTATGTACAGTTTCTCATGAGTACACTTCAGTGTTTCAGAATACTCATTCTCCTCAAGGTTATCCATATCTTCGTGTGATCCACACAATCGGCAACCTTTAGATAATTAAAAAAAAAACAAAAACTCCAGAATGTATTATTTTATCTAATGGAATTTGGTTCTGATAGAATTCAACTTATTTACAATGCAAACAGATATCCATTAAGTAGTTCATACGGGTAATTTAAAAGGCACTCACTGTTGAGTCCTGGGATGGAGATGTATGATAAACACTGGACTGCTAACCTCAAGTTTGGTGCTTCAAATCCATCAGCTTCTTTTCAAAAATCCTGCACAAGGTTTCTATGAGTCAGAACTGACTCAAGGCACTTAACAACAGCAAAATTGTTGTTTGGAATAATGAATTAATGCTGTAAAAACAAAAACTGAAACATTAACCTCACTGATACATTTCTGGAGAACAAAAACTTCATCTCTCAACTTTAAAAATAAGAGTGCAAAGAAAAATGAAATGCATTTTAGCAAAGATGAAATAACTTACCTACACTTTAATTATTAATTATAATAACTAAATTATTG
>NW_006408606.1:1529601-1531667 GCF_000296735.1 Chrysochloris asiatica | reverse complement strand
TTTTGGAAGAAGTGCAGCCAGAGTGTTCCTTGGAGGTTAGGATGGCAAAACTTCTTCTCTCATACTTTGGACATATTGTCAGGAGGACCCAGTCACTTGAGAATGATACCATGTTTGGTAAGGTGGAGAGTCAGAGAAAAAGAAGATCCCCATCGGGATGGATTGGCAATGTGGCAGTATCAATGACCTTAAGCGTGGCAACAATAGTGAGATTGCCTCAGGTCTGAGCAGTATATTGTTCTGCTGTGCATAATTATGGTCACTATGAATCGTTAAAAACTTGATGGCACCTAACAACAACAACAATCAGTGAATATTTTTCTTTATGTTTAAGCTCTACTTCCACTTAAATTGTTGCTCTATTTATTAAATATTTTCATTATATTCACAATGTTGTCATTCTCTATTAAAAATAAATATATTAAAAGCAAACTCAAGATATAAATAAATCATTGTGCTTTCCCTTTGTGTAATTTTCTATTATTTACAAATCATTCACATTATTATTCTTTTATTGTTGTTTTTGTTATGTGCCGTGGAGTCCTTTCTGACTCACAGGGTTTCCAAGGGTGTAAATCTTTATGGGAGCAGAAAACCTCAATGTCAGAACCCAGGATGGATATTTTTAATACATTCTTTCAAAACATAAAAAAAAAAAAAAAAAGAATACAAACAAGCATGGGCAAAAAATGAGTAAATAAATATTAAAACACAGCACTTACCTCACCCACACAGAAAAACGATTTCTTTGTGTCTCATTTTCCAAGTGCAGTTTTATGTGCTTCCTGTATGAAATAATTTATCTAAAATAACTATCTGGAAGTGTAAAGTTTAATATATATCCTAGATTTATTTTATTTCTTATATCAGGGTTCTGAAAAATATTGTTACAAATTACTCAAACTAGACTTCATTTCCGTGCTCCACCTTACATCTTACTATTTTTTATGTCTCATGGGTTTCATCTTTAAATAATCCCCCTTGCCCTTAATAAATATTAAGACTGCTGTCATAGATCAGACATGAAACAAGCCTTACAAGCTACTATGGATTTTCTTGAGTTTTAAAAATCAAATACTCATTCATATTATGAGTATTGCAGATGTGGCTTCCCTCCTCTTCCTATTACACATTTGGGAGCTACCACCTTCAAAAAGATACTGACTTCCTGACAACAATCAGATTGGATGAGCAATTGACTCAATATGGACTCATGTGCTAAATCCTTGACCACTATAGTGAATAACCTAGAGGGTAGGCATGGGCCCAAAGTTAGATTAATACTTTACTTTGCACTGACCTGATTTCAGTTCTTTGGTGGCAAAGCTAGGGACATATGAGGTAAGACATTATGATAGCTTTGATTGCAATACTTTGGAAGAAGAAGCTCTGCAGTGATAGGAACTTAATTAAGTTACTAATTGTTGTTAAGTCCCATTGAGTCAGTTCTGACTCATAACAACCTTGCATAGCAGGGGTAATATATTTGACTCCTGGTGTTGGGGTCAGCAGCAGACTGTGATTCACAAGGTCAGCAGTCCAAACCCACCAGCTGTTCTTTGGAAACCCTATACAGCTTCACTATGACTCAGAACTGACTTGATAGCATTAACAACAACATATTTGATTGCCTGTTTGTTTGTTTTTTCTTTTTCTGAGTGCTTTTTGCTTTTGTTGTTTTGTTGTAAGAACTAAAGTAACCCAAATATTTGTATAAACATCTTCTAGTTTTCTTTGAAATTTATAAATAAAAGAATACTGTTTATCATTCTATTCAACTAATGTTTTAGTTTTCTTCTAAATATACCCTCAATAATATTGTGAAGATGATCTAATTTCTCAACAGATCTTTCCAATACTGCAATACAATCAATATAAAGTCAACCTTTTAACGCATAATACACAGATATTTTAACATTTAACATAATCTGGCTTTTCAATATTGTCTAGTTATTCTCACCTTAATATTAAAAATGTTGTGGTTACTCATATACACCAGTCTGCTTCACACAATAGTTTTATTTTGATGTTTTATGGTTGTTGTTGTTGTCAGGTGCCGTCGAGTC
>NW_006408606.1:1516420-1524071 GCF_000296735.1 Chrysochloris asiatica | reverse complement strand
AAATTATTATTTATTATTCCATGAGTAAAATTTTTGCTAAATAAATTATTGTATTAAGGGCACATATATGTGCACTGTGTATTAGCTAACACTTTGATATTTTCTTTTTTTTTTAATGAATGTGCTGTATATATTGAAGTTTTAGCAATATTATCGTAAACTCCTTGATTTCAAGTGGGAAAATTTAAAAACCTCTGATAGAAAAAATTGAACATGCTACAAAATCCATAGTAAAATAAGGTATTATTCAAGTTTTAATATTATTTTCTCCATTTTAGTTAAATTCATTTTGATGTAAGAACTTTGTTGCAGTCACATGCTTAATTTTAAGCCCTGTATAAAAGATGAAATAGTTTTGCAACTAGAATTTTCCCCCTAAATATTGGTAATTTTATTATCTTTAGATTCCCTGTTATTACTCAAATTCAAAATGGTCAGATATAAAATCAGAAGAAAAAACAATTATTCTATTTGCAAGATATTCAGATATTGTATGTGGGTAATTATATATAAAATAACAAAATATATTTCAGCAAATATCCTCAAAGACATTGTGCTAATTAATATCACATATAGCATATTCTCTGTGCTGGAGAATGACCCATGTGCACAAGGTGCACTCTTTCTTTGCACACTTATTTTGCACTGTTCTGTTATGGAATGTTTTGCATATTTCAATTAGATATAGTTATGTAGTATTGTCCCTCAAGTCCTTTATTTACCTACTAATCTTGCTAGATATTTTATTAATAATTGAAAGTGGTGTCTTGAAACCTACAACTTTATTATATAAAAGAGCTTATATTCCCTTTAAGTATATCAGTATGTTTCATATACTTTAAATCTATGATGTGTGGTGTACTTATACTTATATTTATACATTCCTTATGGATTAAAAATGTTATTGCTATATAATTTGCTTTGTCTTTTATAATGAATTTTGATTTAAAGTATATTTGACTGATGTAAGTATAGGCACCTGAGCTCTCTTTTGTCTATTACTTCCATGAGATATTATTTTCCCAGTCCCATTTTTTTTTCACTTTCAATTTACTTAGATCTTTGCAACAAGAAATTATCTCTTATACAAATGACAAAGAAATACTTTTTTTTTTTAATCCAATCTGCCACTGTGCTGATTTAATATAGCATCAAATTCACATTTAAGACAATTACCAAAATGAAGTCCTTATGTGGTTCCACAGGAATGCATAGGACTGCAAATCTGAACTGCATAGTCATCAATTAAAACTCATCAGCTGCTACTTGGAAACCATATATAGGGTCACTGTGAGTCAGAACTGATTCAACAGCCCTTAATAACAACAACAAGCCAAAATAGAAGATGTTACTTCTCTTATTTTAATATTAATTTATTGTTTTGTTTTATTTTGTATGTGTATGTTTAAGATTTTCTTGTGAATTGAGTGGTATCAGTTTTACACTCATCATTTCCTTGCAATGATTGCAATCTCCTCTATGCATCATCATTCAACATCCTTTGCATCGATTCCTTGTTTTTTGTTTTGCTTTGTTTTTTTGGTGGGAAAGGATGTCCAGAAAACACTCAGGAATATATAATCATTTGAACAACTGAAAGGCACATTCTGCAAGCCTGCCTCCTGGTTGCCAACACACAGCCTTTCTCTTTCCATGAGTCCAGAGTCCTCACCTGCTCTATTTACTCCATACCTTCATCTCTGTCTACATCTCTGGTGTTGCTACTTCGCTGGATAAGGTCCCATATTCCACTGGTGCTCTTTTCCCTTGATGGTCCTAGGGTCCTCTGTTTCTGGACTGTAATATTAACTACACCCCTCTTTTTTTTACAAAATGTCTACCTTTATAGTTCTGGCAGTTACAATTAGTCATGATAACAATTACTCACCATTAAATCATAAGAGTCTTATCTCCATCTCTTTTCACCAGACCCCTCTAGATAAGATGAATACTATTCAGTGGTTTTTCTACTTCCCCCCACACACTCTGAACCTAAATTCCCTCTTGAAAACTTGTAGGCCAGCCACTTCATACCTTTATAAACACCCTTGCCCACATTTTAGGTAGCCAATGTCTAAGTTGCCCTTCCTTACCAACCCTGTATACAGAGGGGAGAGAATTGATCCTTGATGTGAAGATGCCTTCCTTCTCAGTTGGTATTTTGAGCACTATATCCATAAGTATTGGTCAAGTTCATCAAATTGTAGCAATTTACACAAGGAATACTTGTTCTTTATTAAACAATATATATTTTTTATCTTCCTCTAGTCATGTTCTGATGAGCAAGGCATCAGTTAGGTCAAAAAGGATACTATCTGAAAGTTTGGACATTCTTATGTGTCTCCCCTTACTTCATATCAGATGGACACTTCACTATCAGCTCTAGCCATCCATGGCTATGTCTTTGTCCATGGGATCAGGAGTCTCCAGGTCTCATCACACTTTGGACAAACCAGCCCTTCCTCTTATCTCTCTCATCTCAAGGTCAGCAGAAGTCTATGGAACGTGCTCAAACTCGAACCATATCTTCACTGCTACCATTCCCCCTCTTCCACTCACCAGTAGACCAATGTAATCACTAGCAAGCTTACATTCCTGCTCATGTGTTCCTTCTGAGTTTTAGTCTTGGAGGGGGATTTGTCCTGATGGCTTGATGGCTCCTCAGCAAACAACTTGTTTGTTCTTGTAGTAGCCAATCAGACTGCCATTTTTGTTTGGGATTTTTCCTGCGGGTCTAACTTTTAAGAAGTATCTTCTGTTCCTCTAGCTGTTCCAGGCTGGTCTGCTTCTCTTTTCAAGTCAGAATGTCCCACCTCAGAAGGTTCTGGATGAGGCTCAGGATTCCACCTAAGGCCCTATATACTACAAAGGCTCCACAGGAAGCCTATTTCATTGGGCAAGTTCTAGAACTCCTTCCAGGTATTTCAATCAGTTATAGACTGAAGACCTGCTTTCTGTAATCATGTTTCCTGATATTCCTTTCTATTCCAATCTGGTATCTACTTTACAGTACAGGCAAATGAAACCAACATTCATAAGACAGTCAAGCTTCTTAACACTATTTCCTCTCTTTTACCCATTTAGACTATGCCTTGCTCCCTGTATTACAGTGCCCTGTTAGCATTTATTTTTGTATGTTCTATTTTGTATGGCTTCTTTGGAGTCCTGGTGTGGCACTGTAGGATAAGGACTGGACTGCAAAGACAGTTTGAACCTCAAGGTCTTCAAACTCACCATTCACTCCCTTGGAAACCCTATATAGCATTGCTATGTGTCAGAACTGACTTCACGATATTTAATCATGAACAAAAACATACCTTCTCTGGAATCCTGACTTAATACTATAGGATAAACACTAGACTGCTAATCAAAGTATGGGTGGTTCAAACATGCCAGCCCCTCATCAGAAACCCTATACATGATCTCTGTGAGTCGGAACCGACACAATGGTACTTAACAGCAACAACAGAATGCTTTCTTTGTCCTACACTGTCATTATTTGTGTTCAGTTTATTATTTGTATTGAAACATTTTGGCTCACTTCTTTTATCTTTTTCTGTATATATTATTAGATATTTTCATTACAGTTACCATGAGGATTTCATTTAACATTGTAAGTGTAGGACAGCCTAATTCAAATTGCTGTAGGACTGAGAAATGTTTTGTTCCATTGTACATGGAGTTAATATGCATCAGACCAAAACATCTCAAATCAAGAGTTGAAATTGACACCAAGTTAACCTCAGTGAAATACACAAAACGCTATTTTATATTGTTTCTTCCTCTTTTACTCCCATTTATGTCATAGCTATTACCAATAATATTTTTATGCATCATGTGCCCCCAAAACAAATTTCAGATTATTTTTTATGAATTTTTCATTATAAAATGTATCATTATAAAATGTGATATCTAGAATTACAAACCAAAAATATTATAAAAATGGTCATTATATTTGCTCATGACACTATCTTTCCTGGAGGCCTTTTTTATATTCTATGCTTTTATGTTTATGTCTGGATCTTTTATTTTCCATTTGGAGGACACCTTTTAGCATTGTTTGTGAGGTAGGTATGTTCACAACCAATTAATTCATCTTTTGCTTATCTTACGATGACCCAAATCACCTCACTTTTGAAGTGCAATTTTAGCTGATGCAGATACTTGGTTCTTTATTTCAGTTCTTTATATATACCATTCCACTCTGTCTGAGATTTCTGAGAAGAAATTGATTCTTTGTATTAAAACATTTTGGTTCCGTTCTTTTATCTATTTCTGATAAAATTTATTCTTAATGAGGATTCCTTGTGTGGGGCAATTCATTACTCTTTTACTCTTTTCTTATTTTACTACTTATCACTGAATTTCATGAGTTTGATTAAAAGGTGTCTTGGTGTAATTGCTTTGGCTTTATCCAACTTTGAATTTGTTGAGTTTCTTGATCTATACAAAAATGTCCATTGTCATATTGAATATTTTCCTGTTATTGGTTCAGAAATGCTTCATTTCTTCCTTTAACTTGCTTTCTCTACATTTCACAATATTTATTAAATTATTTAGATTGAAATCATATCAATTCTTCCAGAGGTTTCTATTTTGGCTCCATGAGTTATGTGTTGTTGTTGTTGTTGTTGTTAAGTGCTGTTCAGTCAGTTTTGACTCATAGTGATCCTACATAGGGATTCGGAGAAGCAGTTGGTGAGTTTGAACTGCTGAAACTTATGGTTCAAACAAACCATGTCATTCTGTGCTTATCCTATAATGCCACACCAGTGTTCCTGGGTTATATTGTTGTTGTTGTCAGGTGCCATCGAGTCAAAACCAACTCATAGCGACCCCATGCACAGCAGAAAGAAACAATGTCCGATCCTGGGCCAATCTCACTACTGCTGCCACTCTTGAGTCCATCAATGAAGCCACCTGGCCGATCCATCTCGTTGAGGGTCTTCCTCTTTTTCCCTGACCCTCCATTTTACCCAGCATGACATCCTTCTCCAGCGACTGTTTTCTCCTGACAATATGTCCAAAGTATGAGAGACAAAGTGTAGCCATCTTGGCCTCCAAGGAGCACTCTGGATGTACTTCTTCCAAAACAGATGTATTGGTTCTTTTGGCAGTTCATGGCACTTTTAGTATTCTCATCCAACACCACAATTCAAAGGCATCAATTCTTCTACAATCTTCCTTACTCACTGTCCAGCTTTCGCATCCATATGAGGTTATTGAAAATACCATGGCTTGGGTCAGGCGCACCTTAGTACTCAAGCTGACATCTTTGCTCTTCAAGACTTTAAAAAGTTCCTGTGCAGCAGATTTTCCTAATGCAATATGTTGTCTGATCTCTTGACTGCTGCTTGCGTGAATATTGATAGTTGATCCAAGAAGAATGAAGTCCTTGACAACTTCAAACTTTTCTCCGTTGATAAGAATGTTGTTTATTGGTCCAATGGTGAGGATTTTTGTATTCTTTACATTGAGATGCAATCCATACAGAAGACTGTGTTCTTTGATCTTCATCAGTAAATGTTTTAAGTCCTCTTTATTTTCAGCAAGCAAGGTAGTATCATCTGCATATCGCAGGTTGTTAATGAGTCTTCCTCCAATCTGGGTTATATAGGGTATGATATTTACTTTCTACAATATTTAGCTAAAGTTTTAGTGTTCTTTTTACTGTTTATTTAATGTTTAAATCCATTGTATTTGAGATCTCTCAGTATATTTTTAACCTGATAATTGTTGTTTGGCCTGAATACCCTACTTTTGTGCTGTTTTCTGCATTATGCAAGTGTTTCTCATACTTTGTGGGGTTCAGAACAATGTTTTAAAAATCTTTGTTTAGTATTTTCATCCATGCTTCTAATGAAAACTTAGAGCAAATTCTTAGTTCATTATAAGTCTATTATACTTCCTGTCTAACACCATTAAGTATTCTCCAGAACACAATAATAATTTGCTTAATAACACCAAGTTGAGTATTATGATGGTTAGAAAGACACTTTGAAAAATATTAATATAATAAAGAAATTTGATGTTTAATATCTTGAAAGACCATTGTATTAATCCTTTACAAATCAATTTTTAGAAAAAATATTCTCATCTCTAATTTAAAAAAAGAATTAGAAAGTCAAGTGTTATAACATTTACATGTAAATATAAAAATGAGATATTGTTAAATACCAGGTTAATTGTAGACATGTGCATTAAGTGTGAATATATAGAAAGTTATCAATAGTTGATTCTATAGAATTTGAAATATAATTGCCTACAAATGTCTTTAAGAAGTGATTCCATTACTCATAGGATTTACTAAATTATCTCCTTGATAATTTAGAGTTGATAATTTGAATCATAGGTAAAAGATATCTCAACTGTTCAACTTTTCCATCATATTATACCATCATGCTTGGTAGAGTGGAGGGTCAGAGAAAAAGAGGAAGAACCCCAGTGAGATGGAATGGCAAAGAGAGGCAGTATTAATGGGCTTAAGTGTAGCAACAATAGTGAGGTTGGCCCAGGATCAGGCAGTGTTTTGTTCTGTTGTGCATAAGGTTATTTTGAGTGGGTACTGATTCAATGTAGGGGTCACATGTAAGGGAGAGATGTAAGGGAGGGCAATACAGTACAGATGTAAGGAATAGATGTAGGGGAGGGCAATACAAAAGAAGGCGGAGGAGGATGGAAGAACAAGGTAGATAGGGGAACACTTAGGCAGGTTTGCATGTGATAAATGGGACAAAGGTAAATAGTGATGTATGCTCAAACTTGGAACAAGAGGGCTCTGTGATACGGAGAATGAGGCCTAGTCTGAATGAGTAAAAGAGTGGAAATAATATTAAGATATTTGACTGTCTTATGAATATTGGCCTTCCTTGCCTATTATTGTAAAATAGACAATTGAGTGGGATAGAATGCAATATCAAGAAACATGATTATAGAAAGCTTGTAAGTCTGTCTTAAGTCTATAACTGAATGGAATATCTGAAAAGGGTTCTACAATTTTCCCAGTGAAAAAGTCTTCTTGTGGTATCTTTGTAATATATAAAACCTTAAGTGGAATCCTGAGCCCCATTCAAAATCTTCTGAGGTGGGACATTCCCATTTGAAAGAACAAGCAGATCAGCCTGAAACAACTTAAGGAACACAAGATACTTCTTGAAAGAAAGACCAGCAGAAAGACTCAAAAACAAAAACAGCAGTCTGATATACTACTACAATAACAAGCAAGTTGTTCACCAGGGAACCATCAAGGCAAGCAATCAAGTCCTTTCAGGACAAAGTCCTCTCCAAGACTGAAACTCAGAAAGAACACATGAGCAGGCATGTAAGCTTGCTGGTAACCATGTTGGTCTCCTGGTGAGTGAAAGGGGGGTAAGGCAACAATGAAGAAGGCAACAAAGCCATGTTCCATAGACTCTCATCAACCTTGAGATGAGAGCAATAAGAGGAAGTGCTGATTAGTTTGAAGTATGGTAAGACCTGGGGACTCCTGAGCGCATGGATAAAGACCTAGCCATAGAGAGCCAGAGCTGAGAGCTAAGCATCCAGCTGATATGAAGTGAGGGGAGATGCAGTAGAATGCCCAAACTTGTATATCGTATCCATTTAACCTAACTTCAATGGCTGGATGATCAGAACTTGTCAAAAAGAAGAT
>NW_006408606.1:1501295-1515693 GCF_000296735.1 Chrysochloris asiatica | reverse complement strand
GAGGGGATTGTAATCATTGCAATGTAACAAAATATGATAGGATGAATGCAATACTGATATTCTCCCATGTAAACTATTACTCAATTCAGAATAAAAGCATTTTTAAAAATCCGTAGTTTGGAGATAATACTGAGTGAATCTTCTCATCCATGTAGACTCAGGAGCTGAAGAATCCAAGTAAGCAGGTCAGATGACAAGCTGTTGATGCAGGAGGCTGCAGGAGCTGGTGAATCAGGTCAGGTAATTGGCCAAATTCTCCACAAATGTGATTTCAGGTGAAATGAGACAGATGCAAGATCTACGGCAAGAGAGTAAACTCTTCCAAAGCAGTCTATAAATTGGAGTCATTCTATGCCCCCAAAGGAAAGGAGAATGGTGACTTCAGTCACTGAAATTCTTACTACTTAGTCCCACCTTAACCTAAATAACTTGGTAGACACTCCAAAACTGGTCCAAAATCAGGCATTGTTGTTGTTAAGTACTGTTAAGTTGATTTCAATTAATTGTGACCCTGTATAGGGTTTCTGAGGAGAAGCTGGTGGATTGGAACCACAAACCTTGTGGTTAGCAGACCATTGTTTATCCACAGTGCCACACCAGGACTCCATATCAGATACAGGTACTAGGATTACAATATATCAAAGAATGGAGACATTTGGCTAGAAGAGCCATAATAAATAATTAGCTGCCCTGAAGTCCTCCAGTTAAATTAGCAAAATAATAAGGATATTAGAATCAGAAAATTTATGAGACTATTATCTTTTAAAAGTGCCCTGGACATTATGTTGAGTGAAATTAGTCAGCCACAAAAGGACAAATACTGCATAGGACCACTACTGTAAAAGAATAAGAAAAAAAACATACTATGGGGGGCATGGGGATTCTTTGCTGGTTACCGGGATGTGGGAGGTGGGGTGAGGGGAGGGAGTGGAAGGTGGAGTACAGGGTAGGGAATGGACACAGGATAGTTTGGGTGCTAGGGAGAAGGGGGAGGGGAATGGAAGAACAAAGATGGCAGGGAAACAATTAGGCAGGTTTGCATAGGCTAAGTGGGACAGAGGTAACGAATGATATATGCACAACCTTGGAATAACAGGGCTCTGGGATACAGGGATTGAGACATGGTTGGAATGGGGAAAATAATGTTAAGATGCTTGGTTGTCTTTTGAATCTTGGTTTTCATGGCATACCATTATAAAATAGACACTTGAGGGGGAGAGAAAGGAATAGCCAGAAATATCACTGTAGAAAGCTTGTAAGTCTGGTTTCTGCCTATAACTGATTGGAATACCTAAAACGGGGCTACAACATGCCCAGTGAAGGAATCTTCCTGTGGAGCCTCTGCATTACATTAAGACTATAGGTGGAATCCTGGACCTCATCCAGCATCTTCTGAGGTGGGAAATTTCCACTTGAAAGGACAAGCCTACCAGCCTGGAGTGGCTAGAAGAACAGAAGATACTTCTTGAAAGAAAGGTCAACAGGAAAATTACAAACAAGATTACTGCAAAATTACTACAAGAACAAGCAAGATGCTCACCAAAATGAGGGGCTACAAAGGCAAGAAGTGACTGGCTTTAAAACTTTCAAGAGGGAGGCTAGATCCAAAGGGCATGAAGGAAGGTAGAATCTCCAGAGTAGTATCCAATCTGTCTGGGTGGGTTGATGAAAAGAGATGCAGATAGGTCTCTTGTGATACAATAGTGAATAATTGTTATCAGGACTGATTGTATGGGTTGGAAATGTAAAGGTAGACATTTTATAACAAGGAGGGGTGTGATTAACTTTGTAGTCTAGGAGCAGAGGTTCCTGGGACCATCAAGGGAGAAGAGCGGAGAGCGGGACCCTACCCAGAGAAGCAGTGACACCTCAGGTGGAGGCAGAGACGATGACATGGAGAGATGGAGTAGCTGGGGATTTTAGACCCGGGGGTGGGGGGGTGGGTGGAGTGCTTCTAGTGTGTACCCTTTGATTGGTTGATGATGCATGGAGGGGATTGTAACCATGACAATGAAATGCTATATACGATAGGATGAATGTAAAGCTAATGTTCTCCCATGTAAACTATCACATAATTCACAATAAAACATTAAAAAAAAAAAAAGTGCCCTGGTTGCGTAGTGGATTATGAGCTGGGTTACTAATCAAAAAGGCCAACAGTTTGAATCTACCAACTGGGAGAAAGATGAGACTTTCTTGTCCTGAAAAGATTAAAAGCCTCAGAAGCCCTATACAGAGCTGCTATGAATCCCAACAGACTACCATTTTTTAAACTGTTATAAAAGGCAAGGAAGAACAAAGCATTCTCCTTCAGTGGATTTAAGTAGATCATTCTAAATAAAAGATTTTAACAAAAGTTTGTCCTAGAAAGATCAGTTCTTTTGTAAGTTATTACCACCTTTAATCACATGCAATAATGCAGTCTTTGCCAAAGGATGTTTACATGTACTACTCTGAAACAATGAGTTTCATAAGACCATAAATCAGTGAAACAAATAAAATGAAGTGTTTTGGAGTTATGTATACATAGCTGTGAATTTGCCCAAAGCATGAGGTCGATATGTGATACATTGCCTTCATGATAAAATATTTAATGTTGCTGTACACAATCTACTTCAAAGGAAAATATACTCATGTTTTATGCTAGTTATTAAAACAAACAGTAAATTATGTTCTAGTTGTTTCTCCATTCTTAATCTAATTTCCAAAACAATGTCTGAATTTCTTCATTTCCGTGGCTAAAAAGAAATGTTACAACTGGAGATGTCTGAAACTAATGCTTTCTGAACTGCATGAATATGAAATGTAATAAAATGGAAAAAATAAATCAGTATCATTCTGATGATTGTTTTTTGTATAATGACTTTACTGATGAACATATTGCTGATGTATCTGGAAAAAAGAAAAGTAAATACAACTGAATCCATAATGTCATCTTCTTAGAAAGGAAAACAAACTATTATAGAGTGGAAAGTGAAGTACAATTAAAAAGTTTTTTCCAAACAATTGGGCTGAGCCAGAGAACATTCCCCTCAAGAAATGCTTTTTTTATCTTATAAAACAGAACCTACCTTGGTAGGCTTAGATTATTTTTCTTTAAAAACAAACAAACAAACAAACAAAAAACTGGAAAGTAAGGCTTCTTCAGTTTTCTATGTTTCACTCTAGGGTTACAAACATAAGACCATAGATTCCATAGCTTTTGTTAATTAATAATTTTTAAAAGAGTAATAAAAGTATGGATTCCTGGTGTAGAGTTATAGGCTAAGCACTGGACTGCTAATCAAAAGGTTGGCAGTTCAAACCTATCGCCACTCCTTGGAAATAATATCCAGGTCACTATGAGTCCTGGTTTGGCACTGTGGGCTAATGTGGACTGCAAAGTCATTTGAAGTGCAAGGTCGGTGGTTCAAGTTCACCAGCTGCTCCTTGGAAACACTATACAGGGTCACTATGGGTCGGAATCGACTTGACAGCACTTAATACCAACAAAATGAGTTGGAACTGACTCAACAAGACATAACAACAACAAAACAAAAACAAAACCATATTTTCTTAATTAGAATTGCTACCTTTTTATTAAGAAGTTAAGTTCAAGACTGTATAGTGAAAGAAATGTAAATATTTATATCTGTGGGCAAGTTTTTGAATATTATTGGTAATAGTCCTGGTGTGGATCCGTGGGTTAATGGGCCAGACTGCAAAGCCATTTGAACTGCAAGGTTGGCGGTTCAAGCTCACCAACATCTCCTTGGAAACCCTACACAGGATTGCTATGGATCAGAACCAACTTGATGGCACTTAACAACAACAACAACCTCTACTATCTTAAAGGAGTCCTGTTGTGGCACTGTGGGCTACTGCATCAGACTGCCAAGTCATTTGAACTGCAGGGTTGATTGTTCAAGCTCACTAGCTACTCCTTGGAAACCCTAAAACAGGGTACCTATGAGTCGGAATCAACTCAACAGCACTTAAAAACAACAACAAGTATCCTAGTATTTTTCTAGAAATAGATTCCATTAGCAATCACTGTCATGATATTCAAATACAAAATACTTAATAGTTTAAACTGAAATTTGATATTAAATGGTTGGTTCCAAGACTAGAAAGATAAGTAAGTCAAGGTTCTTATTCAAATGCTTTGGTTAATATGTGATATTTGCGTTCATAAAAATAACAATAGCATGTAACTAACACCCCATTTCCAAAAAGCACACTTATTTAGAAAATGGCAAGTATCATTACACTTACATAAGTTTGTACTACATTAAGTTTTGTTTTTAATTGAGGAAAATAGGGTTGTGTTGTTGTTAGGTGTGCTTCAGTATGGTCCGACCCAGAGTGACCTTATGTACAAAAGAAAAAAAAAAACATTGGTCCTACATCACCCTCACATTTGCTGCTACACTTGAGCCCATTATTGTTGCCTTTGTTAGGTTTGCCAATGGTATGTCAATTTTATTAATCCTTGTCCTGCCGATTCTTTTTATGGTTTTTCTGTTTTCTGTCTCCTTTCTTTCTGCTCTAATCTTTATTATTTCTTTTCTTCTATTGACTTTAGATTTATTTTGCTGGTTTGTTTCTAATTGTTGGAGATGTGTTAATGTGTTAATTTTATTTCTTTCTTCCATTTGGATGTGTGCATTTATTGCAATAAATTGTCCTCTCAGCACTGCTTTTGCCGTGTCCCAAAGATTTTGGGATGCTGTGATTTCATTCTCATTTGTTTCTAGGAACTTTATGAATTCACATTTTATTGGTTCTATTAGTGTAGTGGTTATGAATCGGGCTGTGAACCGCAAGGTCAGCAGTTTGAAATTACCGGCTGCTCTGTGGGAGAAAGATGAGGTTTTCTGCTACCGTAAAGATTTACAGCCTCAGAAACCCTGTTCACGGTCACTATGGGTTGGAACCAACTCAATAGCACTTAACAACAACAACTACTCAGTATCTTTTCAGCAGGGTGTTATTCATTTTCCATGTATTTTACTTTATTTCCTTGGTCTTCCTATTGCTGATTTCTAATTTTATGGCATTGTGTTCTGAGAGGATATTTTGTAGTATTTTGATATTTGTAAATTTATGGAGGCTTATTTTGTGGCCTAAAACATAGTCTATTCTGAAGAAAGTACCATGACTTGGGTCAGGTGCACCTTAGTCCTCAAGCTGACATCCTTGTTCTTCAACACTTTTAAAAGTTCCTGTGCAGCAGATCGTAGAAGAATTGATGCCTTTGAATTGTGGTGTTGGAAGAGAATACTAAAAGTGCCATGGACTGCCAAAAGAACCAATAGATCTGTTTTGGAAGAGGTGCAGCCAGAGTGCTCCTTGGAGGCCAAGATGGCTAAACTTCATCTCTCATACTTTGGACATATTGTCAGGAGGGAACAGTCACTAGAGAAGGATGTCATGCTGGGTAAAACGGAGGGTCAGAGAAAGAGAGGAAAACCCCCCAAAAGATGATCAGCCAGGTGGCATCATTGATGGCATTGAGTGTGACAGTGGTAGTGAGGTTGGCCCAGGATTGGACATAGTTTCGTTCTGCTGTGCATGGGGTCGCTATGAGTCGGTTCCGACTTGATGGCACCTGACAACAATGACAACATTCTGAAGAATGCTCCATGTGCACTGGAAAAGAATGTGTATTGTGCTGTTGTTGGGTTGAATGCTCTGTACACATCTATGAGGTCACATTGGCAGATTGTGTTGTTTAGTTCCTCTATGTCTTTGTCGAGTTTCTTTATGGTTGTTCAATCCCTTTTTGAAAGTGGTATATTAAAATATCCCACTATTATTGCAGGTTTGTCTATTTCTTACTTCAAATCTATTAGAGTTTGCGTTATTTATTTGGAAGCTCTTTCATTTAGGAGCATAGATATATTTTTTTATGGTTATGCCATCTTGTTCAATTGACATTTAAATCATGAGATAATGTCCATCTTTATCCATTAAGCTGGGTTTTGCCTTAAAGTTATTTTATCAGAGATGAGTATTGCCAGTCCTGCTCTTTATTTATTGCAATTGGTTTTGTATGTTTTGTTCCATCCTTTAACTTTTAGTCTATTTTTTTCTGTGTGTGTAAACTGTGTTTCTTACAGACAGTATATTGAATGATCTTGTTTTCTTATCCATTCTACCACTCTCAGTCTCTTAACTGGTGCATTTAATCTGTTGACATTCAGTGTAATAATCAATAGGTATGAATTAATTATTATCATTATGTTTTTTTGTGTGTGGTACTGCTGGTTTCCTTGTTCTACATGCCTTCCTGTGTTGGGTTCATGTTTTTTGTGCTCTTTCTTGTCAGTTTCTTCTTAGATTTAATGTTTCTTTGTTCTTGGAATTTCATTTTCTTGGTATGTTGTGAAACATTAATTTTCCTTGGGGTTACCCTATATTCTATTAACTTTTTCCTCCATTTAGAGCACTCTATTTTATCCTGCAATCAACCTGATCTTCTCACTACCTGGAACTCTGTTCCTATGTTTTCACCTTTGTTCACATTGTAATTGTTTTGATTCTGAATTCATTCTTATAATTTTGTTCTGTTCTGAACTCTTCCATGTGACTATTGAGATCCAGGTGGTGCTGCCACATATGTCAACCTCCCATTGTTCTCTTTTCTTGTTGGCTCTCAGTCCAAGGAATTCCCTTTAGAATGTTTTGAAGTGCTGAGTTGGGTTTACAGAATCCATTAGCTTCTGTTTATCTGGGAATGTTTTCATTACACAGTGATATTTGATTGACAACTTTGCTGAGTAGATGACTCTTGGTTGGCAGATTTTTTTCCTTCACAGTTTTATATGTCTCCCCATTGCCTTCTTGCCTGCATGGTTTCTGCTGAGAGATCCGAGCTTAATCTTATTTACTTGCCTTTTAAGTAACACTTCTCTTCCCTAGCTGCTTTCAGGATCCTCTCCCTGTGTTTGATTTTGGAGAACTTGATTATGATATGTCTTGGTGATTTTCTTTTGGGATCTAGCCTTCCTGGGGATTATTGGGCTGTTTGAATGCTTATCTTTTCATTTTTCAGGATGTTAGGGAAATTTTTTTCCAGGATCTCTTCAACTAGCTCCTCTGTGGACTTGTGTGATTCTTCCTGTTCCAGAATGCCAGTAATTCTTAAGTTATTCCTCTTCATGTTGGCAACATGAAGAGTATTAACTTAGACCATCTTCAGATTTTTTTTATCCTTTTTCCTGCTTGCTTTTCTATCTTAGCAATATTGAGAGTTTTGTCTTCCAGGTTGTTGGTTCTAGCTTCCATTTCGTCAATTCTACTTCTTTGCCCTTTCTGATTTTTTGTTGTCCATTTCTGATTTTGTATTGTCCATTTCTGATATTTTGTTATTTATAATTTG
The DNA here is from genome assembly GCF_000296735.1 of Chrysochloris asiatica. Classification (NCBI taxonomy): domain Eukaryota; kingdom Metazoa; phylum Chordata; class Mammalia; order Afrosoricida; family Chrysochloridae; genus Chrysochloris; species Chrysochloris asiatica. The sequence continues at coordinate 1,508,330 of NW_006408606.1, read as the reverse complement.
GTTCACTTTTTGCAGGTTTTGGATTCTTTCCAATGCTGTATGTATCTTATTTGTTTTTTTCCTGTAGCACTTTCTTACTTCTTCCTTATTTTTCTCAAACCCTTTTTGGAGACTTTCAATTCACTTCAGTATTTTCTTCTCAGGCAGTTCCAAGGCCTGGCCTTCTTCCACTGGGAAGTCTGGGTCTACATCTAGATCATTTGTGTCAATTACTCTATCCTGTTTGTGTACATTTGCTAAAATGATCAACTGTTTCTTAGGTATCTTGAATAATTAGATTTTCTGCAATTAAATGAATCTATGTTAAGTTTTATTGAGGTTTCTAATGGCCTTCAGGTTGATGTGATCAGGAGATGGACTTTCTTTTTTACTTTTCTTATTACTCAATTCAGAGTAACTATATAGCAGAGTAACTATAGGTGTTGGTTGTCTATCTGGCATATAGCAGTTGGTATTGGCTCTTGCGTGGATGGTGGGATTTTTCATGATGTGATTGCAGTTTAGCTATATGACCATGATTGCTATCTCTTCTTGGGTAACATAGGGAGAGAAAGTGCCCCTTGAAGATAAAAGGGGAACCAAAAACAAAACAACATTAGCAAAAAAACAAACACATACAAAAAATAGAGTTGATACTACAGTCTATAATTGCATAAAAGAAAAGAAGAAAAAAGAAAAGAAAAAATATGTTTAGCAAAATATTTGTGTGATTTTATTGCTCCTGTCTCTCCAGCTCAGGCTGTTCTGGGCAAGCATTCTGTTTTAAGCAGTTCCTGATGACGTCTCCCTCTTCCACAAATCTGGATCCAGAAATCTTTGCTGGACAGATCTGTCCACATGCATAGTAGAACCCTCCAGGTGGGGCTTAATGGATTAGGGAGACATGCAGTGCAAAGCTCTGCCAGCAATGGCACAGAATATCAGATGAAGGAAGTTCAGGGAGAGAATGGTGGCTTTGAACTGCCAACCCTGTGGTTACCATACCAGGATTATAATAAAACAAATAATCTAGCATACAAATTCAGATTAAGAAAGAGAATATTTACATTTCATAGCTTTACTTTTGCCATCCCCAAAAAAACAATATCCCAAATCCTTACCAAAGTTAATTGATACATTGACTTCTTGTACAAAATTTTCCTTGTTTTGGAAAATAATATAATGAGAATCATTCATTAGGTCTTATTTTGTAACTGGTTTCTTTTGATATTTTGATTATGCTATTTATTTAGGCAGTTCCTTGTGTTGTTGTTTTTCTAAGTGCTATGGAGTCACTGTAATTAATTCATTTCAGCTGTTGTAGAATATTAACACATATATCTCTACTTACTTTAACATTCTGCAATTATAAATATGTGAACAATTAAGAGTTTCAGTCATTACAGTAATGATAATATGAACATTGAGTCTTGATGTGGTGCTGTAGGATAAGCATTGGGCTGCTAACTTCAGCATAGGAGTAGAAACTCACCAGTCAATCCTCAGAAACCCTATTACAGGGTCGCTATGAGTTGGAACTAACTTGACGTCACTTAGCAACAACTTTACCAATATGAGCACTTATCATGTGAATTGGTTTTATCTGTGTATTCATTTTTTAATGTTTTATTGTGAATTGTATGATAGTTTACATGAGAAAACTTTAGTTTTACATTCATTCCATCGTATATCATTTCATTGCCATGGTTCCAATCCCCTCCATGCATCATCTTCTGACCAAAGGTCATATCCTAGAAACCCGTCCTCTACACTTCTCTCTCCCCACCCACCCCCCAGTCTTCGGCCCACAGACTCTCTCCCTCTCTAGATCCAAAGTCCCCAGCCGCTTCATCCCTCCATGTCATCGTCTCTGTCTCCATCTCAGGCATCCCTGCTTCTCTGGGTAGGGTCCCGCTCTCGGATCTTCGTTGGTGGTTCCAGAGACCTCCGCTCCTAGACTGGATAAATAATCACTCCCTTCCTTGCTACAAAACGTCTACCTTTGCATTTCCAACCCTCACAATCAGTCTTGATAACCATTATTCACTACAGTATCTTGAGTAACCCATCTGTGTTTCATTTCATCAACTCCACCTAGACAGATTGGATAGTACTCTCTGGTGATTCTGCCTTCCTCCATGCCCCCTAGCTCTAGATTCTCTCGTGAAAGCTTATAAGCCAGTCACTTCTTGCCTTTGTAGTCCCCCCCTCCCCATTTTGGTATCCAATGTCTAAGTTGCCCATCTGTGTATTCATTGTTACTGTGTGACTATGCTCAGCTTAGTAGAAAATTCAAACACCTTTCCGGTGTAAATATACCAATTTATTCCCCCACAAGCTGTATATGAGAATGACAGTTGTTTCACATACACAAGATCACTGTACATTGTTAGCATTTGTCATTTTCATTTTCAGTGTATAATAACTTGTTATTGTGATTCTAATATGCCTTTTCAAGATGAGTTATAATAATGAGCAAATGTTCATATTTTTAGTGACCACTTAGATTAGCTTTTAGTAAAGTTGTTGTTGTTATTAAGTGACATTAGTTGATTTTGTCACATAGTGACCCTGTATAGGTTTTTTAAGTAGTGGTTACTTGGTTTGAACTACTAATTTGGATTTTAGCAGTCCAATGCTTATTCTACACTGCTATAAAATAATGGGCAATATTTCTTCAAGCATCTTCCTCCACGTTAAGATTTTCTCTTTCTTTACAAAGTCTTTTGATTCAGTATACTTTATCAGTCTTTCCCTTTAAGGTTAATGTTTACTTTGTCTTCTTGTTGTTAAGTGTCATTGAGTCAGTTCTGACTGATATGATCCTATGCAGTGTTTCCTGTGCAGCTGGTGGGCTTGTACCACCAACCTTGCTCGTAGTAGTCCAGTGTTTATCCTTCAGAGCCACAGGAGGATTTCTAATGAAACTTTTATGATACAATTTATGAATATATTGTTTTACATTCATTTTTGAAAACTTTAATGTTTTCCTTTTTATATTTAAAGGTACATATGTTAATATTTAAAATTGTGAGTTAAAGATTAAGTTTTTATTTTCCTTCATTTTTCACTTATTCAAGGAACTCTTCATTAACTGAAAACATTTATTTTTCCTTGGTGCACAAAAATTTTGTTATATTTTATATACATATGGATGATGTGTTAATATTTTGTAGTATCATAATTTAATATGCATTTACATTTTGTGTTTCTCATAGAATATTTAATTTTACAATTCTTCTTTAACAGTTCATTGATTATTATTATGCTTTTGCTTGTTAATATGTTGTTGTTACTTCCCATAGATTTATTTCTGATTCAAATAGACACAAATATGTATAGAATAGAAGTACTTAATAGGGTTCTCAAGGCTATGGCCTTTCAGAAGCAGATTGACAGGTCTGTCTTCTGAATACCTCTGTTTTACTATGAACTGCTAACTTTTCAACTATTAGTCAAGAACTTACCCATTTGTGCCACCCAGAAATTCCTGCTGGCATTTTGATGCAATGTTACTAAATCTATTTATTAGCTGGAAAGAATTGCTAGCTATGTAATACTGAATCTTCAAATCCATGAGTACAGCACATCTCTCATTTAATTAGATCTTAAAATAAAAATCACTGCAATAATGCTTTACATTATCTATAGAAATTTTATACTTCTCTTACTAGATTTATTAGATTAAATAATAAGAACCCATTGACATTAGGTTGGTTTCAACTCATAGAAACTCTGTACAACGGAGTAGAATTTCCTTAAGCATTTCCACATCTACAATATTTATAGAAGTAGACTGCACAGCTTTTTCTACAGAGCTAATGTTGGGTGCAAATAACTGACATTTTAGCTAGAATCTGAGTGTGTCAACCACTGTTCCCCAAAGGTTTCAATGTTTAATAATAGACAACTTATATTATTTGATATTATAGTGGTGGTGGTGGTGGTAGTGTGCCATGGTATTGGTTGCAACTCATAGCAACCCTGTATAGACTTTCTGAGGCTGTAAGTCTTTACTGGAGCAGAAAGTCTTATCTTTCTCCTGCAGAGCATCTGGGAGTTTTGAATTGCTGACCTTGAGGTAAGCAACCCGACTCTTAACCACTATGCTACCAGAGCTCCTATTTGGTGATACAGGCAATATGTATTTTTGCAGCTTCATTTTTAAAAAATTCACTGCTTTTGTAAAGTCCTCAAATTAAATGTTATAGAATTTATATTCTGTAATCTGGCTTAACTCATTAAATGTAATTATTAGCTGAAAAGTCATTTGAACTTCATATATATATATATATATATATATATATATATATATCCTATGTAATCTCAAGTATTAATAAACAAATATATGGATGCAAAATGGTAGCACAATAATATAATGAAATATCTACTCAGCAAAATGAATAAAAATCATGGTACTCTTGATATCAGATCATAGGTAGATCATAGGTTGTATCTGTGTGGATTTGAGGGCTTCAAAGAGATAGTAAATAACTTTCTGGAGAGATGAAAGTCTTCTCTATCTTGATTATGTTGTGGTCTTGTATATGAAGGTCAGTCAAAATTATTGCTGCAAAATTATAGAAATAATTACAAAATTATATTATGAAATATGAAACTTATATTCATCAACTTTTGCTTCATCTAAGTCTATACACTTCTGAAAGTAGTACTTCCATCTCTCTAACCTTCTAAAGAATTCTGCTCTGACTTCTGAGGCAAGATAGCAGCATAGGCAGACATGCTGAATAGATGACCTGCAACAAGGACATGGGAGACAAAGTGAAACAGATAAGAATGGTGATTCTAGAAACCTAAACTTCAGAGGACAGGATAGAGAAGTGGATTGATTGCCAACTGGGACAGGAAGTTGAACTGGAAAAACTAGAGAGGAAACAGGTGGGCTGGCTGTCAGCAACAACAACAACAGAAAAACAAAAATAGGGAATCCAGTAGTTACAAAACTATTACATGAAGAGGAAATTAAGTAGACTTAAAGATAAATGAATAATGAATGGGTAAGTAAATGTGTAAATAAGTAAGTAAATGCTGTTGCTGTTGCTGCTGTGGTGTGTCATTGAGTCATTCCAACTCAAAACGATCCTGTGTAGGGTTTCTAAGCTGTTAACCTTTATGGTAGCAGAGAGCCTCATCTTTCTTCCATAAAGTGGCTAGTGTATAGAATTACTTACCTTGTAGTTAGCATCCCAACACATAACCCACTATACTACGAAGGATCAATTAATTAGTCAATCAATAGATAAATCTAACTAGAACTCTAAAACTAATCCCCCCACTCCTAGACATAGCCCAACCCCTGCCCCTAACCTTATCACTAATCCTAGTTCTAGCCATAACAGTAGCACAATACAGAATTCTAGGCCAATGTTATACCTAGCTATAGTCCTATTCCTAATCCTAACTCCTTACTCCTCTTCTTGTTATGTGCCATGGAGTCCGTTCTGACTCATAGCGACCTTGAACAGGGTTTCCAAGGCTGTAAATATTTACGGGAGCAGAAAGCCTCATCTTTCTTCCGTAGAACAGCTGGTAGTTTTGAACTGCTGACCTTGCGGTTCACAGCCCAATTTGTAACCACTACACTACCAGAGCTCCTTAATCCTAGCGCCCCCAAAACAGGAAAACAAATAATAAATAAAAAAAAAAGTGTTAGGAAAAACACAAAACAAAACAAAGCTTCCTCCTCTACTCTGATTTGTACCACATCAACAAGGCAATTTTTTTTTTTTTTTTTTACCTAAAAGTGATTCAAATCATATTACCATTTAATGTAATGTTCAATTTTGGAATAAAAAGCAGTCTGAAGATGCACTATAAGGATTGTAGGGTAGAAAGGATAAAATCTTCCAACAAAATTCTCATAGGACAGTAGTTGCTACTCTAGATGAATGAGAAGGAGCTTTGTCATGACCTGGTGGGTGGGAGCATGATTTTAAACTTTCCTTGCTTTTATCACCAATGAAATTCTCAATTTCCTAAAATCTTCCAAAGAAGCTTCTCTAATGGTCCTGTGTCCTTTAAAAAAACTTATCAGATTTCATGCTTGTTGTTGTTGTTAGTTGTCATTGTGTCTTTATTGACTCATTATGAATCTAGGCACAACCGAATTAAACACTTCCCGGTCCTGGCCCAATCTCACAATCTTCGCTATGCTTAAGCCCATTGCTACTGCCACTGTGCCAGTCCACCTGTTTGAGGTTCTTCCAATTTTCCATTGACCATCTACTTCACCAAGCATGATGTCCTCCAATGACTTGTCCCTGTTGATGATATGTCTGAAGTATAAGTGATGAAGTCTGGACATCCTGGCTTCTAAGGAGCATTCTGGTTGTAGTTCTTCCAACACAGATTAGTTTGCTCTTTTGCAGCCCATGGCATTTTTAGTATTCTCCTCCAACACTAAAACCCAAATGCATCAATTCTTCTATGGCCTTCCTTATCCACTGCCCAACTTTCACATGCATATGGGACTATTGAAAATACCATGCCTTGATTTAGGCATACCATAGTCCTCAAACTGACATTTTTGCTCGTGAGCATTTTACAAGGTCTTCTACAGTAGATCTTTCACTCCTGAAACCATCTTCACTGCAGTTACAGATACATGGGAGAAGGAGCTAGCTGGCACTGACTATGTGGATCATCCTTCTTATGGCAGTGGGATCAGATGACAGAGAAAGGTGGTATCACCAAAAACCATTCACCATAACCTTATGAGATGACCTCTCTGTCTTGAACTTACTGGTCCAGCAGATCCCCTCAGAAGTCACTGTTTTGATTAGACCTTTTAAAGAATGCACCTTAATAGGACTAAGACAAGAGAGGTACTGAGAATTTTTTGGTAGCTATGCACTGACCATAGGCAAATATTTAAACACATTCTGTTTAATAAACCACTTCATGTATCAACTGAAACTCTGGTAGCATTATGTTTTAACTTGCTTTTGTGTTTATACATATTTGTGAAAAATAAAACACATATTCACCTAAAATGTATCTGATTTATTTTTTATGAAATATATTTAATATAACTGA
>NW_006408606.1:1478697-1483724 GCF_000296735.1 Chrysochloris asiatica | reverse complement strand
GTCTCTGCGGCTCCTATTTAGTCTCACTGCTTTGTCTAGCCCAGGATGTGGGCTCAGGCCTCCGAGCCTGGCCAGTGGATTTAAAGGTACGCGATTTCCCACCTCTGCTTCAAATTCCACAGGCTACAAGCCTTCAAGCCTTCAAACCATTCCTATCTCTGTGGGTCCAAATCTTGGAGCTCTGTCCTGCCTCTTTTTTGCCTGGAATTCTGAGTTATTTTTGATGGCGGCCTTCACTATGCCTTCACCCTAGTCCCCAGCAAGCCCTGCCCTCCCTGCTTCTTCAGTAAGTCTGTAATGTCCTTACTCTGTTCCACGCCCTTCTGAGTTTTGCTACTTGTTGAAATGCTGTGGAGTGGATTATGACCCACAGCGACCCAGTATAGGGTTTCCAATAGCAGCTGTTGAGCTAGAACCACAGTTCCTGCTATTCAAAAGGCTTTGCAGTCTGGCAGATTAAACCACAGCAGGAGTGCTTAGTTATTGGTGTTAAGCTCCTACTCAGCTTGGGCTGACCCAAACCTTGATGCTTTGATGGGCGGTCCTAAGGCTAGGATCTGGGCGGAGGGCTGGCCTAGGCGGAAGAAGTGGGGGATGGGCTTGATGCTTGTAGGCAGATGGGGTCTGTTTTTGATGAAGTCTAAAATGCTTCTTTTTGTCTCCCTGTGCCTTGAGGCCTCCAATTTGTCCTATTACACACCGGTAATGCCTAATGTGGCAATGAGGACCCCCCTGGTATGGACTATGTTGCTTCCTGTAGCCCCGCTAGTTCTCTCAGAGCATCAGCACTTTGAATGGGTCTGCTCAAGCCCTGCTAAGTTCTGCAGTGGGTGGGACCGTCCCCTGGTAGGAGCTCGTAGCAGGCGGGTAGAAGTTCAAAATGCTTGTAACTCCTCAATAGTTTGATCCTTCAAAAAAATAAGTTCATAAAGTTGCAGCTTAATATTTTATGTTTGCCCCAAAGCTGTCTGTCTACCAGGCGGGGGCCCCAATTTTTGATACTGCCCCCTACTTTCTCCCGAGCCTGCATACCTGTGCTGCCCGGTCAGGGAAGTGCCACCCTCTTTCCTGTATTTTCAATAACCTCATATGCATGTGAAAGCTGGACAGTGCATAAGGAAGACCTTAGAAGAATTGATGCATTTTAATAATGGTTTTAGAATGAATGTTGTAAGTGCCATAAGCTGCCCAAAAAACCAATAGATCCATTTTGGAAAATGTGCAGCCAGAGTGTTCCTTCGAGACCAAGATAGCCAAACTTCTTCTCTCATACTTTGTACATATTGTCAGGAGGGACAAGTCGCTGGAGAAGGATATCATGTTTGGTAAGGTGGAGCATCAGAGAAAAAGAGGAAGACCCCAAGCAAGATGGATTAGCCAAGTGACAGCATCGATGGACTCAAGCGTGGCAACAGTGGTGAGGTTGGCCCAGGATCAGCAAGTGTTTCGTTCTGCTGTGCATAAGTTCACTATGGGTCGGTGCCGACTAGAAGGCATCTAACAACATATATACATATAATTCTTTTCTGCTTGAAAAATCATAAATGTATCTCTCCTGTAATGAAATTGATAAAAAATCACATGTACACTTCAACTGAAACCCTTCATTCTGTAGTATGTAAAACCTGAAATGATAAAATACAATTATGTCATATATATTATCCTAATATTTAAATTATAAATAGCTGATTTTGCTTATTGTAACATACCTTAGAATTATTGCCTGAAAGAAACTTTAACAGTCAGATTAATAAAAAATAATGACTATAGAGGAAAATATATTTCATTTGACTTACAAATATTTTAAATTTGAAAACAGAATATATTATCTTTGTAATACTAATTTATACCTCCTTGATTTTCAATGATTAACATTCTTAATTTAATTTTTTTTGGCATTTAAAAAAATATTTTGAAGTTTTATAGTAAGGATACAGTTACTCCTTATAGAACAATTTTAATGATGAATATTTTCTGTTTGAGAATGAGGCAATGATACATTGAAAATATTTTTTAGGATCAATACAATATGCTATTTTCTATATGATATATTTAATTTGAATAAAATGTAATAAATAAGCTCAGAACTTACAAAAACTGTCAAGTATCATGGCTACAATATAATTTATTTCTACAATGAGAAAAGTATTGATGTTACTCTTTTATATTACCTTGTGACAAAATTTTTTATTAATATTTATATAACGAATTACAGTCCAGAAGTCTTAGAAGTAATTTCTAATCAAATACAAATACATACATACAGATGCCAATAAAGGAAAAGGATCTTGAAAATGACCAGAAATGATTCACTTACTCATATATAAAAGTGTTGTGATAATAGTGAGCCACTAACTAATTTTATTTAAACCCCACCTGTGTGGGAGTCATTATAGATTTGAATTGATTTTTCTGGTTTTAATACGGCAGGTTCAGTACTTGGCAATTTTCTGTTCACATCTTTGAAATAGGGATGATATTAGTATCAACAAGTACAGTTGTAAAGAATAAGTACGATTTTAATAATTTTAAATGTTACTTCTAATATACTCAACTCACATTGATTCTCTTTTATTGGCAACAGTATGTATTTTTATTAAATGTATAGTACCAAAATCTAACTTTCCATTTGATTGATAGAAGCATTTGTAATAAAGGGTGAGTCTTAATAAGGTATAGACCACATAGCACATATATATGTATTTCTTATCTTTGGCTCAATATATAAAATATCTTGGCATATAGTTGTTTTTCTTTAATAAATCAAGTAACTAAAATTCTACTAAGGCTAAATTTATAATGGAAATCATCAACTCCTGCCGAGAAAATTACCTAGTAGGTTAAAATGATGACTAATACAGTCTATATATTGCTTACTTCATGTGGTGAATGTAATGGAAAGCCAATAGTTTTCACTTATTTTAAATTTCAGTCAATTAATTAAGATTATTTGATAGAATTGAATTTGCTTCAAATTAAAATGCAAGTATCATTATAGTCAATTTGAAAATTATATGCTAAATTGAATAATTACATTTGGGGTGAATGTAAAATATAAAAATAAATTGTATGTACAAAAATTAAGAATGATTTTCCCTGATTATTAATAAAAATTATGTAGATCAAATATAATAGCATTATCCAATTAGATAGGAAATGCATTTATCATCTGTGTAAATACTGTTTCTAATGTGGTATTCAATACTCCACAAGAAAGAAGTTGTCTCTTATTAAAACACTATTTTATAAAGACATTTTTATATTAATAAATAATTTTATTTATATTGTTTCAAAGAGCACCATAAGTCCAGGTAGTGACATATTTTGTTTGTTCATAAATTTAATATAAACAATTAAATAGCTTTTCAGTACATAGAGTCAATATGAGTCAGACTAATTAGACAGCACCTAATTATAATATATAATACATATGTTTAATTGAAAGTAGGAAAGAAAAAACTTAGTTTAAACTGGTAGATAATTGTTTCATTCCCTGAAAGCTTTCTTTTATTTTTTTTTATTTTTACATCAATATAAGTGTTTAACAACAATCAAAGAGTTTCATATTAAGAAACTGAGTTCTTATTTGTATGTAATACCTAATGTTTACCATTTGTTGTATTTTCCATGCTTGTTGTTTCTTGCAGGACATGAGTAACTTGGATGTAAATGTATTCATTAACCATATTTCTGATGCACATCTGTATTCTGTTTAGGTCATAAGTGAAAATATGTCACCATCAGTTGGCATTAATACAATTGCAAACTCTTGTTATGAGGCCAAACCATTAGCATCTTCATCTTTTGTCGATTCAAAATACTGGCCTACTTTTAAAATTATGCAGAAATACTATTTTCAAGGCAGAAATGAAACTTTTAGAAAATGCATTTTCACTAACAATGACAATTAAGTAGCGACTTTAAGTCTTTTGACATTTGAAAGTGAGTTTTGCAATAAATAGCATATACACAATGGTATGTTGGAAACAATTCATTCATTCATTCAGACCACAGGGTAAGTCAAACATTATTGTTACAAAATATTAGATACTTTTGTTTATTAATTGTTTATTAAACAAAAATATCAAAATGTGAAGTTATTGTTTCTCCACATAGCTTCAATCTAGGCCTATCAATTTTGGAAGGTACTGTTTTCACTTCTGTAGCTCTTCCCTGAAGAATTCTATATTCTTCTATTTACAACATTTCAAAACAGCAGTTTTGGTATCCTTGAAGGACATAAACTGCATTCTTTAAAATATTCTTTGACTTTTGGGGAAAAAAGAACCACAGGATGGGTGATGTAAGTTTTGCCAATGAAATTCTCATAGGACAGCCATTGCTATATTTTAAGAGCAAGCAGTTTCACTGTCGTGAAATTGATCAAACATGTAATCAAGATGCATTCATAATTATTGGTGATGAAATGTGAAGGTTGGAAATAAACAGGAAAAATCAGTAGTTGTAATATATGACCGTGGAGACAGACATTTCTGGCTACCTCATAAAAGAATGTTTCAGACTAATAATTTATCCATTGCAAATACCTATTTAAACAACAGAAATGTTGAATATGTGCATGATTCTCACTAGATAGAACACATAGAAATCAAATCAACACATCTGTGCAAAGACAGGAAGGAGATGGTCAATATTATCAACCAAAACAAGGCCAATTGCCAACTGTGAAACAGACTGTCAATTGTTCATATCCACGTTCAGTGTGGAACTGGAGAAAGTTAATACAAGTCCATGAAAGCCAAAATATGACCTTGAGTATGTTGTTGTTGTCAGGTGCCATAGAGTCGGAACCGACTCATAGCGACCCCATGCACAGCAGAACAAAACAATGTCCGATCTTGGGCCAACCTCACCACCGCTGCCACACTTGAGTCCATCAATGATGCCACCTGGCCAATCCATCTCGTTAGAGGACTTCCTCTTTTTCTCTGACCCTCCACCTTACCCAGCATGACATCCTTCTCCAATGATTGTTTCCTCTGGACAATATGTCCAAAGTATGAGAG
>NW_006408606.1:1465483-1475617 GCF_000296735.1 Chrysochloris asiatica | reverse complement strand
AAGAAGGAAAAAAAAAAAAAAAAGACCAAAATGAATGTCAGAAGATATTTCGAAACTTGCTATTGAATGTAGAGAAGATAAAGCAATTGATGAAGTAAAAGAACTGAACAGAAAATTTACAATGGCAACTCAAGCAAAGTAAATTATTATAATGAAATGTGCAAATAACTGGTGTTAATAGATAACCAAAATGGTAGAATATGCTAAGAAATTTTCAAGCTGAAATAACTGAAGAACAAATATAAACTTCAAATTGCAATATAGAAATATTTTATAGTCAAAATACTAAATAATGCATGAAAAGGATGCATGAAAAAAACAAAAAAGAAAAAAGATGGAAGTATTACAGAGTTCCTGTACCAAAAATATTTAGTTGATATTTAACCATTTAAAGAGTTACCATATAATTAAGAACCGATGATATTGAAGAAAGTAGTCCAAGTTACATGGAAGGCATTGTTGTAAAATAAGACTTCTGGAATTGATGGAATATGAACTGAAATATTTCAACAAATTGATGTGGGCCTGGAGGCACTTACCCATCTATGCTGAGAAATTTGGAAGATAACTCATTGGCCAACCTATGGGAAAGATTGTGATCATTCCAAAGAAAAGTGATTCAACAGAAGATGGAAATCATCAAATAATATCAATATTATCACATAAAATTAAAATTTTGCTGATGATCATTCAAAAACTGGTGCAGATATACATCAACAGTGAACTACCCGGTTCGGAAGAGGATGAAGAACTAAGAATATCACTGCTGATGTCAGACTGATCTGGGCTGAAAGTAAAGAATGCCAGAAAGGTGTTTGCTTGTGCTTTATTGAAACTGCTAAAGATATTCAACTGTGTACATCATAAAAATCTATGTATATCATTGGGAAGAATCGATATTCCAGAACACTTCACAGTGCTCATAAGGAAACTATACATAGAAGTATTAGTTAGATCAGAACAAGAAGATACTGAATGGTTTAAAATCAGGAAAGATATGCACCACGCTTGGATCCTCTCACTCAATTTATTCAGTCTTTATGCTGAGCAAATATCTCAAGAAGCTGAAAGTTATGAAAAATATGTGGTATCAGGATTGGATGAATATTCTAGCACGTGTGATATGCAGGTGACATCGTTTTTCTAGGAATGCAGAGGACTTGAAAAACTTAATAATGAAGATCACAGAATAAAGCATTCAATATGACTTGTACCTTATTTCAAAGAAAATAAAAATCCTCAAAAGTAGACAAATAAATAACATCATAGTAAATGGAGAAAATATTGAAGTTGTCCAAGACTTCACTTTGCTTGTCACAATCAGTGATCACGGAAACAGTATTCAAGAAATCAATTGACATATTGCATTAGGCAAATCAACTTTAAAAGATCCCAATAAAGGGTTTAAGAGCAAAAATATCACTTTGAGGACTAGTGTGCCTGACACAAGCCATGTTATTTTCAATTGCTTTATATGCATATGAAATTTTAAAATGAATAAGGAATTAATGCATTTGGATGATGGTGTTGGTAAAGAGAATTGAAAGTAACTTGAACTCTTAGAAGAACAAATAAATCTTTCTTGGAAGAATTATAGCCAGCCTTGAATAATAATAAGTAAGCTGTAAGCCACCACATAACATGGATGAACCTTGAGCACATTATGTGGAATGAAATTAGTCAGTCACAACAAGAGAAATACTGCATAGGCCCATTATAGCAAAAGCTTAAGGAAAAGAACTGACTCTGAAAGGGAAAAAAAAAAAAAAAAAAAAAACCTTTGTTTGTTGCCAGGGTGTACAGGGTGGGGTGAGGAGAGGGAGGGGAAGTGGAGCACAGGGTAGGGAATAGACATAGGATAGGTTGGGTGCTGGTGTGGCAATACATCAGAAGGGGAGGGGAATGGAAGAACAAAGCAGATGAGAGAACATTCAGGTAGGTTTGCATGGACTAAGTGGGACAGAGGTAAGTAGTGATGTATGCTCAACCTTAGAACAACAGGGCTCTAGGATACAAGTATTGAGGCATGGGTTGAATGGGTAAAGGAGGGGAAATAATGTTAAGATGCTTGGCTGTGTTTTGAATCTTGATTTCCCTTTCCTACTACTGTAAAATAGAGGGTGAGTGAAAATAATAGCCAGAACATCACCATAGAAGGCTTGTAAATCAGTCTTCAGCCTAAAACTGCTGGAATACCTAAAGTAGGACTAAAACTTGTCCTAGTGAAGGAGGCTTCCTGCAGAGCCTTTGCATTGTGTAAGACCATAGGTGGGATCCAGATCCCCATCCAGAATTTTCCGAGGTGGGAAATGTCCACTTGAAAGGACAATCAGACCAGCCTGGAGTTGCTAGAAGAACACAAGATACTTCTTGAAAGAAAGACCAGTAATAAAAATCAAAAACAATAATGGCAGTCAGATTGACTACTGTCAGAAGAAGCTAAGTTGTTTGCTGGGGGTGCCATCAAGGCAAGCGGTTGGGTTCTCTTAGGGCAATCCCTCTTCCAAGGGGAATACATGAGTCGGCATGTGGTCTTTCTGGTGACTACATTGGTCTACCGATAAGGGAAAGTGGGGCAAAAACAGCAGTGCTGTTGTAAACTAAGTTCAACCACGTTCAACAGACTCCTGTACCCCTGGCTGGCCAGCAGTATGGAAGACCTGGGGACTCCTGGACTCAAGGATAGGGATATGGCTACAGAGGACTAGAGCATAGAGTGAAGTGTCCAGCTGATATGAAGTGAGGGGAGATGCACAAGAACACTTATACTTGCAGATAGCACCCATTTGACCTGGCCCCAATGGCTGGACGATCAGAATTCTACTAGAGGAAGAAAGAAGAGGGATAAAAAGAGCAATCTGTTACAATTTGATGAACTTGACCTATAGTTATGGATGCAGTAGCTCAAAAGAGGGAATGAATCTTTACAGCGAGGATCATTACCACCCCCTTGTTACACAGGGCTGACAGGGATGGGCAACTTAGACATTGGATACTCAAAATGGGGGGCTACAAAAGCAAGAAGTGACTGGCTTACAAACTTTCAAGAGGGAGCTTGGTTTCAGAGGCTGTGAGGGAAGGTAGAATCTCCACTGAGTGGTTTTCAATCTGTCTGGATGGGGTTGGTGAAAGGAGATGGGAATAAGACTCTTGTGATTCAATAGTGAATAATTGCTATCAGGACTGATTGTGAGTGTTGCAAATGTAAAGGTAGATGTTTTGCAACAAAAGAAACGGAGTGGTTGATCATACAGTCCAGGAGCGGAGGCCCTGGGACCATCAAAGAGAAGAGCAGAATGAGGGACTTTATCCAGAGAAGCAATGACACCAAGGCAGAGACAATGACATGAAAAGATGGAGCAGCTGGGAGTGAGAGGGGCTGTGTGCTGCAGGCCTGGAGGAAGGCTTGCTGGGTGTGCCCTTTGATTGTTTAAATGGTTGTATATTCTTGAATACTTCGGTGTACATGAAAACATAACAAACAAACAAACAAAAAAGATAAGGAATGGAAGCAAATGTTGTTGAATGATGATGCATGGATGGAATTTTAGTCATTGCAGTGAAATAAAATATGATAGGATGATTGTAAAGTTGATGTTCTCCCATGTAAAATGCCACCCAATTCACAATAAAAACTTTATATATATATATATATATATATCCAGAATGGTTCTTAGAAGCGAGGATGTTGAGACTTACTCTCTTGTGTCTGGGTATGTTGTCAGGATGATCCAGTCTGTAGTGAAGGAGATTATGCTTAGTAATGTGGAGGGCCAACAAAAACGGACGTTTCCAAACAAGATAGATTTAGAGTAGCAGCTACAATCACCTCAAACATAACAATTATGAGGGCAGTGTCTTGTTCTTTATGCACAGGGTCCTTATGATTCAGGATTGACTAGATGGCAACTTACAACAACATCCCCATGTTTTGTTAGAACAACTGCCTCTTATTTTAGGTATAGCTTCTGCATGATTTTTTCTATAATTGTGTTTAATATATTGATTGTTGATGGACCACTGCTCCATAATTTTTGGTTTTGTTTTTAAGTACAGAGCCTAATTTCTCTGCTGCCAGAGTCAATTCTTACTCATAGCAGCCATGAAGCATAATGGTTCCCTCACTGATATAAATACAATTAGTAACAAAATGTTTGCCAATTAAAATTCACCCTGTGAATTTTCAGAAGAAAGGCCTGGCAATCTGATTCCACAAAAATTATAGCCAAGAAAACTCTATGGAACAGTTCTAATTTGCACTCATGGTGTAGTCACAAGCCAGAAGTAATACCATGGCAATGGATTTGGTTTATCTTTCTAACTATAATAGGACTACTCTAATGAATCTTACTCAGGGATATATGAAAACAAATTGCATTTTTATTAATGTGGATTTAAATTGCATCTTGCTCCTATAAAAAGTGTAAGACATCTTTTTAACAACTTTTTTTCTAACACATGTTAAGTATTAAAACAGAACAACTTAACGTTAATTGTGCTTTATAAGAAAATTGTATAAAACAACTAGAATTTATGTTATTTAATGAAAACATTATCATTAATGATATCAGTTGCCAGAGGTCCTTAGTCTCCAGAAGCTGGTTACTGCCTTTTCCAAAATGATGTAAAAGGTTTCTTTTAAAACTGTGTCTTCAATTACATTGCTCTGTTTAAATGGAAAGTTTAGTTTTAAGCTTTTTTTATTCTATTTAGTGGAAAGTTTTGTTTTTTTTCAAAATGCCACAGCTTTTCTTCATTGGAAATATATTTTGAAAACCTTGTTTTGTTAGTTTCTCTTTATTTAGTTGAGTGAAGGATTAAAAAGAATGATAATGCATGGTTTGACTTGAAAGCGTACATCTTATTTAGGTACATTACTGAAATTAATTCTGTACAAAAGCTCCAGACATTCTAGACTATATAAGAGTTAATTAAAGAAAGTGAACTATAAAGTAAAATAAATAAATAAAGCTTCAATATAATAATCCCATATACTTTCATTTATTCATTTGATTGTCTATGATTTCTTATGCAAAGGGATAGACTGCTCTTTGTTATATACTTTGAAATATTTTAAAAACTAAAAGTCTTTAATTTCTGATTTTTAGCAATTTATTATAATAAATTCTTTCTTTTCAAAATAAAGAAAAATCCAAGATTAATTATGTAAGCACATATGAGAATGAGTAAAAAATTATCACCAGTCTGAATTTATTTTAATCAACGTTTGTTGTTGTTGTTAGTACCGACCCATAGTGACCTTATGCACAGCAGAATGAAACACTGCCCGATCCTGGGCCAACCTCACTACTGTTGCCACACTCGAGTCCATCACTGCTGCCACTTGATCAATCCATCTCGTTGGGGGTCTTCCTCTTTTTCTCTGACCCTCCACCTCACCTTCTCTGGTGACTGGTCCCTGCTGTCAATATGTCTGAAGTATGAGACACGAAGTTTGCCCATCTTTTAGATGAAGACAAATACATTCAACATAATCAACTTGCTTTTTAATACTCGGTCCATCTGTCAATAAGCTTTTTTTTCCCTTATTAAAAAATGTTTTATGTTGAACTGCGAGCCACAAATGCACTACTGTCTTCACTTCATTAGAGGTGAGTATTTGTCCTCTAATGGCTGCTTTCAGGGAACCAAACAGGTGAAAGTCTGATGGAGAACCATCAGGACTATATATAGTATGTTTTAACACCTCAAAATGAAGGTTTTGCTGAGTGTCAACAATGTCATGCAAGATCACAATGCCTTGGATAGCAGGTTTCTGCAATTAATATTAATTTAGGCTTCAGTTTGTCAGTGAGCATATCACTGTAAACATCACTGTTGACTGTTGAGCCTTTTTCCTGATAGTGTTCCTATACTAGCCCTTGAGAATACCAGAAAACTGTAAGCATCAATTTTCCAGCTGATGGCTGACTTTTGAACCTTTTCTTGCTTGGCGATTGAGAATGTTTCCATTCCATATTCTGCTGTTTACTCTTAAGCTTGTGATGATGAAGACCATGTTTTGTCACCAGTAACGATTTTTTTAAAGAAATTTTTACCTTCCTTAAAGTATCAGTCTAGATTTTGTTTGCAGATGTCAAAGTGCTTCTGTTTATGCTCTCCTGTGCGTTGTTTGGTACCCATCTCTTACAAACTTTTGGAACCCATGTCTGTTGTGGATATTTTTTATAGACAGAACCATGGCTGATTTGTGATTGATTTAACACATAGTTACACATCTTTTTTTTTTTTTTTTTTTGCCTAAGACATATTTATTGAGCACCTCCTGCATGGGACACATGTTGTTTTAGAGGCTCACAAACCCCTCCCTGTGAGGTGAGATGAACCCCACGCAAAACAAAGAGAGATACTGAGGCCACAGGGGTCCCTTGGTTGAGGTCACTGATAAGAGAAATCTGGTCTAACCTCAGATCTGTGGCCTGGCCTGGTAGTGCAGGACAGAGGCCATGGGCTATCTGCTAGGAATGATTCCTGAAGGAGTCTGGCAGGTCCAAGAGAACAGCTGTGCCCAGCAGGGAGAGTTCTGGGTGCCTGGACAGGTCTCTCAGACCCTCAGCTCCTTGACCTTCTGCTTGGGCCCTGGTTAGACAGGGCTGTGTGGGACCCTGGCTGGGCTCTGGGTGGGCGCCCCCTGCTGGCCTTCTGCCACTGTAGCATCTGCTCCAGTTTGTTCTTGAAGTGTCAATTTTTCTTGCTTGGCCTCTAGGTCAGGTCCTTACCCTCCAGAATCAGCTGTTTTCGCTTGTTGATCTCTTTCTTCTCATCAAAATTGGTCATCTCTAGTTTAATCTCTCATTTCCTCTGTACCCCATTGACCTGTGTGAGGATCTGCAGTACCTCCACCTTCTCCACTGATAACACGTCCAGCTTCTTCTTGGTCTGTTCCTCGATGGGGTGGACCAGATGGATGTCATATTGCGTCACTAGCGTGATGACCTGCCCTGCCGCCCTTCACTGGCTGTTCGGCTGATTCAGTTGATGTAAATCTTGGGGAGCCCAGGAGTGTTGTGGTTGATGACTATCTGCACTGTGGGGATGTCTAGGCCTCGAAATGCCACATCCGTATCCGGTAGATGCTGGACTTGAACTTGGCCAAGGCGGCAAAACGTTCTTCCTGTTTCATCATTAAGTGCAGTGCCACGGTGGAGAAGTTGAACTTGGGCAGCATCATACACAGGATCTGGCAGGTCTTGCAAGTGTTGGTTAAGATGATGATGGACCAGTCCTCGTGCTCGTCCTGAAGGCCCTGGATCAGATACACCAGGTAGGCGTCTTTCACCTTCTTAGGAACTAACAGGTAACGTTGTTCCAGCTGTTCCACGGTGTGGACCGAGCCTGTGCCTTCCAGAAGTAGGATTGGTTGGCGGAGTGCTTCAGCCAGTGTGGCACTAAACAGCAGCATCAGCCTGTGGGCTGACACCACCCTCAAGATGAACTCCAGGTATGTGGTCAAATCCGTGCATTCCTTTTCCAGCAAGCAGTCCGCCTTGTCTAGCACCAGAAATCGGATCTTCTTGATGCTGAAAGTTCTGGAGCTTCGGAGGTGGTCGGCCAGGCGGCCCCGTATGGCGATGACCACTTGCGGCTTCTGAGAAAGCCCCAGTACTTGAGTCACCACGTCCATGCCGCCAACAATGATGCAGTCTTTCAGGCCCAGAGGCTTTCCCAAGATCTGGAACTGCTCCTCAATCTGACAGGCCAATTCCCTGGTGGGTGTCAGGACCAGACAAAAGATTTCATAGGGGTTCTCAGACAGCTTCTGCAAGATGGACAGGACAAACGCTGCTGTGTTGCCACGGCCAGTCTCGGCGCAGCCCTGGCAGTCTCGACCCTCCAGGCTGGCGGGGATACAGTCGAGCTGCACGGGCATGGACTGCTTCAAACCCAGCTGCCTACTTTGTTCCACCGGCCATGATGGCAGCCCGAGTTCACTGAAGCTAGCCATCCTCGCCACCAGGCAGCTGGATGTGTAAGCTACACTTGTCACTTGTCTATTGGACAGAATCATTTCACATGAATGCTCAATGTTGTTATGAGCCATGGACATAGATAGGAGTTTTAATATAACCAGAGTGCAGATAATTGTTGACTTACTTTCATATAACAGAAATGTGTCTAGTCCAACACAGTACACACTGTACCAAATTATTTTCCATTTTAGTCTGTCTGTACTAATTTTGTTTGTATGAAAGTATGTATAATTTTGAATTATTATAAATTTGATACTAATATGCCATAACAAATTCTGCAAATTTCAAATGATCCTTCTTACTGATTGAAATAACTTATACTGCAGCTATGCCAGATATATAATGAATATTATCATGATACTTAGTCAAAATCCCCAAATTGGACATTTCTAAGTGTGGTGCTGTAGGATAAGTATAGGACTTCTAACCATGAGGTTGATGGTTCAAACACATCAGTTGCTCCTTGAAAACCCTATAGAGGGTTGCTATGAGTCAGAACAGACTCAGCAGAACACAGCATCAACAGTTAGTCAAGTTTTGGAGTCATGGTGTGGCACTGTAACACTGGACAGAAAATGGGAAGAATAGCGTTTCAAACCCACAAGTGGCTTCTTGAAAACCCTTTCCAGGGTTATTATGAGTCAGAATGGACTCGACAGCACTTAGAAACAACAAGTCAAGTTTTAATCCCCATCTATTACTTTATTCCCACTCCCTTCAAGTGTGATCCCTTCCAGAGTTCCATGTCATCTGGAAGTGCTCCATGATCTACTCAGTGTCCAATGAGACACTAAAAACCTTGGCAAAATCATGAGAGTTTCTTCTCACTTTGCCACAGCCAATCTGCAGTCTGGTACCATTCATCTTTATTCATGTATCTTTCTATATATCTGTACCTAAGCTAAAGCCAGGATCACATCTCACAGAGATGACTGCTATGATCTATTTATTGGTTTACTGGAACACTTTTTCCTTTTTCTCCCTTATGACATTTCAATTGCATCCAGAGTCATTTTAGCAGAATGCAAATATATATGTTTTCATTTTAGCAGTCGTGATCAATACCTCAAAAGTTTCTTACCATCTTCTATCAGCTCACTCCAGTTCTAGTTCTTACTGACTGTTTTTTTCCCTCTATAATGGCTGCTGTGTCTTTGCCTCTGCTGTGTTGTGTGGTGGAATGATAGATCAAAATAAATTTGCTCATTTTTTTAGGTTGTTATTTTTCCATGCAAACATCAAGGACAAGGAATTCAGAGTTTCATGATCGTGAGTTATGCCAGTGTGAGATGGAGCTGGCGGTGCTGATTGAATACCTGCATTTAGTCAGTTCTGGTTCCAGATTTATAGACGCTGCAATGACAGCAGATGAGCATCAATGTAGCCAAAACTCACATATTTGACCACCTTGCTCCAAATGGCTTTGTGGTCCTAACAGATACTGAAACCAGGACTATCATGGGCTTCCACAAACTACTTCCTGACTGAGTAGCCTGAACATAGATAACAGCTAGTGGCCCAAAGGATCTCCATCTAGGGCCAGAAACTCAGCTGTCACATCCCTCTTGTTTCTACCTTCAACAGTTGCACTGCTTTTTTTATTGTTGTTAATGTGTTCGGTTTTTCCTTTCATTGTTTTGCTGGTTTTGTTTGTTTATTTTTCCTTTTTCTTCTCTTTCCATTCCCTTGAATTTTATCCTTTAGTATCTCTGCTTGGGGTTTTCCTTCTTTTCTTCTTTTAGTCATTAGTCATTTCCCCTCTTCTTCTTCTTCTCCCCCCCGCCCATTTTGATCTTTCTTTCTTACACTTTATTTTCTATCTCTTTTCAGCTTTCCTATCATGGCTTTTTTTTTTTTAATCCTTTTTATTTTTATCTTCTATAGCTCCATTTTCATGTCACTTTTTTTCCCATTTGCTGCCTATTTCTTTTATATAAATATATACATGTTGCTGTTGATACCAAGTGCTGTAAAGCCAGTTTCATCCTGCAATTACCCAATATAGGGTTTCTGAGGAGCAGCTGGTGAGTTTGAACTGCTGACCTCACCTTTCAAACTCAACTTCCACTCCAGCACATTAGCCCACAGCACCAAACCAGGACTCCTGGTTTATATATATATATAGAGAGAGAGAGAGAGAGAG
>NW_006408606.1:1455008-1465383 GCF_000296735.1 Chrysochloris asiatica | reverse complement strand
AGAGAAACAACAAAAACAACATGTAACAACAAAACAATATATATATATATTTCTATTTTCATTGTAGGCTGCTTGGTTGTTCATTCTGTTTTGTTTTATTCTCTGTGTGTATATGCGTGTGTATGATTTCTCCTCTTTTCCATCTTACAGGATACAGCACCCATGCCCACACAGACCCGCCATATGTGTACCCTCTGCAGCTCCATCCACTGGACAAGAACTAATACCAACTCATATACCACCTGATCAATGATAGACAGCAGCTAACATCAGCCAAACCCATGGAAAGCTGAAGTGTATGAACAGCAAATGGAGAAAAGTACACACACTTCCATTCTTTAAATATATCCACAAAAGACAGTAGATGAAAAGAGACAATAAAAAGTACAGCAAAAAAATAAAAAGTAATCAAGCTTTCCAAAACCAAAGATAAGGAAAGAATTCTGAGAGCAGCTTGAGAAAAATGAAATGTTAACTACAAAGGAGGACAAGTAAGACAACTCTGAATACGATAGTGACATTAGGACATTTCTAGATAAACAAAAATTTAAAGTTAATTGTAATAACCATACCAACTTTACAAAAAATACTAACTGGTATTCTCTGGATGGAGAACCAATCACAACCACCTGAGATTAACATATATATGACAACACTACCTCTGATTCCACATATAGAAGAATTTAAAGTAATACCTCTGGCAGTTGTTAAGTACCATCAAGTCAGTTCCCACTCATAGAAACCCTGTATAGGGTTTCCAAGGAGCTGGTGGTCTGTTTGAACCACTGACCTTTCAGTTCAAACCAACCTTGTTTTCTAACACAAGACTCCAACACAAACTTGCAAGACTGAAAATAGGAAACCAGAGATATCAACTTGTAATGAAGTCAGTTACAAAGCGCAAAGAGGAACTACCAAAAAGCAAGAGGGTGAACTTAAAACAATCGATTTTATTTTAAGATAAAATAGATTGTTTTAAGTAGTTAAAAACTAATCAATTATAGGGTAACCTCAAACAAATATACCTTCACATTAATATAAATAAAAGAAAAATCATAAATATTAATAAACATTAACAAAACAAAAATGAAAAGAAAACACACAAACAAAATGAACTCAGTGCAGAAAATTTATGTGAAACAAAGAAACCAGCAGCACCACAAAAAAACACATATGGCAAAATGACAACAATCAATTCATACCTATGGATTAAATGCATCAGTCAAGACACAGAGTAAAACAGATAGATAAGAAAACAAGCTACTTGAATATGTGTCTACAAGAAATGCATCAAAAAGATAGAGATAGCTAAATACTCATTAACAAAATGATAGTTAAACAAATTTTGTTACATACATACAATAATATACTTAGTAACTCTGAAGAATAATGATGACTCTGGAAAACACATCAAAATATGGATGAACCTGGAGGACATGCTTAGTGAAATTATTCAATCACAAAAGGACAAACACCTTATGAGATCAGTGTTGTAAAAGTAAGGGTTTCTTGATAAAAGAAACATACTATGATGGATTCCAGGGTGAAGGGGGAAGATAATTATTCAAAGGCTGGAGTGTTGACACATCCTAACAAGGGTGACAGGGCATTCAATACACAAGAGTGAGGTTGGCAGATGAAAGAGACACAAGGAGAAAAGCAAGTGTTAAAGTGAATAGAGGTAAATACAGTTAACTGATGATACATGGAGGAGGTTGCAATCATTGCAATAAAGCAAAGTATATGATTTGTTAAACTTAAAACTAATGATTTGCTCTGTAAATCTTCATTCAATACACAATAAAAACAAAACAAAAAATATCAAGAATAATTTTAAACCATGCAGCTACATTTGCTTTATGTCTAATTGTATGGTATAGTGAATTATTTATTATGTCTCTTCTAGCCTTAGTCTCTGTAACTCCCACCTAATGACCCTTTTCCAGATAGATTTGGGTGAAAGAAGGTAGGGGAATATACAGATAGGATGATTTGATACAACTGTTAATAATTGTTAATTAAGTTAATTGTGATTGTAAAACCTTGGTACTACAACATGGGTAAAAAATGGGTACATCTCAGAAACAGAAAGATCTCACTGCCATCAAAGAAGAAGAATCAGGAGTGCCACAAATCTTTTGGAGGCAGATTCCCTGGTCATTGAAACTCATCCACCCAGGTACACAAAGCTAAGACACCAGAATAGTGGCAGACAAACTGCAGCAGCAGATCCAAGAACCTGAACAAAAGACAGAGAGGAGCAAGTAAAGCTGAGTGGCTTTGCCCAGGAGCCTTGCTTGCAAATCTGGGTGCCTCCAGGGACTTAATTGAGAGGGCTTGGTTTATAGACCCACAGGAGCTAACGTCAAGTACCTTCAGGCCTAGGTTTATGGTGGAGTGATGTGTCCTGTAAGCATTTAGCAATAGCCCTAGAAAAGCATTGTACCTTTGGCTGGAAAAAAAGAGATGTACCTGTGAATACAATTGAGGAGGCTGTCCTGACTGGAACAACTGTGCCCTGAGCATTTTGGATCTTGAACTGTAATCAGTTAACTTCCAAAAAGGAGTCCTGGTGTGCTGCTGTAGGATAAGCATTGGACTGCTAACTGCAAGGTTGGCAGTTCAAACCCACTAACCACTCTTCAGAAACCATAGACAGGGTCAGTATGAGTTGTAATCGACTCAATGGCACTTAACAACTTCTTAGTTAAATACCATATCTAAATTCTCTGCAACCATTGCAATGGATTATCAAATCCAATAGGTAGGAAGGATAGTTTGTTGCCATTATTATTATTATTTTTTTTTTTTCAGAAGGAAAGGTCAAAATTTTGTTTATGGAAAGAGATATAGAGATAGATGCTATTATATTGGGCATATTTTATGCAGTAAAAGGCCCTAGAAGTGTTTTATCTGTGTTTTTGATATTTAATTAGTATACATATAAATTTGAAATACATATAAAATAAAAATGAATATAAAGCAATTTAATAAAAAATTAAAAATATGGGACTTTAACATAACTGATGAGATGGTATGGTATTATTGTCATTGTTAAATGCTGTTGAGTTGATTCCAACTCATAGCAACCCTGTAAAGGGTTTCCAAGGCATAGCTGGTGAGTTTGTACCACCAACCTTGTGATTCAAAGTGACCTTGTGGACCAGTGCTTATCCTACAATGCCACATCAGGACTTCATGATACGGTATGGAGCTAAGCTTTTTCCATGTATTTGATTCCTAAACACCATTCCATTCAGTGATGTTCTAAATGATAAATTTCATAAATACAGGCCACCATGTCCTTTCAGAGACTGGCATAAACTCAAGTCAAACGACATTAAACGAAAACCCATATGAAAATTCTCCAAGTCAGTGACCATGTCAAAGTTTAAATAAATGGATTTCCCCAACCTCAACTAACACAGATGGCACATATGTTCTGTTGAGAAACTTCACCAGTATTGCACATGAACCATTCCTAATGTGAGGTGCTGAGGTACATTCATTAAAGATGAGGCCAGCTTTATAACAAATAGAGTTATAGAAAAATTATATTTATTATATGATAATGCTGGATACAATTTGGACTAAGGACTCATACAACAGAATCTTTTAAAAATTGTTCATTCATTTATTTAAGTTACTCTGCTATTTACTTATCCCAAGACTTACTGAATAAAACTTATAGACGTATGTTGGGAAGTTACAAAAGAAACACACACCAAAAAAAATCGCCCATTTTTGGATTTTTCAAAATCTTTGTGCACACCCTCTCTTGTGTTAAAATATTTAAATTATTTTAAAGAGTATTTCAGTATACCCTGGGTGACACAAAAGGTTAACTACTAACTGAAAGATTGGCATTCAAACTTAGCCAGTAGTACCTTGGAAGATAGGCCTGTTGATCTCCTTTTAAAAAGTCACAGCCTTGACAACACCATCGACTACAGTTTTATTGTACAACACATGAGGTCCCCAAGTGGATTTCACTCACCAGCCACTCCTCATAAACTGTGCATGAGGTCGCTATGAGTCAGAACCTACTCAATGGCACTTAGCAACAACAATAAATCAGGAGACTATAAATAGGAAATAATCAAAATAAAATCAAGACAAGCAGCACAGAAAGGCTAAAATAATGCATGCAACAATATCCTATACTTTGTTGCTGTTGTTATTCCAACTCATAGAAACTTTGTATAGGGTTTCAAGGAGCAGCTGATGGGTTTGAACTGTTGACTTGTGGTTAGCAGTCCAGTGCTTGTACTATAGTGCCACACAGGACTCTTATATTTAGAAATTGCTATGTAGATGGAAGGTCCACAAATTTAACAGGACTAAATGAAAACTAATTCTTGACCAATTATTCAAATAGATAGCATAACCTCAACAAGCTCTAATATGTTTGAATGGTGTTTTAAGGAACCATTTAGTATATAAGTCTCATCTTGCCTTGATATAAATGACTCTGAATTTCTCAACTGATACTTGTAACATACAATTCTATTTTTTTTCTCACAATTGTAAGTTTATAATTATTTGTTTGGTTAACTGATACTTTCCCTAGTAAAAAACCATGGTGCTATTGTTAACTACCCTCCAATCAGTTCTGATTCATAGCTACTCTGCATAGACCTTCCATGGAGCAGTTAGTAAGTTTGAACCACTGACCGTATAGTTAGCAGTCCAATGCTTAAGTATGCCACAGTGTACTATACTCATATCTCAAGTTGATAATACCATTCCTAGCATATAGTAAATTTGTTGAAACTGCATGAATAATTTAATTAATAATCCATGTCCCCCTAAAAACATGTAGTGTTCCATAAGCAGTACTGTCAATCAATTTAAAATATATCTTTAGGAGTTCCAGATAACCATTTTCCTTTAACTAAATTCTTCAGTTTGTTTTTCATGATATTTAATGATTTTCATGGGGCATGGTGGAGCTATAGGATAAATACTAGATCAGGAACCACCAGGTCCTAAGTTCAAGTCCTTTATTCACTTAAAAGGAGAAAGATGAAGATTTCTGCTCCCTCAAATATTCATAGCCTAAGCAATCCTACACAGGGTCACTATGAGTCAGAGCCAACATGATGTCACTTAATAAAAACAATGCTTTTCATAATCTTCAGTAATATTCTACTACATCTATTTAAGATTTATTTTACAACTATAGACACT
Source organism: Chrysochloris asiatica (assembly GCF_000296735.1). NCBI lineage: Eukaryota > Metazoa > Chordata > Mammalia > Afrosoricida > Chrysochloridae > Chrysochloris > Chrysochloris asiatica. The sequence continues at coordinate 1,460,193 of NW_006408606.1, read as the reverse complement.
ATTAGCCCTATTAGTGAAATCACTTCTCTATGTAACAAACATGTTAGGTTTTTTGTTAATTTTATGAATTTGTTCATTACTTTATGATACATCATGTATTATTGACATTTCCATGTTGGTTAATACATTGTAATGTTTACTTAATTTGTTTTTGTTAAGTGCCATGAGTCAGTTCTGACTCATAGTGACCCTTTATAGGATTTTCAAAGCTGTAAATCTTTACAGGAGCAAAAAGCCTCATCTTTTTCCTGTGGAGCAACAGTGCTTATTCTCTGAAGCCTCTGCTCTGACACTAAATTTGCTTGTTGTTGTTGTTGTTGGTATGTGCTGTGGAGTTGGTTCCGACTCATAGCAACCCTGTACAGGGTTTCCTAGGCTGCAAACCTTTAAGGGAGCAAAAAGCCTCTCATTTTTCTCCCGCGGAACAGCTGGTGGTTTCAAACTCTGATCCGGAGGTTCGCAGACCAATTCTTAACCACTACGCTACCAGAGCTCCTAATTTGCTTAGACAATATTAAATAATGCAGTTCAAGCTTACCAGCTGCTCCTCAAAAATCCTATACATGGTAACTCTAGTTTAGAATCTACTCTACAGCACTCAATAACAATAACAACAATACTCAACATTAGTGATACACTTGATTATGAACCGGCTGCTAACTGCAAGGTCAGTAATTCAGATCTACCAGCTGGTCTTAAAGCCCTACACTGTGGCATTTTGTTAAGGCAGCCATAGGAACAAAAATCCACCAGTTTTTTTTGTTTGACAATGAATTGCCCTTCAATAATGGCAACTACATCCAAAATATTTTTATCTAAACAAATGAGAAATTCAGGCAGGTTGAGAAAGCTTGAGCATGCTCTCTATCTCTGAAGTGTCTTTTCCTCTGTTCTCTTCAATCACATTTTTTTTTTGGAATTTGTTTATTTTTTCATTAATACAACATTTTATTTTATTTTTTTATGTGGAGGTAGCCTGAGTATTGTGGTTGTGGTGGTTGTATGCCTTGGAGTTGATTCTGATTCATAGCAGCACTGTATAAGGATTTTGAGGCTATAAATCTTTATGGATATCATATTGGTAAAATAGGGGCCAGTGAAAAAGAGGACGATCCCAAGGACATGGATTGGTATAGTGGCAGCAGCAATGGGCTCAAGCGTAGCAAGGATTGTGAGGTTCATGCAGGATGAGGCAGTGTTTCTTTATGTTGTGCATAATGTCACTTTAAGTCCAACCCCATGACACTTAACAACAACAACAAATATTTATGGAGCAGAAAAACTCAAATTTCTCCTGTGGACCAACTGGTAGATTTGAATTACTGACCTTGCAGTTAGCAGCCCATTCATAATCCAGTGTACCACCAATGGTGAGTATTGTTGTGATTGTTATTGAGTGCTGTGGAGTGGATTCTAACCAATAGCTACCCTGTATAGGATTTTTGAGGAGCAATTGGTAAGCTTGAACCGTGACCTTGCATCTCAATTTTACAGTCCAGTGCATTAACCCACAGTGCCACACCAGGACTCCAAATGCTGAGTATAGAAGGGGATACTTGACATAGACCACACAGGCCACAAAGAGCAGAAATAAGTAAAAGATGGCAAACAGAGATTTAGAGACAGAGATCAAGAGAAATAATTTTTGCAACAGTCTTTTATTTGTAAAGTCCCTGGTATCTAAAATGCTATCATTGCACTGTGAACTATCTTTGTCTTCAAATATATAGTCTTTATTTATGTTTAAACTATTTTCATTTGGATTTTTGCCATTTAAATCCAAAAAAAAATTGTGAATGATCCTAAATTAATGAAACACACATACTTTCATATTTGCATTCAGCCAGAGGAATGTCACCTGACAATTTTTGCTATATATCTGTTGTCCCCATTAGTCAATATGAAGCAAAAGAGAAAAGTAGGGGCTCCTAAATGAAAGAAAAAAGTAGTTATAAATCAGAAAATTCATTCTATTTTTACATGTATTTAATATACATATCTGTCCCTCACCTGCATGTTGTTGTTGTTTGACTTTAAGTCAATCCTAATTTATGACAACAGTGTGTGTGCAGACTAGAACTGTTCCTCAGGGTTTTCAAGGGCTGACCTTTCAGAAATAGGTAACCAGGTCTTTCTTGTAAAGCACCATTTTTTTGTTTTGCCTAATTGCCAAGCTCTTTGCCATTTGCACCACTCAAGCTCTCCCCACCTTGTTTTACTAATCTTAATCACTGGAAACTGGAAACAGATATTGTATAAAACTCACCAAATATTTTTAATTTTTCTTCTTATCCTCAGCAACAACCTAACAATGCCTCCAGAAAAATAATTGGTTTCTAAAATCTTTCTTTAGATATATTATTCTATTTGTTGTTACTAATAAAAGTTTGATGTGCTGATGTGGTGTTGTGGAATAAGCACTGGACTTCTGACCACAAGGTCAGTCATTCAAACCTACTAGACATGACCTGTAAACCCTACACAGGGTCACTATAAGTTGGTACCAACTCGATAGCATTTAACAACACAACAACTGTATTAATCATAATATGATCAGTTGACAGGTTGGAGATTCAAATACATACACACACACACACACACACACACACACACATATATATATATGTATATATGACATATAAAGTAATTCAAGGAGCCCTGGTGTGGTGCTTTAGGGTAAAGAATTGGAACATAAGGTTGGTTTCAAACACAAGGTCGGTATGAGTTGGAACCAACTAGACGGCACCTAATAACAACAATCTGATTCTAAAAAAGCAGCCATTTATTACTCTGTACAAAATAGTTCTACTCTAACAACCACAGGGTACCTATAAATTGGAATAAATGCAGCAGCATCTGTTTTATATTCTGATGTTATTGTTAGGTGTCATTTACTTGATTTTAACTCATAAAGAGCATATGTACAACAGCTTGAAAGACAGCCTGGTTCTGTGCTGTCAACATAATTGTTGTCATAGTCCAGTCCATTGTTGCAGATACTGTGGCAATCCATCACATTTAGGTTGTTTTTCACTGACACTATATAACTAGCATAATGTCCTTCTCCAGTAATTGGTTCTTTCTGACAACATGTTAAAAGAATGTGAGAAGAGGTCTCATCAACCTTGCTTCTAAGGAGCATTCTGGTTATACATCTTCAAACACAGACTTGTTGATTCTTTGATGGTTGTTGTTATTAATAGGTGTGATCAAAGTTTTGCCAACTCGTAATGACCCTATGCACAACAGAACTAAAACTACCTGGCTTAGTGCAACCTTCACAATTATTGTTATATTTAAGCCCATTGTTACTGCCACTGTGTCAATCCATTTTGTTGGAGGTCATCCTCTTTTTTGTTGATCCTCCACATTTCCAAGCATGATGTTTTACTCCATAGATTCTTCCCTCCTAGCAACATATCATAATTGTGAGTGATGAAAACTCACCATTCACCCTTCTAAGGAGTATCTTGGGTGTAGTTTTTCCAAAATAGATTTGTTTGTTCTGCAAGTCCACTGTACATTCAATACTATTCTCAAACACCATAATCCAAAGGTATTAATTATTCTGCAGTTTACTTACTTCATTCATACTTTGAACAACCTTCAAATGCATATGAAGCAATAGAATATACAATGGCTTGAGTCAGGTTCTTCTTTTTTTTTTTTTTCTTCACTTTTAAAAATTTTATTGGGAATTGAGTGAAAGTTTACAGTTTTACATTCAACAAATCATATGCTTTGTTTCATTACAATGATTATAATATACTCCATGTACCATCAGATCTCTCTAGTCATTAAAGCTTTTTTTTTTTTTTCTTTAAAACACGCAGACATATATAATAATTTAAACCACCAAAGGGCACATTCTGTAAACCTGCCTAATGGCCGCCAGCTCTCAATCCCTCTCTTCCCATGAATCTAGAGTCATCAGCAGCTCCCTCCCTCCAAGGACATGGCATTCTTAGCCCTTAAAATAAAGTCTTTGATTTCTAATACTTTAAAGAGATAGTGTGCAACAGATTTGTCAAATGCAATGTATCATTTGACTTCTTGACTGCTTTTTTCTTTGGCATTATTTGTGGATTAATGAAGTCTTTGACAACTTCAATTTTGTCTCCATTTATCATGATGTTATTTATTGGTTCAATAATGGATATTTTCATTATATTTACTTGAGATTAAATCCATACTGAAGGCTTGATGTTTATCACCAAGTATTTCAAGTCCTTTTTTTTTTTTTTTACAGCAAGCAAGGTTTTGTCAATTGCATATTATAGGTATTTAATAAGTCTTCTTTGAAACCTGATGTACATTCTACTTTAAATAATCCAGCTTCTTGGTTTATGTGCTCAGCATACAGATTGAATAGACATAATGAAGATATAGGCCTGGCATACACCTTTCTGGTTTTAAATCATTCAATGCCCTCTTGTTCTGTTCAAACGATTAAATCTTGGACTATTTAGAGGTTCCTCATGAACCTGGCCAGACTTCATCTCTCATATTTCGTATGTATTGTCAGAAGGGACCAGTCACTAGAGAGCAATATCATGTTTAATAAAGTGGAGGGTGAGGGGAAAAGGGAAAGACCACCAGTGAGATGGATTGGTAGAGTGACAGTGTCATTGGGCTCAAGAGTAGCAACAATTGTGAGATTGTCCTAGGACCAGAAGTGTTTCATTCTGTTGTGAAAAGGGTCACTATGAGTTGGTATTGACTCAATGGCACAACAGAATGAAACACTGTTGACCCTATGCACAGCAGAATGACACACTGCCCAGTCCTGGACCAACCTCACAAACATTGCTACACCTCAGCCCAACATTGCTGTTCTGTGTCAATCCATGTCATTTGGGGTCTTCCTCTTATTATCAGAACCTCCACTTTACCAAACATGATATCCTTCTCCAAGGACTGGTCCCTCCTGATTATATGTCTGAAGTATAAAAGATGAAGTGTGGACATCCTGGCTTCCAAGGAGCACTCTGTCTTACTTCTTCCAATACAGATCTGTTTGGTATTTTGACTGTCCATGGTACTTTCAATATTCTCCCCCAACACCAGAACTCAAATGCATCAATTTTTCTTCCATATTCACTGTTCAGCTTTCACAGGCATATGAGGTTATTGAAATTACCATGGCTTGGGTCAGGTGCACCTTAGTCCTCAAGCTGACATCTTT
>NW_006408606.1:1447965-1454283 GCF_000296735.1 Chrysochloris asiatica | reverse complement strand
GGACAATATGTCCAAAGTAGGAGAGACGAAGCTTAGCCATCCTGGCCTCCAAGGAGCACTCTGGCTGCACTTCTTCCAAAACAGATCTATTGGCTCTTTTGGCAGTCCATGGCACTTTTAGTATTCTACTCCAACACCACAATTCAAAGGCATCAACTCTTCTACGATCTTCCTTATTCACTGCCCAGCTTTCACATCCATATGAGGCTATTGAAAATACCATGGCTTGGGTCAGGTGCACCTTAGTCCTCAAGCTGACATTTTTGCTCTTCAACCCTTTAAAAAGTTCCTGTTCAACAGATTTGCCTAATGCAATACGTCATCTTATCTCTTGACTGCTGCTTCCGTAAATGTTGATAATTGATCCAAGAAGAATGAAGTCCTTGACAACCTCAATGTTTTCTCTGTTAATAAGAATGTTGTCTATAGCTTGTCATAATTCAAACAATTGAAAGTCTTTGCTTATTCAATACAGCACAGGTAAACATCTTTCTAGTATTCTGTTTTCAGTTAAGATTCATCTGACTTCAGCAATGATATCCCTCATTCCTAGTCATTTTCTGATTCTAGCTAGAACTTCTGGAAGTTCTCTGTCAATGTAAGGTTACAGCCATTTTTATATTACTTTTAATAAAACTTTACTCACATGAGACATCAGTGATATTGTCTGATGATTTCTGTGTTCTGTTGGGCCACCTCTCTTTGGAATGGGCACAAATAAGGATTTTTTCCAGTCACTTAGCCAGATAGTTGTCTTCTAAATTTCTTGACATAAATGAGTAAGTGCCTCCAGTGCCACATCAGTATGTTGAAATATTTCAATTTGTATTCCATCTATCTCCAGTGTCTTGTTCTTTGCCAATTACATCAATGTACCTTGGACTTGTTTTATCAGGATCATTGGCTTTTGAACATATGTTACATCTTGAAATGGTCCAACACTAACCATTTCTTTTTGGTACAGTAACTCTGTGCATTCCTTCTATATTATTTTGATGCTTCCTGCATCATTCAATATTGTGTCCATACAATCCTTCAATATTGCAAGTAAGGTTTGAATTTTTTCCTCCATCCACCTAGCTTGAGAAATGCTGCACATGTTCTTTCTTTTTGGTTTTCTAACTCCAGGTCTTTACACATTTCATTATAATATTTGTCTTCTCAAGCTAACGTTTGAAATATTGTTTTGGCCATAGAATTCTTCAGTATTACTAGTTTAAGCTCTAATTTTACTATAGTTCTTTCAGTTTGTAAATACTGATCCTCTCCTCTTACGGTTTTCTATTTCTAAGACTTTCCACATCTGTTGCAGTCCATTGTATATTTCACTTTTTTTTTGCCAGCATCATATTAATGACATCCATTATTTTTCAGTCTTTCTTATTCTTCTGTAAATATCTATAGGTGTAGAAACCCTTTATAGAGCCACTATGAGTTGTTCTTGACTCAATGTCAGTGTATTTGACTTTGGGCATTCATTGTCCAGATTTCATGTATAGATGAGGTAACTGATAATTCCATGGATTGGATCAGACAAACTTTAGTGCTCAAATGACATATCTATGTTGTTGCTGTTGTTAAATGCCATTGAGTCAGTTCCGACCCATAGCGGCCCTGGCTAGGATTTCCGAAGACCAGCTGGTGAGGTTGAACCACCAACTTTACAGTTCAAATGGCTTTGTAGTCTGGCGCATTAACACACAGTGCCACACATATCTATATCTATTTGTTTATATATTTTTTATTTGAACCATGAAATCTTCCAAAGCTCTACTCTTTTAGGATTCAACAAAATGGAATTCCACTAAGTATATCAAAGATGCAGATAAAATAATGAAATAATATGACTTCAAAATAAATATCTAGAATGTTGGAAGAATAAAGTAAGAGAAAAATACTTTAAATGTAGTGGGAAATGCACGTTGACATTTATTCAAGAATTGTTGATAAATACTGTCGAGTTAGTTATAACTCATAGTGATCTTGTATATGACTTCTGAAGAACGACTTGTAGGTTTGAATTGGTGATGTTGTGGTTAGCAGCCCAATGCTTAGCTGACAGATCCATAGCAGGACTGTAAGAATTAGTGTAAATTAATATTATTAATATGTCTCACTGCTCACCTCTGCCCATGAACAAGGACATACCCATGAAGGGCTATAGCTGAGAGCAAAGAACCCAGAAGATATGAAGTGAGGGGAGAAACACAAGAATGTCCAGACTTGTAGATAGTACCCATTTGATCTGCTTTGATGGCTTAATTATCAAAAGTCAACTAGAGTAAGATAATAAAACATTTATATATATAATATATGAAACAAGTGTACATTTCTACAATTTGATAAACTTGACCTATATGGATGTAGTAGCTCAAAATATCAACTGAGAGAGAAGAAGTCTTCACATCAAGTGTCAATTCTATCCCCTCTGTATACAGCATTGATAGGGATGGGCAACTTAGACATTGGCTACCTAACATGGGGGCGGGGGCGTATAAAGCACAGTGAATAGCTTACAAGTTTTCAAGAGGGAGTTTAGTTTCAGAGGGTATGGGAGAAGGTAGAATCCCCACTAAATAGTTTTCATATTGTCTAGATGGGTCCAATGAAAGGAGATGGGGATGAGATTCTTGTGATTCAATAGTGAGTAATTGTCATGACTGGTTGCAATTATCACAATGGTAAAAGTCGAGGTTTGGTAGCAAAAAGTGGGTAGTGGTTAATGTTACATGCCAGGAACTGAGGACCCTAGGACCATCAGGGAGAGAAGCATGAGTAGAATATGGTGTGGTGCTGTGGGCTAATGCATCAGACTGCAAAGACCTTTCAACTGCAAGTTTGGTGGTTCAACCTCACCAGCTGCTCCTTGGAAACCCTATACAGGGTCACTATGGGTCAGAATCGACTCAACAGCACTTAACAACAACAACATCCAGAGAAGCAGTGACACTAGAGAAGGAGGCAGAAATGATGACATGGAGAGATATAATTCAACAGTGAGTAATTGTTATGATTACTAATTGCAACTCTTACAACTGTAAAGATAGAAGTTTTGTAACAAAAATGGGTGAGTAGTTACTCTTACATTCCAGGAGCAGAGGACCCTAGGACCATCAAAGGAGAAGAGCATGACCATAATTGATCCTATCCAGAGAAGCAGCGACACCGGAGATTGAGGCAGAGATGAGGACATGGAGAGATAGAGCAACTGAGGACTCTAGACTCATGGAAAGAGAAATGCTATATGCAGGTGGCCAAGAGGCCGGCTTGCAGAATGTGCCTTTTGATTGTTTAAATGATTATATATTCTTAAGTGTTTTTGTGTTCATCCCCCCAAACAAACAAACACACAAACAAACAACAGAGGGAACATAAGTAAATAGTAAAATTGCTGTTAGTTAGGCCGTGTCATTCATTGTCTGAGGATTAATGAGCTTGATCAGTTAGATTGGCATTATAGCAGGATAACAAACTCCCATGAATATACTTCACCTTTGCCATGAAACCAAAAGAACTGGATGGTCCTATGCTACCAGTACTTACTGCTTTGATCAAAGAGCCCATAGAATAAATCATGAGAAGATTGTGGAACAGAATACCAAATTCTCACTGGAATCTAGCCTTCCTATCATCTATACGGTTGAATTGACTCCAAAAACTCTTTACCTGAGGTAATCTTTAAACTTTAAACCAAAACTATCTCTGAAGTTTTCTTTGAAACAAAATTTGGTTTATCTTACTAAATAAAGTATGCCTGCTTTGAGCACTATGTTCTTTTAAAGAACCATCTGTGTGAAATCTAGTTGACAACAGCAATTTGAAAGGCAAGATGAAAAGCTTATGGGGAAATGAGTTTAAGTCAGTGGAATTGTAACAATTTAAAGGACAATGGAGAGAAGTGTTGCGCAATGTAATATAATTAATGTCAATGAGTTGGAAAGTAGAAATTGTTGAAATGCTTTAAGGTTATGTTAGTTCTACAAAAATAAAAATGACAGTATATTCACAAAATTTTGTAACAACTTGAATAATTTTCTAAAGGCATTGCTGCGTGAGGATAAATTTGTTATGCTAATATAAACATGCTTTTTGAGAAATGCTTGAGAAAAGAATTTAAATACAAAATATGGTTTGTATATATTTAGTTGATGTTCTTGTTGTTAAGTGCTGTAGAGTTGGTTCCAAAGCATAACAGGTTGGAACCATATAGGGTTTCCGAGGAGTGTCTGGTAAACGTGAACCACCAGGCTTGAGGTTCAAACCGAACTTTCAGTCCAGCACACTTAACCTACTATGCCACACCAGCACCCTATATTTAGTTTATATCTGTTAATTAAATCCTGAAAGTGTCCGGATCAACTAAATATTAAATTGCAATATGGTTTTCTGAGATGTGGAAGAAAGTAATGCAGACAATAATAGAGCACTGTTCACAGAACTACTGTCCTAGAGGAAGATAATGCATGGGAGGAAAAAATAAACAAGGATTCAGTGTAGGAATTACTTGAAATATCAGTCTTTCAGTGCTAAGACATGTCTTGTATATTTGTCAAGATATTTTTTATAATTTCCTTTGTAAGTAAGTAAATTTAAAACAGCTTTTTCAATTATGTTTAATATATAAAAATTCAAAATGATTAGGAAATATTATCTAAATTTAATAGATCAATTTTTAAAATTTACTTTTGATTTATAAAATAATGGTACATTTTTAAATGATGTCATCTTAAATTATGCCATTATAGCAAGCTAACAAATTACCATGATATCTTCCTATTTTTTGCATTCACTGTCCAATACTTAAATGCATAATAGGAAAAAAAATACCAAAAAATTGGTAATCAAAAGGAAAAAATACCTACATTTATAATTTATGTCCTTCTATCATAGTTAATGCTGTCTTTATACTTATCTGTTAACTACTTACAGATAAGTATAAAGACAGCATTAACTATGTCAATTTGTTGTAATGTAGTGACTTGTGTGTTAATTCATAAAAATTGCAGGTTAACATCAAGAACATGATACAAGAAGAGACTAAAAAACTCACTAGGAAAGAGAGGACACAATGGATATCATAAGAGACTCTGAAACTTGCTCTCCAGCACAGAGACACTAAAGCAAATGGTAAAAATGAAGAAGTCAAAGTGTTAAACAGAAAATTATAAAGGGCAGTTCAAGTAGAGAAAGTCAGGTATTAAAATTAAATTTGCAAAAATATGGTGTTAGAATACCAGAAGGGAAGAACATTCTAAACAATTCTCAAGCTAAAAGAACTGCAAACAAAGTTAAAGCCTCAACTTGCAATATAGAGGGATTCCATGGCAAAATATTGAATGATGCAGAAATCATCAAAAGAAGATGGAAGGTATACACAGATTCACTGTCTCAAAAATAAAGAGTCTATATTCAACCATTTCTAGAGGTAGCACATGATCAAGAACTAATGGTGCTGAAGGAAGAAGTCCAAACTACATTGAAGGTAATAGTGAAAAGCAAGGCTTCAGGTACTGATAGAATACAAATTGAAACATTTCAAAACACGGGTTCATCACTGGAGGCACAAACTCATCTATGCCAACAAATTTGGAAGACAACTTCCTGGCCAACTGATTGAAAGAGATCCATATGTGTGCCCATTCCAAAGAGTGATGACAGATGGAATGCAGAACTCATCTAACAAAATCATTATTATCACATGCAAGTATATAATTTAAAAACAGTTTGGGATTTGTCTGAGATTCAAGACAGATACAGAGGAAGACATGGAATGAGGCATATCATTGTTGATGTCACATGAATCTTGACTGAAAAAAGAGAATATCAGAAAGATGTTTACCTATGGTTTATTGACTATGCAAAGATTTTTGACTGTGTTAATCATGGAAAGCTATGAACAAGATTGTGAAGAATGAGTATTTCAGAAAACTTAATTATACTCATGAGGAACCTATACATAGACCAAGAGGCAGCTCAAACAGAACAAGGAGATATTGAATGGCTTAAAACAGGTAAGATGTGCACTAGGATTTTATTCTTTCACCATACTTATTCAATCTGTATATTGAGAAAATGGATTATATGAAGAATAACTTGGAAACAGGATTAGAACAAGATTCATTAACACTCGAAAATATACAGGTGATACAACCTTGGTTGAAGTGAAGCCAATTTAAAATAGTTACTGATGAACATTAAAGACAGTATTGGTTGAACCTCAGTGAAAAGATTTCTCAGAAGTACAATTAAGTGTTCTGGAATACTCATACTTCTCAATGTTGTCCATAGCTTGTCATGATCCACACAATCGAAAGCCTT
>NW_006408606.1:1442548-1445521 GCF_000296735.1 Chrysochloris asiatica | reverse complement strand
TTTCAGTTCTGTATCCTGTCTTAATCATATCCTCCCTTTGTGACATCCTCCCTGAGTGAATTACATCCTTCCTTTGTAACAAATCCCTCCCTAAAAAAGAGAATAAAAGGCTGAGGTAGAGTGAATTCTGCATGCAATGCTGTGCAATGCTAGGCAATATGTTTGTAGATTTGTCTACCTGCCAGCTTGCATCATATCTGTGTCTGTCTTTTTTGTATATATTTCGTCTCTCTCTTTCTCTATCCCTTTTGCCACCAGATCTCCCTTCTTCGTGGCACCCGCACTTCCTTGTCGAGGCGGAAACCTGACATAGGACCTCGACAGGCGATGTCACAACTGAACCAAAGGAAATAAAAAGTAGAATAAGAAAATACTATGAAGAGTTGTACTCTAACAAATTTTAAAACTTATAAGAGAAGGATCCTTTTTAAAAAAGGTTTTTATTGTATATTGAATGAAAGTTTACATGGCAGATCATCAGTTTTACATTCAACAAGTTATACGCATTGTTTCATTACAATCATTAAAATCTCCTATAATCCCCTCCATGTACCATCAGTTAACAGTATTCCTTTCTTTATACTTTAGCTTATTTAAAAACAAAACAAAACAAAAAACACTCAGGCATATATAATAATTTACACCTCCAAATGGCACATTCTGCAAGTCTGCCTCCTGGCCACCAGCTCTTAGTCCCTCTCTTCCCATGAATCTATAGTCCTCAGACACATCCCACTCCATGACCCCATTTCTGTCTCCGATTCTGGGATTACTGCTTCTCTGAATAAGGTCTCACATTCTGCTTGTGCTCTTCTTCCTTTATGGTCCTAGCGTCCTCTGTTTCTGGACTGTAAGATTAACCACTCCCCTGTTTTGTTACAAAACTTCCACATTTGCAATTGTGTCAGTCACAATTAGTCATGATAACAATTACTCACTATTGAATCATATGAATTTTATCACCATCTCTTTTCACCACACCCATCTAGACAAGATGAAAACTATTCAGTGGGGACTCTATCTTCACCCTCAAACTCTGAAACTAAACTCCTCTTGAAGCCAGTCACTTCATGCCTTTATATCTCTTGTCATTTTAGGGAGATGCTGCCATGTAAATCATTCTCTGGTTGTTGTCTGCTCTTGTTGGTTCTCAGTCCACAGAACTCCATTTAGGATGTTTTTCATAGCAGGGTTGGCTTTGACAAAATCCCTTAGCTTCTGTTTATCCTGGAATGTTTTGATTACATCCTCATATTTGACTGACAGCTTTGTTGGGTATAGGATTCTTGGTTGGCAATTTTTTTTTTTTTTTTTCTTTCAGGGTTTGATATATGTCTCCCCACTGCCTTCTTGCCTATATAGTTTCTGTTAAGAATTCCAAGCTTATTCTGATTTGCTTGCCTTTGTATGTTACACTTCTCTTTTCCCTAGCTGATTTCAGGATTCTGTCCTTTTCTTTGATTTTGGGGAGCTTGATTATTATATGTCTTGTTGATTGTCTTTTAGGGTCTATCCTTCCTGGGGATCATTGAGCTTCTTGAATGCTTAACTTTTCACTTTTCAGGATGTTAGGAAAATTTTCTTCCAGCAGGTCTTCAACTGTCTCCTCTGTGGGCTTGTGTAATTCTACCTGTTCAGGAATGCCAACAATTCTTAAGTTATTCCTCTGCATGTTATCCAACATGAATATTAGGCCTTCTTCAGATTTTTTTATTCTTTTTGGTATTTGATCTTCTATTTTAGTAGTATTGAAAGATTCATCTTCTAGTTCATTATTTCTGGTTTCTATCTCTTCAGTTCTACTCTTTTTCCCTTTCAGTGTATTGTCTATATCTGATATTCTATTATTAATTATTTGGACCTCTTCTAAGAGGGATACATTTTTAGAAAAGACATAACCTACCTAAACTTACACAGAGTTAAGTAGAATACTAGAACAGACCCATAACAAAAGAAATTAATCAGGTCATCAAAAACTAACCAAAAGAAGTCCAGGTTCAGATGGCTTTACTGGTAAGTTCTACCAAACATTCAGGAAAGGGTTGTCAACATTTCTATTCAAACATTTCAGAATATAGAAGAGGATGGAAAACTTCCTAATACACTTTATGAAGCAAGCATTAGCCTCATACCAAAACCAGGGAAGGACATCACTATGAAAGATAATTATAGACAATATACCTCATGAACATAGATGCAAAAATTTTCAACAAACTCCTAGCCAAAAGAATCCAGCAGCACATCAAAAAAATAATACATCCTGATCATGTGGGATTCATATCACGGATGCAAGGATGGTTCAACATTAGAAAAATAATCAACATATTCCTCCATATAAATAAGAAAAAGGAAAATAATTACATGATCATATCAATTGAGCAGAAAAAGCAATTGACAAAATTCAACATCCATTCCTGATAAAAACACTCAACAAAGTAGGGATTGAAGGTTAATTCCTCAACATAATTAAGATCATATATCCCAAACCAACAACCTACATTAACCTCAATAGAGAGAAACTGAAAGCCTTCCCTTTGTGAACAGGAACCAGACAAGGATTCCCTTTGTCACCACTCCTATTCAATATTGTGCTGGATCTCTTAGTCAGAGCTATACTGCAAGATAGGAAAATTAAAAGCATCCAAATTGGCAAAGTTTTGTAGGGGGTGGCACAAAGGGAGGGAGGGTGGAGCACAAATTAGGAAATAGAAACAAGATAGTTTGAGTGCTTGGGGGGGCTGCAATGTACTTGAAGGGGAAGGGGAATGGAAGAACAAGGTGGATGGGAGAACATATAGGCAGGTTTACACACACTAAATGGGACAGAGGTAAATACTGATATATGTGTAACCTTGGAAAAGCAAGGCTCTGGGATACAGGGATTGAGGCATAGTTTGAATGGGTAAAAGAGGGGAAATAATGTTAAGATTCTTGGCTGTCTTTTGAATCTTTGCTTCCCTTGCTTACTACTGT
>NW_006408606.1:1433057-1442448 GCF_000296735.1 Chrysochloris asiatica | reverse complement strand
ATATGGATGCAAAAGCTGGACAGTGAATAAGGAAGATCGTAGAAGAATTGATGCCTTTGAGTTCTGGTGTTGGAGGAGAATACTGAAAGTGCCATGGACTGCCAAAAGAACCAATAGAATAGATCTGTTTTGGAAGAAGTGCGGCCAGCGTGCTCCTTGGAGGCCAAGATGGCTAAGCTTCGTCTCTCATACTTTGGACATATTGTCAAGAGGGAACAGTCACTGGAGAAGGATGTCATGCTGGGTAAGGTGGAGGGTCGGAGAAAAAGGGGAAGACCCCTAACGAGATGGATTGGCCAGGTAGCATCATTGATGGACTCAAGTGTGGCAGCGGTAGTGAAGTTGGCCCAGGATCGGACATTGTTTCGTTGTGCTGTGCATGGGGTCTCTATGAGTCGGTTCCAACTCGATGGCGCCTGACAACAACAACAACAACAGTGAAAAGAAAACAAAAATACTCACCAATGGACCAATAAATAACATAATGATAAATGGAGATAAGACCGAAGTTGTCAAAGACTTCATTTTGCTTAGGTCCACTATGAACATGAATAGAAATAGCAGTCAAAAAATCAAATGACATATCACATTAGGTAAATCAGTTGCACAAGACCTCTTTAAAGAGTTTAAGAGCTAAGATGTCAGTTTGCGGAATAATCGCACCTGACCCAAATCATGTTATTTTCAGTTGCTTCTAATGCATGTGAAAGTTGGGTAGTTATTAAGAAAGATCATAGAAGAATTGATAGATTTATGTTATTATGTTGGCAAAGAATATTAAAAGTATCATGGTCTGTCAGAAGATCAAATAGGTTGTATTGAAAGACGTACTGCCAGAATTCTCCTTAGAAGCCAGGCCTTCTTTTTTCATACTTCAGACCTATTATAATGAAAGACCAGTAGTGTATAAAGACATCATCCTTGTTAAAGTGGAATTTCATGCAAAAAGAGACCCCAATCAGAATGATTTGTACAGTAGCAGCAGCAGTGGTCTCAGTGTAATAATGATTCTGAGGATGGCTCATGACTGGGTTTCATTATTTTGTGCATAAGTTCGCTATGAGTTGAATTCAACTTCACAGTACCTAACAAAAACAACAACAGGCTGATGATTAGAATGAAAAAATTACAAAAATGCAGCATTACATGACTAGAATGTTTCTGAGTCATGTGGAGTATGTTTATGATATCTACTGCTTTTAATATGTCACTGTATAAGATGGTATTTTTTAAGTTAATAAATTATAAGGCCTATGTGATAATTCATGTGAAAAGATTTTCTAGTTAAAACTTTGCATCTCAAATTGCCTCCTAAATATTATTTCTTGAATAAATAGATGCATAGGTTAATAAGATATTAAAAATTGAAAAAAATCATCATTAAAGAATTTGTGAAAGCTAAAAAATTTCTTTCAGACAATTAAGACCCAAATAATTCTTTCATTACTAAACTGTTTTATAGCACTGACCATTTCATATTTTCTTGCTCTTTTATTGTGTACTGTGTGACTGTTTACAGAACAGATCATCAGCTAAAACAGCTCTAGGGGCCTACTGTATAACAGACCATCAGTTGCTCATATGCAAGTTCAGGCTGAAGTTGAAGACAATTCAAATAGGTCATTAAGAGTTCAAAAATTACCTTGAATATATCACACCTGAATTTAGAGATTATCTCAAGAACAGATTTGAGACATTAGACACTAATGGCCAGAAGAGTTACATAATAACATCTAGAACCTCATACAAAAAGAAAACAAAAGGTCACTAGGAAGACAAGAAAGAAAAGACAAGAATGGATACAGAAGAGACTCTGAAACTTATTCTTGAACTTGTTGCTATTGTTGTTAAGTACCGTGGAGTCGGTTGTTGCTGTTAGGTGCTGTCAAGTCAGTTTTTACTCATAGTGACCTTTTGTACAACAGAACAAAACACTGCCCACTCCGGTACCATCCTCACAATTGTTGTTAATCTTGAGCCCATTGTTACTGCCACTATATCAATCTATCTCAGTGGAGGTCTTCCTTATTTTTGCTGACGCTCCACTTTACTAAGCATGATATCCTTCTTCAGGAAATGGACCCTCCTTGTAACCTGCTAGATTTATTAGAGACAAAAGTTGAAAATACAGTGCCTTAAGTCAAACACACCTTAGTCCTCAAACCGGTACCTTTGCTTTTTAACACTTTAATACTCAGAAACACAGAGAAGCTTAAATAACTGTGAGAAATGTTGAAGAAGAAACACTGGATAGAAAATTTCAAAGGGAACATCAAAGAGACAAACCCAAGTACTGTAATGAAATGTGTCAAGTGCTAGATTTAGAAAACTAAAAGGGAAGAACACTTTCAGCATGGATTGCACCTCAATGTAAAGAAAACATAAAATCTTACAACAGGATCAAGGAACAAATAACATCATAATAAACATAGAAAAGATTAAAGTTGCGATAGACTTAATTTTGCTTGTATTCACAATCAACACTCATGGGAGCAGCAATCAGGATATCAAAGGACACATTTCATTTTAAAAATCTACTGTAAAAAGACCTCTTAAAAATGTTAGGTTGCAAATATGTTAATTTGAGGACTGAGTTTCACCTGATTCAAGCCTTGCCATTTCAGTAGCCTTGTTAGAATGTCGAGATTGGATAGTGAATAAGGAAAACCGTAGGATTGAATGTTGAAGGTACCATGGATGACCAGAAGAAGAACAACAACAAAAATCTGTCTTGGATGAAATACAGTCAAAATCTCCTTAGAATGCAGGATGGGAAGAATAAGTCTTTCTTTCTTTGGACATCCCAGGAGAAGGATGTTATGGTTGGAAAACTTGAGGCTCGTTAAAACCTAAGGTCCCCAATAAAATGGACTGGTACAATGGCAACAACAATAGGCTCTACTACAAAAGCAACTGGGAGAATAGGCAAGGCTCAGCAGTGTTGATTTTTTCTGTTGTGTTGACTATACGACACCTAACAACAATGATAACAAAATTAAAAGTTTAATTTTTAGCCTAAAAAGCTACTTAACCCAATTCTATAATAAGATATTATGTACTCTGGGGATGCAAGACAGCTTAGTTTTAGTTTATTATTAATATATGTGCCCTTGTGTGGCACAAAGTATAAACTGCTAAACTATAGCCAAAAGGCTGGCAGTATGATCCCCCACTTGTCAGAAAAGATAGGTCTGGGGATCTGCTTTGAAAGTCTAGAACCTTTGAAAATCCCATGGAGCAGTTCTATTTTGCACGTATATGTTACCATGAGTCCAAATCGCCTCAATGATAATTAACAACAATAACAATAACGTATGTTATTAGCATACTAAAGGAAAACCATATAAAAAAAGTAAATAGATGGTGATTAAGTGAAAAATGTTCAATATGCTTCCACACGTAAAAAATATTTTGCATATTAAAGCAACTTTTAGCATCTATTTTCCATATATCCATCTAATAATGGATCTCAGATAGCAAATGGATAATGACCCCACCCTTGGAAAAAAGGCAAGCAGAAACACTTTGTAAACACTGAAAATGCAAATATATAAATAGATTCTCTTTTTAAGTCTATCTAATAGAAAAAGTGCAAATTCAATTATTAAAAATTACTAATTTAAATGTTATCATGGAAAGCATATAATTAATTGAGGAAACATTTCTTCTTCATTTGTGACTAGGCTTTGGGGATATAATACTTAAAAAGAATGTAGTTGTAGTTGTAATATAAATGAATAAAATATTCCAGAGATATTATCAGTTAATATATTTAAGGTTCTTAACATTCTATACATTCTTAATTTGGTAATTATACTTCTAGAAATATATCTTGAGGATATCATGTTGATTTTCTTCAATGATATAATTATAGTTGATGTTAACAATTCATCTGAGAGAATAAACAATTAAAAATAAGTAAAATGTTCCAGAACATCATTGCATTTAACAAATGACACATTCCTATAATGAAATATGTTAATAAAAAATAACAAAGTAGAATATTTGTGGAACAAAAACTTATAACATTCTTTTATATTACAAACAAAACATTTAAAGGGGAAAAGAATATATCAACTCGTAAAATGCACACAAAATAAAATTGTATATGATCAGTTTCAAAATATTAGAAGTATTTTTAAACTATTAAATCCTCTGTTCAATTTGTTTTGCTTTAAATAACTTTTCTGCAAATATATGTTGCTTACTTTTATAAGAAGGAAAAATGTACTAATTATAATATTTTGTTAAATAGTCTTCTGTTATATTATGAAATACATAAATTACCCTGTGACTTAAGAATCTAGGCAGACTTTTCTTAACACAGTCAACAAAATTTAAACATCATGTAGAATGTTTTCATATTCAAAATTCCAATATTTCTCTTTAGTAATTACTGAAACTCATCCTTATATAGCAGAGTCTCCTCTAAACTAATAATGTTTCTCTATCTTGAACTTTTTTGTTTCTTTATGACTTAATTATCCAACTGCTGCATATCTTACACATTTCTATCGACAATAAAATGATTTTATATACTAATTATTGATCAGACAATAAGAATAAGTTTATACTATTCAGAATTTCAGCAATAGATAACAATACAAATAGAAATGGTTTTAAATTTCATTTTCTTTGAGACACTCTACTTCTTTAGCCACTCTTCCTTCTGGGAAAGTCACTGTTATGGAAATGAGACACATATTAAAGTACAAGTATGATTACTGAAAATGAGTTTATTAATTTAATTATTAATAAATGAATTCTATGTGATCACTTACTCTAAATCCCTCAACTTCTCATAAAAATATAAATATATGATATGGGTGCTGCAATTAAACTTTTTAATAAAGTCAGAATGGACTGAAATGTTACTTCCAGGTGAGCACTCAGTCTCTAAATCCATTATGTAGACATGAGTGCAGAGATAGAGAGGAAAATTGCAGATATTAAGGCGAGTAATGTGGAAAATGCTCAGTTCATGATATAAGAGACTTAAGCAAAGTTTCATTAAATTACTAGGATTTTACTGCCTCTCAATTTATATTCTCTCAGACTTTAGCTTAAATAATATTTTCCTAATGAATAGTTCTAAAGAGTTTTTATTCAATATATTTTGCACTGTATCTTCCCCTGGTATTTATTATATGTTAATAGCACTATTTTCCATTTTCCAAGTGATTTTATCTTAAAAGGTTGAAATTTATATACTGTTCATTAACTAATCTATTAGTTTATCAAAAATTGCCAATTAAAAATATGTTTGTCATATTTTTATAATGTATGTCAGTTGCATTTGACCCCTGCACATACTATGACAGGGGTAGAGTTGGTTTCAATATGTAAGCTGTTAGAGAATTAATAAATTTTATAGTAGGCCCAATTACAGAAGATTTTACCCCTAAGTAGAAACAGTCCCATTAAATATCACTCTATTGTGACCAATAAATATTTGTTGCATGACATTTGAGTTGCATGGATTTTTTTTTTTTAATTTTTTTTCTTTTTTAACCATCAAATCTATTCTGGCTGAGTCTATAGGTACCAGATTTGGCAATAAATCCTTTCTGAGTCATTGTGGAAAAGACGGTATCTTTCCAATTCTTTTCACCCAAATGAGAACCCTTAAATCTTGGAGCAAGCTCCTGAGGAGTTCACTCTAAAGTATTTACTTCAGAATTTCCTATGTTTCAAAATGCATAAACTCATTTTGCTGTCTGAGACATCTATTACCTCAAAGGATGGATCTCTTTCCACAGTTCTTCATTTAAATTTTTTTTTTTTTAGTATCCTGTTTCAGTTTTAGTGTCCTGTTTTGAGGTAGTAATCCATTTTGGAGTACTTTTGTCCTTGGGACCCTTCTTCAGAACACAGCTCAAATGACCCTTCCTCTTGGAATCTACTAACCCTCCATCCCTGGAGTTTTAGGGAATATGATAATCTAGTCATTCTCCCCGACCCCGCCTTCTTGGACAAAGTAATTGCTACTATGATATCAGATTTCTAACAGAACAGTGGCTTGTTAATCTTGTCTTTAAAAAAAAAAAAAAAAAAAGACCTAGCCTAGACTTAAATAGCTGGGCTGAATTTAAGATAGGATATGCATTCATCAAGCCTATATAAGTGAGAATAAAAAACAAATTATTAAACACTTCTGGTTTGGGAGCAGGAAAAACAGAAACACACAGGGGAGGCTCCTTGGCAGAGGTGTGGAAAAAACAGAGAAGGTGCATTGCCGTAACAGTTCCATGGCTTTGGATCTAATGTAAATTGTGGGAAGTCAATTTTTGGCACCCACTTGGGGAGAAATCTGACTGTGGTGGGAATATACAATGAATTTTAAATTGATGGGTATTCTACCTGCAGCTGGTAGCAGCCTGGGATGAGATCAGCAGGCAGGGCCACAGCAAAGCTGAAACAGCACTGAAACCATGGCTTCTGGAAAAAGAGGTGTGATGACTTTTTACACTTTTCTTTCCTCCTCTCCCCTGTCGTACCATCTCTGCCCAGCCCAGAGACCTTCAAGCAGGTGGGAGCACACCCCCAGAAGGGTCCAGTTCAGTGCTCACAGGATGCAATTTTCCATGGCACAAACAGGAAATCCCTGAAAGTGGTCCCTCAAGCTAATCCTTTGGATGCTTCTTATGTAGTCTGAGTTTGGGACTCAGCCCTAAAGCTGACGTGGGCAGAAGCCTTTATTCCAGCCTGACCTAACAAGAGACAGCAGGCCTGACTATACAGCAAAACCTTATTTGCACCTTGTAAACCTCCCCACCCCCCGCCCACGAAAGGGAAGAGCCAACACCAACTACTATATACAAGGATGAAGGTATTTTGAAAATTATGCTGTACATAAGTAGATACTTGACTTTCAGACATAAAAGTAGTGGACAATCATTCTTCCATTTATTTTTCAATATCTATCTGCACCTCTCCACAGAGGTGACTAGAGGAAGAATCTTAGAGAGTGGACATCCCCAGACACAGCTAAAGGTTTCTACTGTTCACGCACACTGACCTGCACAGCAAAGTCTACTAGACAGTCAGCTATGGTTTTATTTTTATTTTTATGTGGTAGTTTTTGTCTCTGCTTTTATATTGTTCTGTTTTTTGGTCCTTTTGGTCTCACTTTTTTCCTGGGGGGGTGGATGCTTTCTCTCCCTACATTACCCAAGTAGAGGCAGTAATCATGGCCATATAGTCAAGCTACAAGAATATCCCATAATATTCAATAATCCAGACAGGAGCCAACACCACCTGATAGACATTACACAGATAGCCAACACTTGTTAAGATAGCCTGAAGCTCAGTAATAAAAGGGAAGCCGATCTCCACATCACATCTAGAGGTGACACTCAGTAAGTTTAACAACACAGCAACATACATTCATTTAATCATTGTAAACACAGCTAACTATTGGAAATATCCAAGAAAAAACAACAAAAAGATCTCAGCACATGTCCAAAAACAGAAAAGAGTAACTGAGACAAACAAGCTGGAGGCATATATAGACTTCCCAATAGAAGAGGAGCAGGCTTTGGATCTGCCTCAGAAGGAATTTAAAAGAATGAAATGGAGACAAATCCAAATGTTCAATACAGGGGTGGAGGAAAATAAGGAATAAGTCAGGAAAGTCCTACAGGAGCAATTAAAAAAGATAGATACAGCATAGGAAAGAATTCAAACATGCAAAAAGAGGTCCAGATGATTAATAATAAAATATCAGAAATGGACAATACACTGAAAGGGCAAAGGAGTAGAACTGAAGAGATGGAAGCCAGAACCAGTGATCTGAAAGACAAATCTCTCAATACTGCTAAAACAGAAGAGCAATCAGAAAAAAAGATTTAAAAAATCTGAAGAGAGTCTAAGATTTATATTGAGTTACATGAAGAGAAATAACATTAGGATTATTGCCATTCCAGGACAGGTCCACAGAGGAGATAGCAGAGGAACTGCTGGAAGAAATGTTCCTAACATCTCGAAGGATAAGAAGGTAAGCATTCAGAAAGCTGAACGAGCCCCAAGAAGGATAAACCTGAAAAGAAAATCAGCAAGACATATCATAATCAAGCTCTCCAAAATCAAAGACAAGCAGAGAATCCTAAAAGCACCCAGGGAAAAGATAAGTGCTACTTACAAAGGCAAGCAAATCCAATTAACTCTGACCTCTCAGCAGAAACCCTGCAGGCAAGAAGGCAATGGAGAGACACATATAAAACCCTAAAAAGAAAAAAAACAAAACAAAACAAAACAAAAAAGCCTGCCAACTAAGAATTGTCTGCCAAGCAAATCAGTCAATCAAATATGATGGTGAAATCAAAACATTCCAAGATAAACAGAAGCTAAGAGACTTTGTCAAAGCCAATCCAGCACTTCAAAACATCCTAAATGAAGTTCTTTGACATGAACACCAACAAGAACAGGCAACAACTAGAGATTGACAGGCATGATAACACCACCCAAAAGTCAGTTGATGGATAGCAGAGTTCAGAAGAGAACAAAATTACAACAATGAATTCAGAGGACCTGTGAGGCCAATCAAAGATCAAAATAATAACAATGTCATCAAAGAAGGCAAAAAAATATAGGAACTGACATTCAGGTAGTGAGGAGGTCAGGTATACTGCAGGACACAATACACTGTCTTAAATGGAGGGAAAAGTTAGTAGACTATAGGGTAAACTCAAAGAAATTTAATACTTCACAACTTACCATGAAAATGAAGATCAAAGTAGAACAAGGAAACAGTAAACTAAGAAGAAACTGACAAGAAAGAGTACAAAAAACATAAACTCAGCACAAGAAGGTGCAAAGAACAAAGGAATGAACTGCACCACCAAAAAATTAACATAATGACAGCAATGAATTTATTACTATCTTTAGTTACACTAAATGTCAAAGGATTAAATGCACCAGTGAAGAGAGAGGGTAGCAGAAAAGAAATCAATACCCTTCAATATGTTGCCTGCAAGAGACACACCTTACACACAAACACAAAAACAGAATAAAAGTTACAGGATAGGAAAAAGTATATCAAGTTAATTGCAATAAAAAACAAACAGGAGTGGCAGTACTAATCTTGGATAAAATAAACTTTAAGCCAAAAACCAGCGTAAGAGATAAATAAAAGAAATAGTGCAGAGAACAAACAAGATGTCGGATTGGGTGGAAGTGCAGTAAGAGCTCCGCCAGCAATAACACAGAATACCCAACCAAGCAGGGGATGGTTCCAGAACTCTGAACCACATATAAAGGAATATTTAGAAGGCTGGAAGGCTTACAGCTGGGGAATTTGTGGCAGAAGCAAGAAATCCATTGCTTTCTAGTCTGGGAGGCTCAGCGGTTTCAGGAGCTGCCATCTTGGATAAGACCAACTGGGGGAAGGATC
>NW_006408606.1:1413271-1427772 GCF_000296735.1 Chrysochloris asiatica | reverse complement strand
TCATTGAGCTTCTTGAATGCTTAACTTTTCACTTTTCAGGATGTTAGGAAAATTTTCTTCCAGCAGGTCTTCAACTGTCTCCTCTGTGGGCTTGTGTAATTCTACCTGTTCAGGAATGCCAACAATTCTTAAGTTATTCCTCTGCATGTTATCCAACATGAATATTAGGCCTTCTTCAGATTTTTTTATTCTTTTTGGTATTTGATCTTCTATTTTAGTAGTATTGAAAGATTCATCTTCTAGTTCATTATTTCTGGTTTCTATCTCTTCAGTTCTACTCTTTTTCCCTTTCAGTGTATTGTCTATATCTGATATTCTATTATTAATTATTTGGACCTCTTCTAAGAGGGATACATTTTTAGAAAAGACATAACCTACCTAAACTTACACAGAGTTAAGTAGAATACTAGAACAGACCCATAACAAAAGAAATTAATCAGGTCATCAAAAACTAACCAAAAGAAGTCCAGGTTCAGATGGCTTTACTGGTAAGTTCTACCAAACATTCAGGAAAGGGTTGTCAACATTTCTATTCAAACATTTCAGAATATAGAAGAGGATGGAAAACTTCCTAATACACTTTATGAAGCAAGCATTAGCCTCATACCAAAACCAGGGAAGGACATCACTATGAAAGATAATTATAGACAATATACCTCATGAACATAGATGCAAAAATTTTCAACAAACTCCTAGCCAAAAGAATCCAGCAGCACATCAAAAAAATAATACATCCTGATCATGTGGGATTCATATCACGGATGCAAGGATGGTTCAACATTAGAAAAATAATCAACATATTCCTCCATATAAATAAGAAAAAGGAAAATAATTACATGATCATATCAATTGAGCAGAAAAAGCAATTGACAAAATTCAACATCCATTCCTGATAAAAACACTCAACAAAGTAGGGATTGAAGGTTAATTCCTCAACATAATTAAGATCATATATCCCAAACCAACAACCTACATTAACCTCAATAGAGAGAAACTGAAAGCCTTCCCTTTGTGAACAGGAACCAGACAAGGATTCCCTTTGTCACCACTCCTATTCAATATTGTGCTGGATCTCTTAGTCAGAGCTATACTGCAAGATAGGAAAATTAAAAGCATCCAAATTGGCAAAGTTTTGTAGGGGGTGGCACAAAGGGAGGGAGGGTGGAGCACAAATTAGGAAATAGAAACAAGATAGTTTGAGTGCTTGGGGGGGCTGCAATGTACTTGAAGGGGAAGGGGAATGGAAGAACAAGGTGGATGGGAGAACATATAGGCAGGTTTACACACACTAAATGGGACAGAGGTAAATACTGATATATGTGTAACCTTGGAAAAGCAAGGCTCTGGGATACAGGGATTGAGGCATAGTTTGAATGGGTAAAAGAGGGGAAATAATGTTAAGATTCTTGGCTGTCTTTTGAATCTTTGCTTCCCTTGCTTACTACTGTTAAATAGACACTTGGGGGTGAGAGAAAGGAATAGCCAGAAACATCACAATAGAAAGCTTTTAAGTCCACCTTCAGCCTATAACTGATTGGAATAACTAAAATGGGGCTCGAACTTGCCCAGCGAAGGAGGCTTTCTGGGGAGCTTTTGCATTGCATAAGACCATAGGTGGAATCTGGATTCCCATCCAGAATTTTCTGAGGTGGGAAATTTCCACATGAAAGGGCAAGCAGACTAGCTTGTCCTTTTAAGTGGAGCTGCTAGAAGAACAGAAGACATTTCTTGAAAGAAAAGCCAGCAGAAAAAGGTCAAAAACAATAACAGCAGTCCTATTGACTACAACAATAACAAGCAAGTTGTTCCTTGGGAGCCATCAGGGCAAGCAGTCGAGTCCACTCAGGGCATACCCCTTTCCAAGAATGAGACTCAAGGGGAATACACGAGTAGGCATACTGTCTTGCTGGTAACCACATTGGTCTACCGATAAGAGGACGTGGAAGAAAACCAGCATTGAAGTTGTGAGTTAAGTATGACCACATTCAACAGACTTCTGTTCCCCTGGGTTGAAACCTGGTTTACCAGCAGTATGGTGAAACCTGGGGACTCCTAGACCCAGGGACAGGGTCATGGCCATAGAGGTCTCTAGCTGAGAGTGAAGCATCCAGCTGATATGACATAAAGGGAAATGCACAAGAACACCCATACTTGCAGATAGCACCCATTTGACCTGGTTTCAATGACTGGATAATCAGAATACAACTAAAGAAATAAGGAAGAGGAAAAAAAAGTTAATCCACTACAGTTTGATGAATTTGACCTATACTTACAGATGTAATAGCTCAAAAGAGGGAATGAATCTTTATAGGGAGGATCATTACCACCCCTTTGGTACACAGGGTTGACAGGGTTGGGCAACTTAGACATTGGCTACCCAAAATGGGGGGACTAAAAAGCCACAAAGTGACTGTGTTACATGCTTTCAAGAGGGAGTCTAGTTTCAAACGGTGTGGGTGAAGATAGAATCTCCACTGAGTGGTTTCCAACCTGTCTGGATGGGGCTGGTGAAAGGAGATGAAGATAAGACTCTTGTGGTTCAATAGTGAATAATTGCTATCAGGATTGATTGTGAGTGTTGCAAATGTAAAGGTAGACATTTTGTAACAAAAGGAGGGGAGTGGTTAATCTTGCAGTCCAGGAACGGAGGACCCTGGGACCATCAAGGGAGAAGAGTGGAGTGCGGGACCCTATCCTGATAAGCAATGACACCAGAGATGGAGGCAGAGATGATGACATGGAGAGAAGAAGTGGCAGGGGACCCTGGACTCAGGAATTGAAAGGGGCTATGTGCTGACGGCCAGAGGGGCAGGCTTGCTGGGTGTACCGTTTGGTTGTTTAAATGGTTGTATATTCCTGAGTGCTTCTGTGAATATCCAAAAAAAAAAAACTCCAAAGGGAATGGAAGTGGATGCTGTTGAATAATGATGCATGGAGGGGATTGTAATCATTGCAAGGAAATTAAATATGATAGGATGAATGTAAAGCTGATGTTCTCCCATGTAAACTATCACCCAATGCACAACAAAAACTTAAAAAAAAAAAAAAAACATTACTATTCTGTAGATTATCCTATTGCCCTATTATGACCATCATCTGACTGCACTAGTTGAGATTTTACTCTGTATCTTTCTCTATTTTACTGTCCTAATCCCTAGTAAAATGCAATATCTTATTAGGTAGTCTGCTAAATGTTTCTTGATTGTATCCACTTCTCTCAGTCTCTCACATAAATACTCTAGCAGGAAATGCCCTTTTCTGTCATCATGATGCTACAGGATGCACTCTTCTGTCTGCTGTGTTTCTCTTTCAATTTCTTTTTCAGAAAGGGAGATGACTTTAAAATTCAAATATGCGTATGTTCCTACCCTAAAGTCCTAAATGTTTTACTTAAAATTCTCCAATGATTTAATTCTCTTTAGGAATCAATTCAAACATTGTTAATCTGTAAGATTCTGGAAGGTTTGGTCCGTATTTTAACACAAATACCAACGTACTCTCTACATTCAACAGCACTGCTCTTATTTACTTCCTTTTTGGGTCATGACCCCTATGCCTTCAATATCTCCCCAGTCATCTTCCCAATATTATCATTTAAAAGGTATTTTCTACCTACTCTTTTTTTTTTTTTTTTTTTTTTTAACTGTGTTGTTGTTTGTTGTTAAGTGCCATATAGTTGATTCTGAGTATAGCAACCCTGCATAGGGTTTCCTAGGAGCAGCTGGTGAACTTGAACCACCGTCCTTCTGGTTCAAACTGACTCTGTGTTGTTGTTGAGTGCTGTCGAGTAGATTCTGACCCATAGCGATGCTGTATAGGGTTTCCAAGGAGCAGCTGGTGAGTTTGTGTAGTCCATCACATTAACCCACAGTGTCATATGTACATCCTATTAATTCTATAGATCTTGGGTTCACATAACATTTCTATATGTGAATCTTTTCTAACTTGTCAAGATGAAATCCTCTTAATCACATTGTTGTTGATGGTGTTGATGGTTGTGGTGTTAAGTGCTGTTAAGTTGGTAGCAATCAATAGTGACCATGTATAGGGTTTCCAAGGAGCAGCTGGTAAGCTTGAATCACTGACCTTGCAGTTCAAACCAGCTTTACAGTCCAGGGCATTAACACACCATGCCACAGATAACAGTGAGATTTCAAAATTATTTTCAGTGTGTTAGTTGATCTCTTTGTTTCTTTCAGTATAATGTAATCTCCATAAAAGTAGTACCAATGTTTGGTGAAACAGAGGGTGACTAAAAAAGTAGAAGACCCTCAGTGGGCTAGATTGACATGATGGCAGCAACAATGGACTCAAACATAACAACTATTGTGAGGATGGTGCAGGACTGGGTAATGTTTCGTTATGGTGTACATAGTGTCATTATGAGTCATTATGAGTCAGAACCAACTCAACAGCACCTAACAACAACAATGGCATTGCTATATATGATGTTTTCTCCAAGTATTGGGCTCTCCTGATAACATACCCAAAGTAAGCAAGACGAATCTCTCTTTTTTCTGTATTTGAAAGGGGTCAGTTTCTTGGGGAGGGTTTTCTTTTTTGTTAGGTTGGGGGTTCGGGGAAAAAAAGGAAGACCCCCAGCAAGATGGATTGGCAAAGTGGCAGCATCAGTGACCTCAAACATGGCAACAATTGTGAGGTTGACCCAGGATTGGGCAGTGTTTCATTCTGTTGTACATAGGGTTTCTATGAGTCAGTGCTGACTCGATGGCACCTAACAACAACAACAACTTTTAAGGTGCATTCTAGTTGTACTTCCTCCAAGACAGATGTGATAATTTTTCTGACAGTCCATCACATATTCAATATTCTTTGCCAACAACATATTTCAAATGCATTAGTTCTTCTTTGGGTTTCCTTTTTAATTGTCCAGCTTTTCAATGAATATGAGGTGATTGAGAATACCATGGCTTGGGTCAGCCACATCTTAATCTTCAAAATGATATGTCTGCTTTAAATATCATAAAAAGTTTTTGCAACAGGTTTCTTGAATGGAATTTTTTACTTTATTTGTTGACTTCTGTTTACTGCTTTATCTGTTACTTGATTTATTGACTTCCAAGGGCATTGATTATTGATCCAAGTTAAAAAAAAAAAAAAAATGGAGAGCAGGGAAGGAGAACACCTGACCTGATAGTATTATGTTGTTATTCTTAACTGTTTTCAAATCGGTACTGGCTCATAGTGATCATTTATAGAGTTTCTTATGAATGGGTGGTGAGTTTCAACTGTCGATCTTGTGGCTCAAGTCAACCTTGTTGTCTAGTGCATTATCCTGCAGTGCCACTCCAGGGCTCCTCCGCAAGTAATATAAGGAGTGTGAAATTATTTGGTCTGGCCCTTCCAAGACAACCACAGTTTCAGCCATCACATTTTAGGTGCATAAATTAAGTATTTAACAAAATATAGCAGGCTAATTTTTAAGTTAATAGTTTGTATGGCCCTTGAATGATGTCATAAATTTTGACAGAAAAAAGATTTCCCGCACCTTCTAGAGTATCAACACTGGATTGTGAACCACAAGTTTGGCAGTTCAAGCCCACAGGAGAAAGATGAAGCTTTCTGCTCCCACAAAACTTTACAGTCTCAGAAAACCTATACAGGGTCACTATGAGTTGGAAAAATCTTGATGGTATTTAGAACAACAACAAAATAAAATCCTTAGCAAATTCAATATTTAGTTTATCATAATGTTGATTAATGGGCCAGTTGTCAGGGGTTTTGTTTTCTTTAGGTTGGTGTATATTCCCTATCAAAAGTTGTAATCTGTGATGAACATCAGTAAATGCCTCAAGTAATCTGCACTTTCAGCTGTCAAAGTTGTGTATATCTCAGGCTGTTAATGAGTCATCCTCCAATCTTGATGCTATATTCTCCTTTGGATAGTCTAAATTCTCATATAATTTGCTCAGAATACAGATTTGATTAGTTTGGAAAAAAAAATATACAACCCTTTCACATACCTTTTCAGATTTTAAACCATTCAGCTATCCTTGTTCTGTTCAATGACTAAATTGATTAACATACAATTTCTGCATGAGCAAAATTAAGTGTTTTGGAATTCCTCCTGTACACAATGTTATCCATATTTTTTTTCATTATACACACTTTAAATGTCTTCATGTAGTCAATAAATCACTGATTTCTGGTATTCTTAGTACTAATGCACCTTACTTCAGCAATAATATCCCTTGTTCCATGTGTGCTGACTCATGCTTGAATTTCTGGCAGTTCTCTTTCAAAGTGTGGATGCAACAATTTTTAATTGCCTTCAGAAAAAAATTGATTTTAATTAATATTAATGATTTAATTCAATAAACCCCACATTGGATTAGATCATGTTTCTTTGAAATTGTCACAAATATGGATCTCCTCAAGTATGTTTGATAAGCAATTGTTTTCTAAACTTCTTGCCATGTATGAATAAGCATTTCTAGTATTGCATTTATTTGTTAAGGCATATCAATTGGTATTACCTCAAATCTTTTTTGAAAGTAGATTTGATTAATTGAACACTAATAACCAGTGGTCAGAGGATTGTAAGAGGATATCATATATGAAGAAAGCAAAAATAATTAAAAAAAATAAAACAAAACAAAAAAGCATGGAATTTAGAAAAGACCAAAATGTCTGTCTGAATAGAATAAAATAATAACAATAAGAATAAATAATAATAAAAGTTGCCCACTTTTGTTGTTTTTGTTGTTAGGTGCTGTTGAGACAGTTCTGACTCATAGCAATTCTATGGATAATGAAACACTAACTTATCCTGCACCATCCTCACAATTGTTACATTTGAACTCATTGTTGATACCACTGTGTCGGTCCATCTACTTGGGAATTTTCTTCTTTTTTGCTGACCCTTCATTTTACGAATCATGATGTCCATCTCCAGGAATTGTTCCCTCTTGGTAAAATGTCAGAAGTATGAGAGACTAAGTTTCACCACCCTGAATTCTAAGGATCATTATGACTGCACTACTTCTAAGACAGATTGGTTTGTTCTTCTGGCAGTCCATGGTACTTTTAATACTCTTCTTCAACTTCAGATGTTGAATAGGTTCTTCATGGTTTTCCTTATTAATTCTCTAACTATTGCAAGAATTTGTTGTTGTTAAGAACTGTAGAGTCGGTTCCAACTCATAGTGATCCTGTATTGTGTTTCCAAGGAACAGCTGGTGAGTTTTAATCACTCATCTTGCAGTTCAAACCGATCTTGTGGTCAAGTCTTCATCTGAAAATGCCACATCAGGAGCCTAGCACATGTATATGAAGTGATTAAAAGGGTTGGGTCAGGGACACCTTTGTTCTCAAACTGATACATTTGCTTTTTAATACTTTAAAAAAAGTTATTTTCAGCAGTTTTGCCTAGTGCAATGTCATTTGATTTCTTGGCTGCTGCTTCCATTAACGTTGAGTTTTCATCTAAGTAAAGTGAAGTCTTTGACAACTTCAATCTTTTCTCATTTATCATGATATTATTTTAGGTCCATTTTTGTTTTCTTTTGAGGTACGATGAATACTGAAGACAATAAGTGTGTAGCATAGCAATCAGGCATGGAGTTTCCAGAGTTAAAAAATTTGGCATCAATTTTTGTAAACTATCATATAGAACAACTTATATATTTTAGCTAATCCCCAATTGTTCTTCCACAATTGAATTAAGTAGTGATCACCTTGGCTTTTGAGACTAACACTATCAAGTTATTTCAATTCATACTTGATCCTGTAGGACAGAATAGAACTACTCTGTAGTATTTATAAAACTGTAAATCTTTAGGGGAGTAGACAGTCTCATTTTTATCTTAAAGAAGGACTTGTGGGTTTGAATAGCTGAACTTCAGTCATAGGTCAATGTTTAACTCACTAAACCACTAGAACTCCTTACCTCATGGGCTATTTCAACGAAAACAAACAAACAAACAAAAAAACCTGCATATAATATTTGTCATAGACATATAGTCAATAAATGGTAACAAAAATTATTTTAAATAAATAATGCTGCTAATATAATTAAATTAATCCACAAATAATCATGCAGAAGCAGTGCAAACCTAGTTTAAAACAGCATGAATCTGATCTTTTTATATAAAGATTTGTCATAAGAAAATATGGATTTCATACAATAAACTAAAAATAAAAAAAGAATTATTCTCATTATTAAAGTGAAGCTTGTTTAAACATTTCATTTTTAATTATTATCCTTTCATATATCACAGCTAACTAAAATAGTATAGTATTTAAGAAATAGTCATATTTTAAAATTATAAATACATTAAAAATGCTGAAAGAATTATTTTTTAAAAAACCTGAAAATAACTAGAAGTTCTTTTATCGTATTTTATTTTCAAGTCCTTACTGATAAAACTCTTAACTTACATGATTCAACTATACTTTATACAGTCTTTATTTTGTTGTTAGCTTTTGAGTTCCTCAATAGGACATGACTTAACCAAAACAACATTAATTTCCTTCTTGCCTTTGTAAGTATAAAGACAGTGTTTTCTTTATTTTTCAAGATGTATAGTTTTATCCACTCTCAAAGCACTCTTCTTGTTTAGCACTATTCAAATTTTCAATTACCTCCTCAGTGTTTGTTTTCCCAATAATTTCATACATTTCAAAGATAAATCTTTAAGTATTCTAATCTGCAATTACAATGCATTGTAGATAACTGAAAGTATGATTCATTGCTAATTAAATAATTAAGAAATGCATGCTTGCTTCTTAGCTTATTTGTTAGTTTGCATTTATTTATAAAAATAAAGCCCATTATTATGGATGTTTGAAATTGGTCTGTCGGTCTCCATTTAATTTTATTTTATATTTCTAATAAAAAAATTTTAAAAATGCAATATATCCATCAGAATTTTGTTTACAATCCAGTGTCATATTCACTATAAACTTATACAGAAGCATCTAGGTTTACTAAATTAGGACCATCTGGTGAGACTGATTCATGATTGGGCATGAAATATTTTTAAATCTTATGCAATGAAAAACCATAATTATTTGATTCTTGTTATTTTTGTGTGCCTTTGAGTAAATCATGACACAGACTGATCCTGTATAGAATATTCAAGAGCAGCTGTGGCTTTGAACTACTGACCTTGTGGTTACCAGTCCAGTGCTTAGCTTACAGTGCCACATCTGGTTCTAAATGTTTGGAGATTATAATAGTTATGTACTTGCATTCTTTTTGTTTTTTAAAGTTTTATTGTGAATTATTTGGTATTTTACATTGGAGAACATTAGCTTTACATTCATCCTATAGTGTTTCATTAATATGGTTACAATCCTTTCCATGCATAATCAAACAACAAAAGGGTATACCCTGAAAGCCTGCCCCCACCCCCACCCGCTCCTGGTCTTCAGCCCACAGCCCCTCTCCCTCTCTGGGTCTAAAGTCCCCAGTCTCTCCATTTCTCCATGTCATTGTCTCTGTCTCCATATCAGGCATCACTGCTTCTCTGGGTAGGGCCCTGGTCTCCGCTCTTCTCCCTTAATGGTCCCAGGGACCTCTGCTCCTAGACTGCAAAGTTAGTCACTCCTCTCTCTTCTATTCTACTCCTTTGCCCTTTCAGAGTGTTGTTTATTTCTGATATTCTATTATTGATCATTTGGACCTCTTTCTGTAGGTTTTGAACTGTTTCCAGTGCTGTATCTATCTTATTTGATTGTTCCTGTAGCACTTCCTGACTTCTTCCTAATTTTTCTGAACTCCGTTGTAAAGTATTTTGAAACATTTTATAATCATTTTTCTGAATTCCTTCTCGGGCATTTCCAAGGCCTGCCCTTCTCAGAATGTAGCCCAAGTCTTCCTCTAGGTCATTTGTCTCAGACATTTTATCTTGTTTCTGGACATGGTTATTATAAGTCAGAACAGATGCCATAGCATTTAATAACAATGAAGAAAAATAAGTGCCTTGAAACTAGTATGCACAAACAATAAAAAAAAAACAAAAAACAAAAAACAAAAAACACCTAGATGTTTAAGAAAGGCAAATATATCCCAGCGTATACATAATTTAATTCCTCAAAATAAAGATGTAATAGGTAGCGTAGTGGTTACGAATCGGGCTGCGAACCTTAAAGTCAGCGGTTCGAAACTACCAGCTGCTCTGCGGGAGAAAGATCAGGCTTCCTACTCCCATAAAGATTTACACCCTCGGAAACCCTGTACAGGGTCGCTATGGGTCGAAACCGACTCGACGGCACTTAACAACAACAACAACAATGTAGCAAAATATATATTTAATTATAAGTATGAATACATTTAAAAAATCTAGAATGAATATAGGCATTAAAATGGTGCAATGTTTGCCAGAAAAAAAGTACCCACAATTACCAATATAGAGAAAAATCTTGATAAAGTTTTTGGGTTTCAAAGAAAACAAATGATCATATAGCAACTAGACTAAAAGTACTATAAAAGATAGGGGAAGCCTAAAGTGATAATGTCCTCAGAATTTTCTGAGTAGTAAGATTCAGCACCTAAGCACAATACAAAAATACCTTCAAAATATTAAAGAAAAGGCAAACATTGAAAATTCTTTTCAAAATATCTTTTAACTAACAAAATTAAAGACAATCAAAATTTTGGAACAATTGTTCCCTGAGCCTTTATTAGTGAATCAAATTAGATAATTAAAGGATGACTTAGGAAACTAAAGCCAAAAGACTGATGGTATTTTAATTAATAATTATAAAAGACAATGTAGATGCGATCTATAATAACAATAGAGAAATGTTAAAAGTAATAGAAATTGGTTGATTAAGAGAAATGAAGCCTAGTGTAAGAATAGAATTATACTGGTGAATACTACAAAGGTAGAAACTAAAATTTACATATATCATTCCTAATGTCAGCTGATGAAAGAAAAAGGGAAAGAAAATAAATAAAATGTGTTATTTGTATTTCTACATCCATAATATGGAACTACTAAATGTTTATTAAAAAATAGAGGACCCAGTAAATTATGTTCTTGTTGTCAAGTGCTATTGAGTTGGTTCTGATCCATAGCAACCCTGTACAGAGTTTTCAAGGAGCAGATGGTGGCTTTGAACAGCTGACCTTGTAGCTAGTAGTCCAGTATTTACCCTATAGTACCACACTAGACAACAACAACAACAACAACCACACTAGAAGTCAACAAGTAAATTACATGAAGTTAAAATTAAAGAAATAATCTGAAAAAGAATTTAAAGTTTACAAAATATCAGAAGAAAATACAAACACACGTACTAAATAAAGGGAAAGAGAATATTCAGTGACAAAAACTGAAACTTAGGAAATACTTTGTTGTTAAGTGTTGTTGAGTTGATTCCGATCCATAGCAACCCTGTATTGGGTTTCCAAGGAGCAGCTGGTGAACTTGAACTACCGACTTTGAAGTTCAAATGACTTTACAATCTGATGCATTAACCCATAGCGTGTAAACTATTTTTTTTTAATTAGAAAATCTCTGTTATTTAAAACTGTAAATCAGTCAACTAGCAACTAGTAAAAGAAACTTGCAATTATGCATTTTTTAATGCTTTATTTTTTTAATTTTTATTGTGAATTAGGTGAAGGTTTACAGAGCCAACCATGATCATCAGTACTGCATTCAACAATTCATGCACATTTATTTTGTCTCACTAATTATAATTCCTTAAATGTAACTTCACGTATCCCACTGCTTCCCTGTGTTTCTTGTTTCCATTTCTTTTTCTTTCTGAACACTTCTGAAATTTGTTCTTTGTTAAATGCTGCCCTGTTGATCTCAAATGATTGATTATTCTAAGGTGCATGTACCTCTATAATATTACTGTTCCCCTTATAGACTTATCTATTGTTTGGCTGAAAATTGATCCATTGTGGGGAGTTTAGTTCCAGATTGAAAGGGGTTAAGGGCCATATTTTCCAAGTTTGAACTGCAAGGTCAGTGGTTCAAGCTCACGAGCTGCTCCTTAGAAACCCTATGCAGGGTTGCTATGGGTTAGAGTTGACTCGATGACACTTAACAACAACTAGCCTCTATATGACAAGTAATCCTGGTCTTTCAGATGACTCAGTTTTTGCTTTTGTTTTTTTTATTAAATAAATGTTTTATTGTGAATTGTGTGATGGTCTACATGGGAGAACATTAGTTTTACATTCATTCTGTCATACATTGTTTCATTAGCATAGTTACCATCCCGTCTTTCAGTTTTGTTCCTTATTTCCTTTCACTCTATCCAGGACCTTCTAATTTGATCCCTTCAGAACAATTGTAGTAACAGTTGGGCATCAGCTAGTTCTTCTGGCCTCAGGGTCATGTGGACTGATCATGTTGTTCATCGGACTAATTTTTCCCATGTATATTAATTTTCATCATTCTTCTTCCTCCAGACAGTAAATGATCAATAAGTGTACCTTACGTGGTCATTCATGATCTTTTGAGACCCTGGTCAACTACTCCAAAGTAGGATATAAACACTGTCTTTGTGGGCTATGTTATGCCAATTGAACATGCTATCCCTGTAGATTGTGGTCCTGAGTCACTATGCCCAACAATTCCTTCAAGATGTTTAGTTATGTCCAAGAAGTTTTCATAAATTTGGCCCCTGAATGTGCCACAGCACTTGTGCATATATTTTCACAAAGTAAATACCCATATGTAAATAGCCTTTATCCAACCTATATATATTTATGGGTACACTCTCACTCTGCCTCCCCCACTGTCTGAGTTATCTGATGGTGTGGGGTTCATATTGGGCCTCCTTTGGCATCACCCAGGGGATATAAATATCAAATTCCACATTAGCCCAATTCAAGTTTCTATGGGGCTGAGGTCACACAAACCGGCAACCTCCAACTTTCTTTACTTGGACACAAACCGTCTCTCTCACTAACACTAACTGAATTCTACTGAGTTCAACAATTTATTGTAATGGTTACACAGAATAAATAGACAATAATCATGGTTATGAGATTTCTTAGGGAAGTTGACAGAGTACACAGTTCATGATCAGTAATGACTCTTGTTTTTTCCTTAAAAACAATATAACAGAATAAAGAAGTTGGCAAAAAAAAAAAAAAAAGAGTTGATTGATTATCAGTGAGCTATGTAGCATTTTCTTTGATAGCGTAGTGGTTACGAATCAGGCTGTGAACCGCAAGGTCAGCAGTTCGAAACTACCAGCTGCTCGGTGGGAAAAAGATGAGGCTTTCTGTTCCCATAAAGATTTACAGCCTCGGAATCCCTATACAGGGTCGCTATGGGTTGTAACCAACTTGACAGCACTTAACAACAATGTAGCATTTTCACCTGACCTATTCCCATTCCACTCCCAACCTGGTTCTGCAGTAACCTAGACAATCAAAATCCTGCTGCCAAATGAAAACCAAATTTCATAACAATTATTTGAATGGTCAGGATGAGTTTGTGGTTCTTACAAAGTCTCAATTTCAGAGGATGATTATTATTTGACCTGTCTGGCAGCTCCTTTGTAACACCACTCACAAGGCTTGTCTTTACTTGACTTAACTCAGAGATTGCCGCATAAAAACAAGTTTTTCTGCAGAGCATTTGTCAAAAACAGTTAGCAGCAACTGCTTAACTGTGCATTCACTCAAGATACCAGTAACAATAGGAATAAAGAGTTAATCAAAAAAATTTAAGTGAGAAGCTAGAGAAGTATCAATAGTGCCTTTGTAAAACTCCAACATATTCTTGGGAATATAGATAATCAAACTCCAGTGTAAATTTGTTTTAATAAGAAGACCCTAAGTTCTCACCTCTGGTTGACCTTGAAGCACTTAACAAGTATAAGCATACCCTAATGAGCATACAAAAGCTCTTCAGCAAACTCAGAGATAAGTTAGGTCCTGGAATTTAAGGAAATCCCTATTGAATTATTAACTGACACTAAAGTCTGGCATGGCACTGTGGATCAGCACTGGACTGTGAACCATAAGTTTGGCAGTTCAAATCCACCAGTCAGAAACTCTATTCAGGGTCACTATGAGTAGGAACTGATTCAACAGCACTTAACAACAACAACAAGGTAAAAGGATAAATAATCTGGTGGCTACACATAAGAAAATAAATTTCTATTTTCTTGCTAAGCTGTAGGATTTATCAATATATTTTGAATATTATCCTTGTCTGATATATGGAGCAACCAAATTGGGGGGGGGGGGGGAAGATTTTAAAAACAAGAAAGC
This sequence comes from Chrysochloris asiatica, assembly GCF_000296735.1. Taxonomy (NCBI): domain Eukaryota; kingdom Metazoa; phylum Chordata; class Mammalia; order Afrosoricida; family Chrysochloridae; genus Chrysochloris; species Chrysochloris asiatica. The sequence continues at coordinate 1,413,560 of NW_006408606.1, read as the reverse complement.
TTATTGATGTTATCCTAATACATTGGATGGAGGAAACTTGAAAGCATAATGCTGAATAAAATAACCCAAGCACCAAAGCACAAATGTAGTATGGTTTCATTAATATAGAACACATGTGATAAGAAGATATATAAATATTAGAGTTTAACAGTGGTTAACAGGAAATAGGAGGATAGGAAAAGAGTTAAATCTTTTCATTGTTGTTGTTGTTAGGTGCCATCGAGTCTGTAACGACTCATAACGACCTTATGCCAGCACAACAAAACACTGTCTGATCCTGGGCCAACCT
>NW_006408606.1:1409751-1412169 GCF_000296735.1 Chrysochloris asiatica | reverse complement strand
CTTCAACAATTAATGAAAATATTTCATTACCTTTAATTCATAATTTCTAAAACTTTTAGATTTTCTCTATATATCAGAGTCCTAGTATAGTGCTGTAGGATAAGCACTGGACTTCTAATCATAAGGTTGGTAATTCAAACCCAACAGCTGCTCTTTGAAAACTCAATATAGGGTCACTATGAGTCAGAATCCACTGGATGTCACATAAAAACAACAATATAAATATAAATAGTAATTAAATACACTCTGACTTATTCATACAATTGAAGGGAAGTTCTTTATTGTTTTTCCTTCTAGCTGTTGTTAGGTACCCTGGAGTCAGTATTGACACATAAAGACGTTATGCACAACAGAGCGAAACACTGACCAGCCCTGGGCCAACCTCAAAATCATTGTTACACGTGAGCGCATGGCTCTTCCACTGTGCCAATCCATGATGTTGGGGGCCTTCCTTTTTGTTGCTGATGCTCCACTTTACCAAGCATGATGACTTTCTTCATTATATTTCTTGATAATATGTCTGAAATATGAGAGACAAAGTATAGTCATCTGAGTTTCTAAGGAGCATTCTGACTATACATCTTTCATCACAGATTTGTTCGTTCTTCTATCAGTCCATGGTACTTTTAATATTTTCCTACAATACCATAACTCAAATGTATCAGTTCTTCTTTGATCTTTCTTATTCTTTGTCCAACTTTCACATGTATATGAGGTTATTGAAAATACTATGGCTTAGGTCAGGCACATTTTAGTCCTCAAACATCTTTACTCTTGAACACTTTAACAAGGTCCTGTGCAGCAGATTTGTCTAATGCAGTATGTTCTTTGATTTCTTGAATGTTGCTTCCATGAGTGTTGATGGCTGATCCAAGGAAAATGAAGTCCTTGGCAACTTCAATCTTTTCTCCATTTATATGGATGTTATTTATTGGTCAAGTGGTGAGGATTTTTGTTTTCTTTACATTGAAGTGAAACCCATACTGAAGGTTATGGTCTTTGATTATCATTAGTAAATAATTTCACTCCTCTTTTGCTTTCAGCAAGCAAGGGTATATCATCTGCATATCACAGTTTGTTAATGAGTCTTCATCTGATTCTGATGCCATGTTCTTCTTCACATAACCCAACTTCTCAAATTATTTGTTCAGCATTTAGATTGAATACGTATGGTGGAAGAATTTAACACTGGCACATGGTTTTAACCAATTTTTAAACATTCTAGTATCCCCTTATTTTATTCAAATGATTGCCTCTTGTTCTATGTACAGGTTCCTCATGAACACGATTACACATTTGGGAATGTTGTCCATAGCTACAATGTTGTTCATTGCTTGCCATGATCCACACAATCAAAGACTTTGCATAGCTAATAAAGCACATTAAGCATCCTTCTGGTGTTCCTTGCTTTCAGCCCTGTTCCATCTGACATTAGCAGTTACGTTCCTCTCTTAACAACCTCCCCTGCTTCAATATCTGGCAGTTTTCTGCCAGTGTACTGTTGTAACCATTTGTGAGTCCTGGTGTGGTACTGTGGTTTAATGAACTCTACTGCAAAGTCAGTTTGAACCACATGGTCAGCAACTCAAGCCCAGCCACTCCTCAGAAACACTATACAGGGTTGTTATGAGTTTGAACGGACATAACAGCACTTAACAACAACAACAACAGCAAGAATTTACAAGCATGAAATATTATTGATTTTGTCCAATGATTTCTACATTCTGTTGGGTTATCTCTCTTTGGAATGGGCACAGATATGAATTTCTTCTGATTAGGTGGCAAAGTAGTTGTCTTCTACATATCTTGTCATAGATGAATGAGTGTCTCCAGTGCCACATCAATTTGTTGAAATATTCAGTTTGTATTCCATCAATTTATGGAGCAATTTTCTTTGCCAAATGCATTCACTGCATCTTGGACTACTTCCTTCCATATCATTGGCTCTTGGTCATTTACTACTTCTTTGATATGTGACTTGGTGTATTTCTAACATCTTGTTTTGATTCTTTCTGAATAACTTAATGCTTTGCCCATTTGTTGCTGTTGTTATGTGCTGTCTAGTCTGTTTTGACTCATGGTAGTAGTGATGGTGTGCCATGAGGTCAGTTCCAACTCATAGTGACCCTGAATAGGGTTTTCAAAGCTGTAAATCTTTATGGGAGCAGAAAGTCTCATCTTTCTCCTGTTGAACAAGTGGTAATTTCAAACTGCTGACCTTGAGGTTAGCAGCCCAGCTCACAACCACTATGCTACCAGAGCAACTCTGTATAGTGTTTCCAAGGAGCAGCTGGTGAGTTTGAACTGCCTACCATGCAGCTCAAACTATCCTTCGGATAGAGTGTTTATCCTAGGGCACCATACCAGGACTCCATTTTGCTCATAGAATCCTTCAATATTATCAACTGAGGCTTGATT
>NW_006408606.1:1407293-1409364 GCF_000296735.1 Chrysochloris asiatica | reverse complement strand
GTGAACTTGTTTTAATTTTCTTCAGCTTCAGCTTGAACTTGAATATGAGCAATTGATGGTATGTTCCATAGTCTGCTCCTGGTTTTGTTTTGGCTGGTGATATGGAGTTTTTTCCTTCATCTCTTTTCACAGATATAGTTAATTTGATTGCTATGTATTCCATCTGGTGAGGTCCATGTTTATAGTCACGTTTTTATGTTGTTTAAACAGGCATTTTGCAACAAAGAAGTCATTGGCCTTACAAATTTCTATCATGCAACTTGCAGCATAATTTCTAATGCCTGATTCTTCATTGTTTCTAACTTTTGCTTCCATTCATGAGTAATTATCAGTGCATCTTAATTGCATTTCTGATAATTTCATACTCCAGAAGTTGGTACAACTTTTCAATTTCATCATCACTGGTTTAGTGGTTGGTGCAAAAATTTTAATAGTTTTTGTTTTAACTGTGTTCCTTGTAGAGGTATAGATATTACCCTATCAGATACAGTGTTGTAGTTAGTTCAAGGCAGATTTTGAAATGTTTTTTCTCATTATAAATGTCATGCCATTCCTCTTCAATATGTCTTTTCTTACATAGTAAACCATGTGATTATCTTATTCAGAATGTCCAATAGCTGTCTGACCATTAATGCCTAGGATATTGATGTTTACTATTTCCTTTTTTATTTTTGACAACTTCTAATTTTCCTAGAACCATATTTCATATATTCCATGTTCTCATCATTAATGGATATTTACAATTGTTTGTAAATTATTTTGAGTGATACCCCATCAGGAAGTGCAGGTCTAGAAATATTTATTCCAATCTTATCATCATGGTCTACTCTTCTTTGAGGAGGCAGTCCTTCCCCAGTCAAATTTGAATGCCTTTCAAACTGAAGACCTCATCTTCTGGCATTATTTCTATCAATATTTAATATTTGGGTGCTATCTGACAGTGTTCTGCTGCTATTAATATGATTTTCAGTGACAAAATATTTATAAGTAGTATCTCTCTCCTTCTTCCTATCTTAGTCTGGGAGTTCAGCTCAAACCTGTTTTCTATTGGTTACACTGTTGGTATTTAAAATGTCAGTTGATTAGCCTCCAGAGTCAAAGCAATGCACAAGTCACCAGGTAGGACAAACTAACAGACGATTGGTGGATTTTTTTCTTAGAAATAATCTCAATATATTTAAAAAATGTGACATCAATAATACAGAAAACATATAGCATGTTATGGTTTTTTACCACAACTCATCTGTCAGTTTGTCCTACCTGGTGACTTGTGCATTGCAGTGATTTTGGATGAAAACAGACAGGCTAGGTAGAAGGAGAGATGAACTACTTCTGAATGTTTAGTTATTGAAAGCCTTATGAATATAGGGGAACACTGTCAGCACCAGATTATTGAATATTGTAACATGATGAAGAGCACCAGAATATTATCATATACAGTGCCAGAAGATGAGCCACTAAGTCTGGAAGGCACTCAAAATGTGTCTGGGGAAGAGCTGCCTCCTCAAAGTTGAGTTGACAACAATGACGTGAATGGGGTAAAGCTCTCAGGAACTTCGTTTGCTGATGGGGCACAACTCAAAATGAAGAGAAACAGCTATAAATATCCACTAATAATTTGCACATGGAATGCATGAAGTGTGAATCTAGGGAAAATAGAAATTGTCAAAAATGAAATGGAATGTGTAAACATCAATATACTAGGTATTGTTGCTGTTGTTGTTAGGTGCCATAGAGTTGGTACTGACCCACAGTGACCTTATGCACAGCAGAATGAAACACTGCCCGATCCTGGGGGAACCACACTATTGTTGCCACCCTTGAGTCCATCGATGCTGCTTCTTGGCCAATCCATCTTGTTGGGGATCTACCTCTTTTCCTCTGATGCTCCACCTTACCAAACATATTATTCTTCTCCATTGACTATTCCCTCCGGAAAATATGTGCGAAGTATGAGAGATGAAGTTTGATCATCTTGGACTCTAAGGAGCACTCTGGCTGCACTTCTTCCAAAATGGATCTATTGGTTCTTTTGGCAGCCCATGACATTTTCAATATTCTCCTCCAACAC
>NW_006408606.1:1404629-1405138 GCF_000296735.1 Chrysochloris asiatica | reverse complement strand
AATAGTGGTATTAACTGGGCTTCCCTGAAGGCGCATGGATATTATTCTATCACTTACAGCATTGTACCTCATGACTAATCTGATTTGTTCTTTTTTATGGTGAATGTAACACCATTCCTCTTCAATTTGTCATTCTGGCATAGTAAACTATGTGGTTGTCAGATTCAGGCATTAGTGAGATGAAATGGACTGTTATTAGTCATTTTGAATCTGACAATCACATGCTTTACTATGCTGGGAATGACAAACTGAGGAGGAACGACATCACATTCACCATCAAAAAGAACATATCAAGATCAGCCTTGAAGTATAAGACTGTCTGTGATAGGATAATATCTAACCATCTACAAGGAAGACCAATTAAAACCACTATTATTCAAATTTATGCAACTACCACTAAAGCCAGTGATGAAGGAATTGAAAAATTCTACCTACTTTTTCAATCTGAAATTGATAAAACATGCAATCAAGATGTATTGATCATTACTGGTGATTAGAATGCAAATGTT
>NW_006408606.1:1402881-1404529 GCF_000296735.1 Chrysochloris asiatica | reverse complement strand
CAAGTTGCTAGCCCAGGGTATATCAAGGCAAGTGGCTGGGTCCCATCAGGGCAAATCCCCTTTCAAGACTAAGACTAAAGGGGAATACACGAGTAAACATGCACTCTGACTGCTGACTATGTAGTCACTGATAAGTGGAAGTGACGGAAAACAGCAATGAAGCTGTCAGTTAAATCCTATCACATTCGATAGACTTCTGTGAACTGGGTGGAGACCTGGTTGGTCAACAGTGTGGAAAGACCTGGGGACTCTTGGGCCCAGAGTCATTGACGTAGCCACAGAAGACTAGAGTGGAGAGTGAAGCATCCAGTTGATAAGAAGTGAGGGCATATGCACAAGAACAACCACACTTGCAGATAATACCCACTTGACCTGGTTTCAATGGCTGGATGATCAGAGCTCAACTAGAAGAAGAGAGAAGAGTAATAAAAGAGTAATAAAAGAGTAATCTGGTACAATTTGGTGAACTTGACCTACACCTATGTATGCAGTAGCTCAAAAGAGGGAACACATCTTTACAGAGATGATCATTCCCACCCCCTCGATACACAGGGTAGACAGGGATGGGTGACTTGAACATTGACTATGCAAAATGGGGTAGCTACAAAGGCAAGAAGTGACTGGCTTACAAGCTTTCAAGAGGGAAACTAGATCCAGAGGGCTCAGAGGAAGGTAGAATCTCCACTGAGTAGTATCCAATCTGTCTGGACTGGGCTGATGAAAGGAAGATGCGGATAGGACTCTTTTGGTACCATAGTGAATAATTGCTATCAGGAGTGACTGTGAAGGTTGGAAATGTAAAGGTAGACATTTTATAGCAAAAGGAGGGGAGTGCCTTATTTTGCAGTCCAGGAACGGAGGTCCCTGGACTATCAAGGGACAAGAGTGGAGTGCAGGACCCTACCAAGAGAAACAGTGATGCCAGAGCTTCAGAGGATAGGACTTAGAGGTGGACTGAGTGGCGACTGCAATAGGAAGCAGAAGAAGAGCAGTGAGATAGAAAAAAATGAGCAGACTATAGGCTGGCCAGCAGCAGCATGATTATCTTATGATTTTTCAAACAACTCTTGATACAGCTTGCTGGTACAGGACATGGTTGTTTCCAAGTTCTTCTGGTGTGGTGCTACAGTAGAATGCACTGGATCACAAGGTCAGTTTGAATCCCAAAGTTGGCAGTTAAAATCCACCAGCTTCTCTTTGGGAGGCATATACAAGGTCTCTATGAGTTGGAACCTACTTGATGGTACTGAACAACAACAGCAACAACTGGTTTCTGGGGGCAAAGGTAGTCCGCTCACTCTTCCCATCATGCAGCCAGTGCCACACCCTCATATGCAGCTTTTGCTTTGCCTGTGGTCAGGCACCTGAGAACTCACCAAGATACAAGCATCAATTAAAAGTAAATGCAGCACCACAATGTCTTAGACAATTTCAGTTTACACAGAGAAACAATACAGAATGCTTCAAACAAGTGACCGAAAGAGAATCAGAAAATAAAATACCAGAAATAGTATCAGAACTATGGATAAAGAATTCAAAATAAAGATATCTAGGCACCTTCAAGTGATTGAGAGAATGATTGAGAAAACTGCAGATAAAATGAAGAAAAATAGACTATAGAAGAATTCAGGAAACAAACTGACAAAAT
>NW_006408606.1:1395010-1402781 GCF_000296735.1 Chrysochloris asiatica | reverse complement strand
TGAAGAAAATGAAAACAAGCCCACCAGAACCAAAATATGACTTTGAATATACCCCACCTGGATTTAGAGAGCATCTGAAGAACAGATTTGATACAATAGACACTAAAGACCAAAGACCAAAAATCATGTTGTTGGGTGATATCAAGAACATCATACCGGAAAAAGGCAAAATGTCACTGAGAGGACAAGAGAGAAGGAAAAGACCAAAAGACCAGAAGAGGCTCTGAAACTTGCTCTTCAGCATAGAGATGCCAAAGGAAATTAAAGATGTGAGGAGGTACAAAAGCTAAACAGAAAATTTCAAAGGTCAGCTCGAGAACACAATGTCAAATATTATAACAAAATGTGCAAAGACCTGGAGTAAGAAAACCAAAAGGGAAGAACATGCTCAGCATTTCTGAAGTTGCAGGAACTGAAGAAAAAATGTATACCTTGACATTCAGTATTGAAGGATCCTATGAGCAAAATTCTGAATGATGGAGAAAGCATCAAAAGAAGATGGAAGGAATAATCAGAGTAACAGCACCAAAAGGAAATGGTTGATGTTCAACCATTTCAAAAGACAGCAAATGATCAGAAACCAATGTAAAGGAAGAAATTCAAGGTGCATTGAAGGAATTGGCAAAGAACAAGGCAATGGGCATTAGTGGACTAGAAATTGAAATATTTTGACAAAGTAAACCAGCACTCAAGACACTCAATAATCTTTGCCAAAGAAGAATTGTAAACAACTACCTGGCTAACAGATTGGAAAAGATCCATGTTTGTGCCCATTCCAAAGAGAGGTGACCCAATGGAATGTGAACATCATCAGACAACATTATTAATATCCCATGCAAGTAAAGTTTTACTAAAGGTAATACAGAACTGCTTCAACCATACATTGACAGAGAACTTCCAGAGATTCAAACCAATTTCAAAGAGGACATGGACTGGCATCAGGTAGATCTAGACTGAAAGCAGAGAAAAGAAAAAAAATGTTTACTTGTGCTTTACTGACTATACAAAGGCTTTCGATTGTATGGATCATGACACACTATGTACAACATTGAGAAGTAAGAGTATTCTGGAACACTCAGTTGTGCTCATGAGAAACCTCTACATAGACCAAGAGGAAGGTGTTCGAACAGAACATGGAAACACTGACAAGTTTAAAATTAGGAAAGGTGTGTGCCAGGGTTGTATGACTTCATCATACTTTCTCAATCTGTATGCTTAACAAATAATCAGAGAAGCTGGATTATATAAAGAAAAACATGGCATCAGGATTGGAGTAAGGCTCATTAACAACCTGCAATATGCAGATGATACAATGTTGGTTGCTTGAAGCCAAGAAGGCTTAAAATACTTTTTGATGAAGATCAAAAACCACAGCCTTCAGTATGGTTTGCACCTCAGTGAAAAACAAAACAACGATCCTGACCACTGGACCAATACATAACATCTATATAAATGGAGAAAAGATTGAAGTTATCAATTACTTCATTTTTCTTGGCTCAACCATCAACACTCATAGAGGCAGCAGTCAAGAAATCAAACAACATATGTCCTTGAACACAAGACCTCTTCAATTTGTTGAAGACCAAAGATGTCAGTTTGATGATGACAGTAAGTCTGACATATGACATGGTATTTTCAATAACCTCATATACATGTGAAAGTTGAATAGTAAATAAGAATTTCTGTAGAGAAATTGATGCATTTGAGTTATGGTGTTGGAGGAGAATATTGAAAGTACCATGGGCTGCCAAAAGAACAAATAGATCTGTGTGGTAAGAAGTACAGCCAGAGTTTTTCTTGGAAGCTAGGTTAACTAGAATCCTCCTCTCATACTTTGGACATATTTTCATGAGGAACCAGTCACTGGAGAATAATATCAGGTTTGGTAAAGTGAAGGATTGGAAAAAAAGAGGAAGACCCCAACAAGATGGACTGACACAGTGACAGCATCAATAGGCTCAAGCATGGCAGTGATTGTGAGTTTGGCCCAGGATCGTCAGTGCTTTGTTCTGTTTTGCAATGAGTACTGACTGGACAGCACCTACCAGCAACAAAATAATTAAAAAAAAAAAAGCAAAACCAAACTTGTTATTGAGAATTGAGTGAAAGTTTATAGAGCAGATGATCAGTTTTGTAGTCAAGAAATCATACACTTTGTTTCATCTCAATAAATACAATCCTCCAATAAAAACAGTTATTATTTTTATAGAAATGTAGCAAAACAATATATGTCTCCTTTGGTTTGCATGTACATAAACAATTATTCTAAAAGATGAATAAAAGCAAGAAACAGTGGTTAAATATAATTGAAGAAAGAAATGAGAAGATTTTTTACTGCATAAATATTTATATCTTTTTATCTTTATATTTGATTAATAAAAACACATTATCAGATTAAGAAGACAAAAATCTTGTCAGTTCTAAAAGCTTTGTCAATATCTTCTCATTTTCAGTGAAGATAAAATTCTTTTATATTTATGTTTTTACTGTGGGTTAGTGCATCAGATGGCAAAGCCACCTAAACTGCTAGGTCAGCGGTTCAAACTCATCAACTCCTCCTCAGAAACCCTATATTTCAGGGTCACTATGGGTCGCAATCGACTCAACAGCACTTAACAACAACAACAACAACATATCTAGCATATAATAAACTATATATATTTACCATTTATATGTAAACTTTACTGAACTGAATTCAATTGCTTTTATTTATAATTAAGCTTCTTGGATCCCTGCAAGTTAATGCACTGGACTGCAAGTTTTTTTTGAACCATAAAATCAGCTATTCAATTTCAGCATCTTCTCCTAGGAAACTCTATTACAGGGTCGTTATGAATTGGAATAGACTAGAAGTCACCTAACAACAACATCAACAGTATCTTGTAGGGTCATGGTGTGGTATTTTAGGGTAAGCATTGAACCACAAAGTCAGTTTGAATTACATGGTTGGCAATTCAAACTCAACAGCTGCTTCTCAGAAATCCTATATGTAGTTTCTATGAGTTGGAACCAACTCAATGGCACTTAACAGTAGTGCCTTGTGAAGAGAGAGGCTTGCTGTCTCATCTAGCTCCTGTGGAACACTACTCACCTTACGGTTAGCTTTCCAAAGCCTAGCCCATAGTGCTATCAGGGTTCTTTCATATATAGGAACAGACTCTACTTTATCTCAAATATTCTAAAACATTATCCATTTTAGACCAGAAAGTTATACTAGAGCTTTTTGAAAATGTTTATGTCACAGGACGTAACATTTTATTTTTGCAAATTAGACTCATATCAGTATGATTCATATCAATATTCTATACAATCTCTACATTTTTTTTTTTTTTTTGCTTTGCTTGGGAATGTTGTAAATCCTCAAGGCATCAGACAAAAGCATATTAAATATATAAAGCATATTTCAAAACCAATTTTAAATTAATTTCATTTATATATATCCAGGGATTTATGAAATCACTCATTTTTATAATGAGTTAGAAGAACTAGTATTTCACAATACTCAGGATAAAAGTAAAGGGAAAACCAATCTGATAAGAATGAAAGTAGAGGTCTTCTCAAGTTTGTCTCCCAGATATATGCCATCTAATTCAAATGGATATGAATTATTTGAACTCGTCAAGATAAAAAGTATAATTTATATGGCATTGGTCTTCTAAGTGCAGAGGCCTATCAATGTCTGTCCTTGGCTACCCTCTTCATAAATCATAAATGTAGGCTTGATGTTTAATGAAAACCAGATGAAAGTTTAAGGGTACAGATGCCTTCTTTTCTTCTTCTTCCAACTAAGATTGGTCTTATTATTCATAATCTATCACAGCTGCCCCAAATCTATTTTATCTTTACATGAAGTAAAGTGTTCATTAACAGCTATTAAAGTAGCAGAGGTCAGATGTCCAGTGTCAGATTTGCTACTAAAATAACTCCTCAGCAAAATAAATGTGTCTACTTAAAGTGAAACAATTAGTTTAGTCTTTGGAACTTATAAAACTGTTTTGCTCTTTTTTCATATTTTCTGTTGTTTTTATTATCAACAAAACAATTTTGGTGCAAAATAATATGCATATACTCATCATCACTTATGCTGATTGGATAGAGATTATTTGAGTTAAAATTTGTTTTTCTAAATTTTGACAATTGAACTCCTCATGTCTTACAGTTACAAGTTTTAGTAATGCTATCCCTGGATGAAAACCATATTTGTTATTTCAACATTTGGTAAAGTTGGAAGATTCACTGGTTCAAAAACATCAAAACAGGCAGTGAATTTTTTTTTTTAAATTTATTACAAAACAAACAACATTATGTGTAGAAAAAAATATACCTTAGCATATATACTTCTATTTTCTAACTACCATCCCCTAAAACTCTGTTTTCAAGTTGTTATGTAATTTCATTCACTCATTTATTCTTCCACTTTTCTATTATTTTTCATATCATTAACATATTAATATTTATAGATTTCTTTTCTATTTCAGGCCTACTAATACAGAATATCTGGATGCAGCTCTTAGATTTAGATTAAATTCATTATAATCTCCACTTGAATCTGATTCATGGACAAATTTTTAAAGCAATGATCTTGAATACATAGTACAAATTTTCATTTGGATAAAATAATGAACATTTTGTTATGGCAGTAAACAAAAACAGTTCTAGGAACCTGTATGATTTAGAATTTGTCAATGGGACCCATGTGACATGTGGTGTTGTAGGATAAGCACTTGACTCCAAGGTTGGTTTAAACTGCAAGGATGGCAGTTCAAACTCATCAGCCACTCCTCAGAAATCCTATACAGGGTTGCTATGACTTGGAACTGACTCATCGACACTTAACAACAACATATGGTCTATATATAAGTTTTCCCCTAAGTATTTTACAACCATATTATTTTTATTATGCTCATAATTGAGCTTTTTTCTTTTTAAAAAATAAATCTTGCTCCTCCTATATTTACTATAATGGTAAATCATTAAAAATTCAATGTTGAATTACTATGAGTCAGAGCCAAGTCTACGGTACCTAACAACTACAACAATCTTTTTTAATATGTGATGTAATTACCTAATGTACACTCTAGAACTTAAATCCCCTAAACTAAAATCTTACAACTTATCACAGTCTAATTCTGATCCCATTTGCTTTCCATTTCCCAAAGATTCATAAAAACTTCTGGTTAGTTTAAGAAAAACCTTATCTGGTACTGTGGGTTAATGCAATGAACTGTAAAGTCTGTTTGATATGCAATGTCAGCAGTTCAAGCTCAGCAGCTGCTCCTCAGAAATTCTATACAGAGTTGCCATTAGTTGGAACCAACTTAATTGCATTTAGCCAGGCATGGAGCCCTGTTGAGATAATCAGTTAAACATGTGTCCATCAATCACAAGGTTGGCAGTTCAAACCCACTAGTAGCTCCTGAGGAGAAAGATGAGACTTTCTGCTTCTGTGAAAATTTACATTCTTGAAAATCCTAGAGAACAGTTCTACTCTGCCCTTGTAAAAACAGTATGAGTTCCATTTCTGATCTACTCTGACTTCACAAGCAGGAAGGAGAACCAAAGTACACATTTCTTCAAGTTTGATTCCTATGAAGCAAAGGTTAGTCATCCCTCCACTCTACAACTTTCTTTACCTCATTCTGATACCAGTCATTCCTCTCACTACACTTCACTTCTCCACTGGGCTCAACAATTCATTGCAGTGGCAACACAGAACTCATTAATATTACACATGATTGTGACATTTATGAGGGAAGTGAACAACAGTTTTCTAGTCAGGAGTACCTCTTCTCAACTGTACTATAAGTTTGTATGTCTCTCTCATCCTCTGCCTCTAAGCCATGTGATCTTTTGGTTTTTCCTCTGCAAAGGAAAGTACTACAAAACTTCTTTAGGACTGCACAGATGCCCAAAGGGCCTATACCACAATCCAACCCCGCTCCCAAAGGCATTCTGTTTTACTCTCTCTGTGGGCCAGGAAACCCCTGTTCTCCTCCATATAGCTGCTTCCACTGCTGCAGACTCTGCCACTGTCATTTTTCTGCACAGCAATCTGTTGTTCTGTTTGTGGTCAGGATTTCTTGATGGTGCTGGGATTTTTCTGGATTCAAACCATATTTGTGATTTCAACATTTGTTATTTCAACATTTCTGCCTTTTAGATGGTTTATTTTAAGCCTAGTGGTAAAACTCACCAATTCCCTCATTACAGTCCTGTACCTCCTGTTTGCATGGTGGTGCTGTGAGATAAAGCCCTGGACCACAAGGTCAGTTTGAACAACAAGGTTGGAAGTTCAAATTCACCAGCTGCTCTTGGAAACCCTATACAGGGTCACTATGAGTTGGAACTGACTCAATAGCACCTACCAACAACAAAAACATTGTAGGAGTTGCAAAGATTATGGTAGAAGATCTATAATTCACTGTACCAGAGTTCCATAGAGTTCTCAAGAGTCATAATTGACTCAGTGTCAGTGGATATGTGCATATAAATTACATTAAATATTATGTTCAGTTTATAGTCTTGAATCAGTAGTTTGTATCATCATATTCTGTTTTCTAGCCATTCAAATATAGCCATAAGTAGAAGCTTATATAACTTGTGTTATACTTTCAATAGTATTTGTAATTTTTTTTATATAGAAAATAGAATATCCAGAAAATATTTCTTGGTAGAAAGCATGCATTTTATTTGTTTGTTTGTTTGTAAGTGATGTTTCCAAATCCCATGTAATACTAATGAAAATGAGAATAAATAAAAAATAAAAAAAATATTCAATTTATAACAGAGTTGTCAGCAGGAATAAAACCAGTCCATAAGTGAGGGATTACATGCACATATCACCTGCAGTGTAGTATTTAATGCTAGTTCACATGTATTAGTCATTCACTTGATGAATATTTCATATTTTGTCATTTATGGACCAAATGAATTTTTCTTTAAAATTTATCTCTGTGTTTTCATACTTGTGAATGTAGCTTTGCAATTAACCATAATGATTTAAGAACTTACAAAAGCAACTCAATTAAAAAATTAAGATTCCTACCTGGGAACCTGTGACTGAATGTGACTAGTACATTCATACATTATGGAGATGGAGAAACCTTTATTTGACTCATGTCTATTTTTTTTTTTTTCTATGTAACCTAAGAAATGGTTCTTAAATTTTTTGAACTCAATTACTAATAGAAAGCATTAGTACTTCAAATGTAACCATTTTTGTTCTAATGATTATTGTTAGTTTCTTTATTTCTTGCAGCATTTCTTAATTAATATATTTGTGTTCTGTAAAATGAAATCAGTGTTTCATGCTCATTTGTATATTTTATTGATACAATTGCAAGGCAAGTTTATTTAAATAACTATTGTTGCACATGAAATATTTCCTTGGTGTGACTAATGAATAAGATATGGACATTTATAAATGCATGTATTACATATTTAATTAAAAGTGGCATAAATAACATTATCAATAACTGTCAAATCTTTCAAAATTGTATTTTCTAAACTTCCTACTACATTTTTTGAAGCAAGCATAACACTCATACCAAAACCAGAGAGGGATGTCACTAAGAATGAAAATTATAAACCAATATCTCTTATAAACATAGATGCAAAAATTCTGAACAAAATCCTAGCCAACAGAATCCAGCAACACATCAAAAAAAATAATACATCATGATCAAGTGGGATTCATATCAAGAATGCAGTGATGGTTCAACATTAGAAAAGCAATCAACATAATCTACAATATAAATAAGAAAAAAGAAAA
>NW_006408606.1:1367838-1389030 GCF_000296735.1 Chrysochloris asiatica | reverse complement strand
TATCTGTGTTGAAATAAGTATAGCTAGAATGCTCCTTAAAAGTCCAGATAGTGAGACTTTTTCTCTCGTTGTTTGTCCATATTATCAGACAGGACCAGTCCCTGGAGAAGTGCTTGGTATAAAGTGAAGGGTCAGCATAATAGAGGGAGATACTCAATGAGATGGATTGGCACAGTGCCAGCTTCAATGGGTTCAAGTGTAGCAAGCATTGTGAGGATGGTACAAGACTAGATAGCATTTTGTTCTTAGAGTATAGATTCTCTATGGATTGGAAAAAACTCAAAGACACCTAACAACAACACGAAGACTTACTAACTGATTATCTAAGCTTGGATATGTCCTCTTCCTAAGCTGACATTTCATACTTAGAACTAACTTGTATTTGTTTTATTTACATTTCCAGTAACTTGGTGAAATTTTAACACAAATTAAGGTTCTTTAAATATTCTGAAAGTTCACATTCTGATTTTTAGCTGATAAAGAGAAAAGCAAGATTCCAAATTAACTGAATTGTTAATGTCCTTACTTTCAGTATTTTAATATCATGAACATTAATTAGGATGTGCAAGGCTGGAAATTAAAAACAAAACAAAACAAAACAAAACAAAAAAACCCTACGTCACCTGTTACAACAATAACAGTTCACTTTCTCATTTAACAAAAATATCCCAGAATTGCATGGCACCAGGGTGGCTAATTTAATAACTCAGTATTATCATCAAGGATGCAATCTCTTCAACTTTTTGACTCTGCTATTCACAGTATGTGTCCTTGTCTGCAGTCTCACATATCTCATCTGAGTGACATGACAGAGGAAATATTCTCCACCCAAACTAGTCACTGATATGGTGAATGACATAGATAAATAGGAGTTTGGAGTTCTTGGTTGGTGCAATGTATTATGTGCTCAGAAAGGTTGGCAATTGGAGTTTACCCAGAGATGCATGTGAGAAACTACCTGACAATATATGTCTGAAATATAAGCCTTCAAAAGTCCTGTGAAAATGTAAAAGAAAAAGCTAATAATATTAAAATAATTATTTATGCTGTAAATAAAGGGCAGGTAACCTGGGTTGATGCTGGTGATGAACTGTATTTACATTTAGAAAATTTGTAGTAGTATGCTTTAAAATAAAATGCAGTCAACACAAAAAGAAAGAAAGCCTTATGGAGCAGAGTTCTTCTCTGGCTCACATGAATAGATGCAACAGGAATTGGTAAACAGGAATTTAAATTATGTGATAGCAAGTGGACACCTACATAAATTCCAAGCAGGTAGCATGGGTAACAAGGAGAACAAGGCTCTAGGGTAACCAGTAAGCTGCAAGCTAAAAAGTAGTTCTTCTCACCTTCATTGAATCAAATAACCTACATTCTAATCCAACACTCCCTTTTAAATAAGCATATATATTATTTAAAACATTACACAAAATGATAATTAAAAATCAGTTCACTATCTCAATGTGAAGCCCAGCATGAATTGCACGAATATTTCTACATTTTGAAGATGAAACATTGTGATTTGCAGCTCCATCAAAACCAGTGTCTTTTGGGCAAGCAAAATCAACAAACGTCCATTTTCATTTCTCAATTTTTTTTCACTTATATGTTCATCAGTACTTGTTTTTAGGTGCCATTGAGTCAGTTACAACTCATAGTGACTATATACAAAAGATCAAAACACTATCATCTCACTGAAAACCTAGATTATATGATAAATAGTGGCTGAAATAAATCAAATTAAATGTAAAGATTTGTTGTTTCTTCTTTGTGCAACTAATCAGAGAAGAACTCATGGATATTGATAAACTAGAATCTGAATGAAGTACAAGGCTTTACAAAGAAAAAAATGTTTGTTCAAGCAAAGGAGATAAGAGTAATCAAAATGAATAAAGGAAGGGGAAAAATAAACACAGAAAAACATTTTGTAAAGTCTTCTAACACTGCTTCATCTATTTTCCCTCAATATATGGGGTTCTATTCTTTCTGGGCTCAAGCATAGCAATGACTGTGAGGTTGGCACAGGATCTGGTAGTGTTTTGTTCTGTGTGCATAGGATCACTATGAGTCAGTATCAACTCTACGGCACTGAATAACAACAACGATAACAATTCTTCCTGGTGGCACTTATGGTAAGAATTGGGCTGCAAGGTTGAGAGCTCAAATCCAACAATCATTCCATTGGAAAGAAAATAAGATTGTCTTCTGTAAGGATTTAAAGTCTTGGAAACCCTATACAGGGTAAATGGAAGTTGGAATTAACTGGATAGCAGCAGGTTTGGGTTATTTGTTTATTTTGCCCCCCACCTCAGGGCAAATTATTAGATAAGTTCAATCCACATGCTTCCTAAAAATTGTCTTCAAAAGAATAAAAAAAGTGGGTGAAATACTATTAAGTAAAAGCAAATGGTGACCTTAAAAGGAATAATGGTGGTAAGTAGCCATTATAGTCATCTCTCATGATTGCTGTCTGAAAACTCTCTGCTAGAATGCATGCTAAGTATTCCTCAGTATTTATGAAACTTTGTATTTACTTTGTGAAGACAGTTGTTGAATTATGAGAGAAGAAAAAAATCTGAATAAGATGTGAAACTGCTATTAAGTTGATAATAATAATGAAGTAAAATTCAGAATATTGATAGGTAGGAGTCCTAATGTGGTGCTGCATGATAAGTACTGGACTGCTAACCACAAGGTTGGCAGTTCGAACCCACCAGTCCCTCCTTGAAAATCCCATACAGGGTCATGATGAGTCAGAACAGACTCAATGGCACTTACCCAGAACCACAACAGCACATTGTGATATCTACAATGATGCTGCTACTGTTGTTGTTGAGTGCTGTTGAGTAGATTCCAACTCACAGCAACCCTGTCAATGTTCAATGATTTCAATAGGTAGCATATCATTAAGAGACAATGGTACTGAAGGAAGAAGTCCAAGGTGCACTGAAGGCATTGGCAAAGAACAAGTCTCTGAGAATTTGAATAAAATTGAATTATTTCAACAAACTAATGCAGCACTGGAGACACTTACTCATCTATGTGAAGAAATTTGGAAGACAGAAACCTGGCCAACTGATTGGAAGATAACACTATGTATCCCCATTCCAAAGAGAGATGACACAACTTAATGTGGAAAGCATTGAATAAAATCATGAATATCACATGAAAGTGAAATTTTTCTGAAGATAATTTTTAAATGGTTGCAACAGTATATCAACATGGAACTACCTGAAATCCAAGCTAGATTCAGTAAAGGATGTGGTACTGGGACTATCACTGCTGATGTCAGATAGCTCTTGACTGAAAGCAGAGAATACAAGAAATGATGTTTACTGGTTCCTTACTGACTATTCAAAGGCTTTTGACTGTTTGTTTCATGACAGATGTCTCATTCATTGATAACAAAAGGAAGAATGGGTACCCCGAAACACTTAATTGTACATATGAGGAACTTGAACACAGATCAAGAGGCAATCCTTGGCACAGAACAAGGTGATACACCAAGCATACGTACTTTCACCATATTTATTCAATCTGTATACTGAGCAAATAACCTGGGAAAGTTGATTATAGAGAAAAGAATGTGACCTTGGGTTTGGAGGAAGACTCACTAACTACCTTCAATATGCAGATTATACTACCTTGCTTACTGGAAGGGAAGAGGATTTTAAATACTTACTGATGAAGATCAAAGACCACAGACTTCAGTATGGATTGTACCTCAACACAAAGAAAACAAAAATCCTCACAACCAACAAATGTTGTTGTTTTTGTTAGGTGCCATCTAGTTGGTACCAACTCATAGCAACCCTATGCACAACAGAATGAAACACTGCCCAGTCCTGGGTCAACCTCACAATTGTTGCCATGCTTGACCCCATTGATGCTGCTACTTTGCCAATCCATCTTGTTGGGGATCTTCCTCTTTTTATCTGACCTAACCAAACATGGGGTCCCTCCTCACAATATGTCCGAAGTATTAGAGACGAAGATTGTCCATCCTGGCCTCCAAGGAGCACTGCAGCTTCACTTCTTCCAATACAGATCTGTTTGTTCTTTTGGCAGTCCATGGTACTTTCAACATTCTCCTCCAACACCATAACTCAAATGCATAACCAATAAATAGCATCATGATAAATAGAGAAAAGATTCATTTCTCTGGGATCAACAATCAACACTCAAGGAAGCAGCAGTCAAGAAATCAAAGGAGCTATTACATTAGGCAAATCTGTTGAAAAAGACCTCTTTAAAGTATTCAAGAGCAAAGATGTATCAGTTTGAGGACTAAGACACACCTGATACAAGCCATAGAATATTCAATCACTTTATATGCATATGAAAGTTGGACAATGAGTGGAGAAGACTGAGGCGGATCCATGCATTTAATTTATGGCATAGGAAAAGAATAATTGACACTATCATGGACTACCAGAACAACAAACAAATTGGTCTTGTAAGATGTGCAGAATATTCCTGAGAAGCGATGATGGAGAAACTTTATCTCTTATACTTCAGAAATGTTATCAGGAGGGACCAATGTCTTGAGAAGTACATCATGCTTGGTAGAGTGGTTGGTCAGCCAAATAGGATGGATTGGTCTAGTGGTTGCAACAATTAACTCAAATATTACATGAGTTTGTGGATGACGCAGAAGCAAACCATGTTTCATTCAATTATGTATTTGGTTTCTTTGAGATAGAACTAACTCAATGACACCTAACAATAGCCACAAAAAATAGCATCTTGAAAAAGTCAGACATTGGAATATATTTAACCTCCACCTCATGCTGATGATTTTAAAACATTATTTTTGAACCTTTTCATACATTTCTTATTTTTTCTCTCTCTTTTTTCTTTTTTCTATTACTTGAAATGCAGGGATCCTAATGTGCTGCTGCTGTATAAGCACTGGGATGCTACCCACAATTTCAGTAGTATAAACATACCAACCATTCACTGGTATGTATTTAACCACCAGTCTCATGCTGGTCATTTTTAATACATTTTTTCTGCACCTTTCCATATTGTTCCTATTTTTTTTTTCTCTTACTACCTGAAATGCAGGAATCTTAGTGTGATGTTGCTAGATAAACAATGAAATGCTATCCACAATTTCAGTGGTTCAAATTCACCAGCCATTCATTGGAAATCCTGTACAGTTTTGCTAAAAAACATGACAGCATCATCACCACTCATCTGTCAGATTGTAGTTGCTTGAATGTTGCTGTGATTCTGGAAGCTATGCCATGGGCATTTGTAATACCAGCAGGGTCACCTTCAGAAAACAGGTTTCTTCTGAGCTTCCAGAAGAAGACAGACTAGGAAGAAGTAGTACCAAACTACTTCTGAATATTTAGTCACTGAAAACATTTTGAGTAGCAATGGAACACTGTCAGCACCAGAATATTCAATAATGAAGCATGGTGAGTATCACCAGAATACTGTCAGATATAGTGCCAGAAGATGAGCCCTCCAGTTTGGAAGGCACTCATCAAAGTACAACTGGGCAAAGGCTACCTCTTCAAAGTAGAGTTGACCACGATAAATCAAATGGAGCAAAGCCTTCAGGACCTTCATTTGCTGATGGGGAACAACTCAAAATAAAGAGACACAGCTTTAAACCTCCACTAATAATTAGAACATGGAATGTATGAAGTATGAATCTAAGAAAATTGGAAATTGTCAAAAATGAAACAAAACACCTAAACATTGATATCTTAGACATTAGTGAGTTGAAATGGACTGGTATTAGCCATTTCATGTCAAACAAATGTCAAGCATGTCAAACAAATGACTTACTGAACCGGGAATGACAAATTGAAGAGGAATGGTGTCACATTCACCACCAAAAATAACATATCAAGATCTGCCTTGAAGTACAAGACTGTCTGTGATAGTATAATACCCATACACCTACAAGAAAGACCAGTTAATACCAGTATTATTCAAATTTACACACCAACCAATTCTCCTCAAGTACTAAAAAAGACAAATATATTTTATTATTTCTTCCCCCTTTCACATATATCAGGGTCCTGGTGTGGCACTGTAGGATAAGCACTGGACCGCTAACTGCAAGGTCAGAAGGCCAAACTCACCAGCTGCTCCTCAGAAACCTTGTACGGAGTCGCTGTAAGTTGGCACCATCTGGACACCACTTAACACCAACAAAGATACTGCTTTTTTACAGAGATTTGTTTTCTGTTTTCATAGTCGTATACCAAAACTTAGGAGGGAAATGTGGCTCTGTACAATAAGCACTGGACTGTGAACCACAATGTAAGTGGTTTGAGCCCACCAGCTGCTCTGTGGAAGAAAGAAGGCTTTCTGCTCCCACAAAAATGTACAGTCTGGGAAACCCTACACAGAGTCACTATGAGTTGGAACTGACTAGGTAGCAGTTAACAGTAACAGCATATAAAAAACTGCTATTATAAGAAGCAATCAAGAAAATAAATGAAATATTAGGAAAATCTGCTGCAAAATACTTCTTTAAAGTATTAAAGAACAAAGATATGACTTTGAGGACTAAGGTGTGCCTACCCTAAGCCATGGTATTTTCAGTTACCTCATAGCATGCAAAAAATGGACAGTGATTAAGGAAGACTATAGAAGAATCTCTGGTGGCATAGTGGTTATGAATCGGGCTGCGAACCTCAGGGTCAGCAGTTCGAAACTGCCACCTGTTCTATGGGAGAAAGATGAGGCTTTCTGCTCCCATAAAGATTTATAGCCTTGGAAACCCTGTACAGGGTTGCTATGAGTTGGAACTGACTCCACGGCATATAACAACAACAACACTATAGACAGTGATGATGAATTTGATTAATTCTACCAACTTCTTCAATCTGAAATTCATCAAACATACAATCAAGATGTATTGAAAATTACATGCGGTTGGAAACAAAGAGGAAGGATCAGTAGTTGGAAAATATAACCTTTGTAATAGAAATGGTGCTGAGGATCACAAGACAGAATTTTTCAAGACCAATAATTTCTTCACTGGAAATATCTTTTTAAAACAACATAAATGCATTTCTCAATCTCAGAGAACTGAAGAAAAACTCAAGTCTTGATTGACTGTATAGAGGGATTCTGTAGGTAAAATAATGTATAATGCAGAAAGCATCTAAAGAAGAAGGAAGGAATACACAGATTTACTGAACCAAAAAGAAATGGTCGATAGTCAACTATTTCAAGAGGCAGCATATGATTAAGAGTCAATGATACAGAAAGAAGAATTCCAAGGTACATTGAAGGCATTGGCAAATAATTAATGGAATAAAAATTGAAATCTTTCAGCAATATGATGCAGCACTGAAGGAACTCACTAAGCTATACCAGGAAATTTGGAAGACAGCTACATGGTGAACTGAATGGAAGAGATCCATATTTATACCCATTCCAAAAAGAAGTGACCTAATGTAATGAAATAATTTGACAATATCATCATATTGCATGCAAGTAAAATTTTGCTAAAGATAATACAAAAACAGCTGCAACCATACATTGGCAGAGAGTATCCAGAATTTCAATACAGAGTCAGTAGAGGACTTTAGAATGAGGGATGTCTGCTGATGTCAGCAGGATCTTGGCTGAAAGCAGAAAATTACCAGAAAGATGTTTACCTGTGCTTTATTGACTATGCAAGGGCTTTTGACTGTGTGTATCCTGACAAGCTTTGGACAACATTGAAGAAAATAAGTATTCCATAACACTTACTTGTGCTCTGGAGGAGTCTTTATATAGAACAAGAGTCAGTTATTTTAACAGAACAAGGGCACACCGAATGGTTTGAATCAGGACAGGTGTGTGCCAGGGCTGGATTCTTTCACTACATGTATTCAATCTGTATGCTGAGAAAATTATTCAAGAACTGGATGCTGTGAAGAAAAATGTGGCATCAGGATTGGAAGAAGTCTCATTAACAGCCTGCTTATCGCAGATGATACAAGCTTGCTAGCTGAAATTGAAGAGAACTTAAAATACTTACTGATGAAGATCAAAGACCACAGCCTCTGTATTGGTTGGATCTAACTGTAAAGAAAACAAAATTCCTCCCACTGGACCAATTAACAGCATCAAGATAAAGGTAAAAAAGACTCAAGCTGTCAAGGACTTAATTTTGCTGGATCAACCATCAAGCCTCATGGAATTAGGAGTCAAGAAATCAAATAACGTATTGTACAAGACCTCTTTAAAGTGTTGAAGAACAAATATATCAGTTTGTGAACTAATATGTGCCTCTCTGAATCCATGATATTTTCAATAGCCTCATATGCATGTGAAAGACGGGAAATTAATTAGAAAGATCATAAAAGAATTGAAGCATTTGATTTATGGTGTTAAAGGAGTATATTAAAAGTATCATAGACTGCCAAAAGAAGAAACCCATCTATATTGCAAAAAGTATAGTCAGAAAGCTCCTTGGAAGCCAGGATGGTCAGACTTCATCTTTCATACTTTAAACATATTACCAGGAGGGATCATTGCCTGGAGAAAGATATCATGTTTGTTAGAGTGGTGGGTCAGAGAAACAGAGAAAGACCCCAACGAGATGGATTTGCACAGTGTCAGCCGGATTGTGCTGAAATATTCACAATGATTGTGAGGTTGATGCAGGAGCCTGCCATGTTTTGTTCTTTTTTGCATAGGGTCGCTATGAGTTGATAAGGCTGTATGGACACCTAACAAAAACAACAACAACAAACAAACAACAAAAAAAAACCCAGCATTTGAAATGCATTTTTTTTTATTCTAACTCCTTTCAAATGCTCATCATTAGTAAAAGCATGCCTGAAATCTTCCCATCACATTCTCCATATGTTTTTCTAAACTCTATTGTAGCATTTACCGTAATATAATGAGTATTATAATTAGTGACAATCAGATTTTGAATTTCATGTACACACAATACTTTTCTATTCATGTTTGAAACTCACATTGCTTCATAAATAAAATACAATTACTTGCATGTAAATAGATACTTTATGGATGTTTTTGAACTAAAGCAAGAAACAATATTTTTGTTGAATTTCTGTAATAGTCAAACAATAGGTGTTTTTGGTCCCACTGTTGAGTTGAGGGTAAGGTCATTTCTTGGCAGCAGCCTGTGACTGACTTTAATTAAACATTTCTATACCATTCATCTGCTGCTGGATAACATGTCTTTTAAAACACAGTAACATGAATCTGCTGATGATAGCATTAAAAATTACATTTTCCTCAGTTACAAGGAGATTATAGACTAACCACAGTATTAGTGCTCCATTCCAGACTCATAGAAGCATGTATGCTATCAGTAGAAACCTACAGTGGGGTTAATAATGTGCATATGGTACATTATAACATTCCTATGCTAGTTTCAAAACTGATAAAATAAAAAAGAATGAAGAATGTTACGATTTAAGCAGTACAAGCATATGCATTAAGTCAAGTCTTTAAAGGGCAGATTTCACATGTGGGAAACATAAGTTAGAGCTGTTATGTTTCTCTGTGTGCTAACTCCTTATCTTCCCTTAATTTGTTTGGCCTTTATCATAATAGCACCATGGGTGTCCATATTGGTTTCTAATTGGAAATGGAGGAGGAATAGAAACTAAAAATATATGCTAACCAGACAGCAGCATGCACCAGAATACAGAATAGAGGAAACAGGATTGACGTAACTCTTACCTTGATCTGCAATGAAAGTAAATTGGCCACCCCGGTTGATAAAATTGGTCAATAAAAAGAGCTATGTCTAAGAATCATCAGCTTGAAACCATAAGAAAATTAATTGCGACACAGCTTAACGAGGAACAAGTGATTTTGGAATTGATTAGTGATCAATTACTTTTTATCTTTAATCCTTCCACTTACTGGTCATTGGAAAATGGTGGTGGTGATATCATGGGGAATAAAAAACACTATGGGAGGTATGTATTGACTAGTTCACAACTTTCTCTCCCCATTGTCACCTTACTGGTGATGCTTACTGGGATGATTTTTCTGTTCTTTTTTAGTGGAAAGTGATCTGATCTGAGTTATGGTATAGAAGTTGGGCCTGATTTAAGCTTTTGCAGTTTCAAGTCCAGTGATGCTTGTGTGAGGGAATGAAGACTATAGCATTCAACATAACTGAGCCCTTTCTTTTTCTTCTCTTGTCTTCCCCAATTTCAGAATGTCTCCTAGGAACACGCTGAATTTTTTTTCTCATGCTACAGTATTGAGTTAGGAGAACTTACTTATGTTTGCTTTATCCTCTCTTCTGAGCACTAAATTAAACTGTGTGTATAATTATAGATATATTTTAATTGATTTCTTTCTTTTTAAAATATATTTGTCTACTGAGAAAATTCACAAGCATTTCAAACTTAAATTCTCTGTAACTCAATCTCTTATCTCATCCCTTCACATTCACTTACAACTTGTAATGTATCATCTCCCACTTCTAAACAATTTCTAAATGTTCAATAGTTTTCAAGATACAACTTAAGTTCTTCCATCTATACTGTTGTTCTTGATAGATGCCATCAAGTTGTTTCCAACTCATAGTGACCCCATATTGAAAAACAAAAAACCAAAACAAAAAACCTGCCATGTCCTTAGCTATCCTCAGATTTGTTGCTATGTCTCAGTCTGTTGTTGCGCACATTACTTCAATCCATCTCCTTGAATATATTCCTCTAGTTCACTTATCTTCTCCTTTTGCAAGCATGATGTCCTCTAGAGACTGCTTCTTCCTGATAACATGTCCAAAGTATGTGAGATGAAGTCTTGTCATCCTCACTTCTAAGGAACATTCTGGCTGTATGTCTTTCAAATCACCATCATTTCTAATCTTAAACTAGACTTAAAAGAGCCTCTAAGCTGTTCTCTTAGTTTCATCTTTTGCAAGACCAACCCTCCACCAATTTTCCTCACAGCAGGCAAAAAAAAAAAAAAAAAGAAAGAAATTTAAATGATAAATCATACATCATCATCCTTTACTTTACAATTCATTCATTATTTGAAATCTCTTTAAATCATGTACCTACTACAACCTCTCTATGCCCATTCATATGCATGAACATTGAGCACCAATTACAACGAACTTGAGCTTGTTCTTATTGTTCTTAAAGGTCATTGAACTAGTTCTTATGACACACCAAAGTCTTTTCTTCCTCATGGATTTTGAAAAATGTGTTTATCACATGCAATTTTTCTTGTCTGGGGTATTCTTTTTTTTTTTAATAATATTTTCTTATTCTTCAATTTACCACTAAAATATCACATCCTGACAGAAATTTCAGACAGCAATCATGAGAGATTATAGCTGTTCACCATTATCCTTTTCATATTATCACTTTTTTTGTTTTAATTTACTTTGTAGCACTTCACCCTTTGAGTTATTCTCCTGAGACAATATTGAGGGGCATGAGGCGTTTCCTTACCAAATAATGTACCATGAGGGCAAATGAAGCCCAATGTATTGAGGAGTGAAAAGGGGGTGAAACCAATTTAGAAGATTTTACCAAACACTTTTGCTGTGTTTTCCTTTCCTCTTTTTTCTTTGATTTTGAGTACTCTGATCCTCTTCACCTGTGCAAGAACTTTTTCTTTGTAAAACCTGGCACTTCAAATACAGTCTACTTTAGTAATTTCTACAAGTTCTCCTTTGATTACTTAGTTGCATAGAGAATAAATACTGAGTCATTACATTTAATATATTGTTTCTAAGTGCCATCCAGTATGTTCCAATGCATAACAACCCTGCACAGGGTTTCCAAAGAGCAGCTGGTAATCTTGAACTGCCCTCCTTGTGGGTTCAACCAACTTTGCAATCTAGCTCATTAGCCCACAGCACCACAGCAGGACTCTATATTAAATAGAATTTGACAAAATCCAATATTATAACAAAATGTACAAAGACCTGGAGTTAGAAAACCGAAAGGGAAGAAAGCACTCAGCATTTCTCAAGTTGACGAAACTGAAGTAAAAAATCAAACCCTGACTTTTTGTATTGAAGGATTCTATGGACAAAATACTGAATGATGAAGAAAGCATCAAAAGATGGAAGGAATACACAAATCACTGTACCAAAAAGAAATGTTCAACCATTTCAAGAGGTGGCATATGATCAAGAGCCAATGATCCTGAAAGAAGAAGTCCAAGGTACATTGAAGTCACTAGCAAGGATCAGGCACCAGGAATTTATGGAATATAAATTGAAACAGTCTATGTTGTTGTTAGGTGCCATCAAGTCAGCACCAACACATAGCAACCCTATGCACAACAGAACAAAATACTGCCTGATCTTGGGCAACCTCACAATTGTTGCCATGCTTGAGCCCATTGATAGTGCCACCTCGTCAATCCATGTCTCTGGGGGTCTTCCTCTTTTTCTCTGACCCTCCACTTTACCAAACATGATAGTATGGCCATCCTGGCTTCCAATGAGCACTCTGGCTGATAGTACTTTCAAAATTCTTTTCCCAAACCATAATTCAAATGCATAGATTCTTTTACAGTGTTTCTTATTCATTATCCAACTTTCACATGCATATAAGGTGATTGAAAATACCATGCCTTAGGTCACATACACCTTAGTCCTCAAATTGATATTTTTGCTCTTTAAAACTTTAAAGAGTTCTTGTGCAGCATATCTGTGTAATGCAATATGTGTTTTTATGATTTTTGATTGTTGATTTCATAAATTTTCATTATAAGTACATGCAAATGAAGTCTTTGACAACTTCAATCTTTTCATGATATTATTTATTGGTCTATTTGTGAGGATTTTTATTTTTTCATATTGCTGTGTAATTCATGGCTTTGTGGGCTAATGCGTCAGACTGCAAAGTCATTTGAACTGCAAGTTCAGTGGTTCAAGCTCACCAGCTACTCCTTGGACACCCGCTACATGGTCGCTATGTGTCAGAATTGACTCAATAACACTTAACAACAACAAGATAATCCATACTAAAGGCTGTAGTCTTCGATTTTAATCAATATTTCCAGTCCTTTTTACTTCCATCATGCAAGGTTATGTCACCTGAATATTGTGTGTTTTTAATTAGTCTTTTTCCAGTGTTGAAGTCAAATTCTCAGATTATTTGTTGAATATACAGATTGAGTAGATATGGTGAAAGGATACAACTCTGGTGCACAACCTTCCTAATTCTAAACTAGTCTGATCCACATGTTCTGTTTGAGCAAGTGCTTCTTGGTGTATGTGCAGGTACCTCATGAGCATAATTCAGTGTTCTGAAGTACCTATTGACTGTAATGCTATCCATAGGTGGTTATGATCCACATAGTCAAATATATTTGCATAGACAATAAGGCACAAGTAAATATTTTTCTAGAATTTTCTGCTTTCAGTAATGATATCTCTAGTTCAAAGTCCACTTTTGTATCTGGCTTGAAATTCTGACAGCTTCCTGTCAATGCACTACAGCAATAAATGTTTTTATTATTTTCAACAAAATTTTGCTTGCATATGATATTACGGATATTATTCAGTGGTTTCCCCATTCCGTTAGGTCACTTTTCATTGGATGGGCACAAACATGGATCTCTTCCAATCAGTTAGATAAGTCGTTTTCTTCCAAGTTTCTTGATGATCAAGTACCTCCAGTGCTTCATCAGTTTGTTGCAACATTTCAATCTGCATTCCATCATATCTGGAGCCTTGTTTTAGGCCAATATTTTTTGTGCAGTCTGGAGTTCTTCTTTCAGTACTATCGGCTCCTGATAATATTGTTCCTCTAGAAATGATTGAATATCAACCAATTCTTATTGGTGCAGTGAATCTGTATATTCATTCTATAGTCCTTGTTGCCTCCTAAGTCATTTATTTTTTCATTTTATATTTTGCCTATAGAATCATTCAATATTGCAAGTGGAGGCTTAATTTTTTTCTTCAGTTCTTTTAGCTTTAGAAATGCTGAGCAGGATCTTAACTTTTGCTTTTTCTTAACTCCATGTCATTGCACATTTCATTATACTTGATTTTGTCTTCTCAAGCTAGCATTTGGAATTTTCTGCTCAGTTCTTTTACTCCATCATTGTTCCCAGTCACTTTAGTGGTTCTACTACATTCAAGATCCAGTTTCACAGTCTCCACTGACATGCATTTTGGCCGCCTTTTTCTTTCCTATCTTTTTAATGGCCTTTTTATCTTCATGTATGATGTTCTTGAAATCATCCCAGAATTCTTCCGGTCTTCAGTCATTAGTGTGTTTAATGCATCAGATCTGTTTTTGCTATGGTCTATAATTCAGGTTAGGAACTCTAGTAGCGTAGTGGATATGAAACGAGCTGTTAACCTCAAGTCAGCAGTTTGAAACTACTAGCTGTTCTGTGGGAGAAAGATGAGGCTTTCTGCTCCAGTAAAGATTTACAGTCTCAGAAACCCTGTAGAGGATCACTATAAGTCAGAACCAACTCTACGGTACTTAACAACAACAACATTCAGGTGGAATGTACCCTGAAGGCTGTATTTTGACTCTCATGGAATTGTTTTAATTTTCTTCAACTTCAGTCTTAACTTGCATATGAACAATTGATGTGCTGCCACTGGTCTTATTTTGGCTGATGATATTGAGCTTCTCCATCATCTCTTCCCACAGATGCAGTCAATTTGATTCCTATGCAAGGTTCATATGTGTACTTGCTATTTATGTTATTGAAAAGCAGTACTTGTAATAAGTAATTCATTGGTATTGCAATAGACTATCATGTGATCTCTGGCATAATATCTATCACTATGGCTCTATTTTCCATCTAATGATTAATGTCTGTTTCAAGATTTAGTATTCCAATCACCAGCAATGATCAATGTATCTTGTATGTAATTGTTGATCAATTTTGCACTGCAGAAGTTGGTAAAAATGCTCAGTTTCTTATCTATGGTATTAGTATGTGGTGGATAAAATTGAATATTAGTTATATCAGCTAGTTTCCCTCCTGGGCACATGGATATTATCCTATCAGTAATAGCATTGTAATTCTAGACAGATATTGACTTTTTTTTTTTTTTTTAAACAATGAATGTCTCAGCAATCCTTTTCAATTTGTTGGCATGATTGGCCATATGATTGACTGATTTAAAGTGGTTGTATGACAGCGTTCATTTTAACCCACTAATTCCTATGATATTTTTCTTTATGGATTCCCCTTATGTTTTTATGGATTATAATTTTACTATAATTCTTGAGTTATACATTCCATATTTAGTTTTTAATAGTTCTTTGTAGCTGCATAATCTCATTTTGAGGCATGCAACATCAATAAATGAAGGTCCTGAAAACTTTACTCAGTCCACATCATTAAGGTTGACTCTATTTTGTGGTAAGAGAATTGATGGTCTAGAGGGTAATATTTGAACTACCAACTGAAAGGTCTGTGGGGGAACCCACCAATTGCTATACTGTAGAGAAATGAAACTTCAGAAACACTATTGAACAGTTCTGGTCTGTTCAATGGCTCACTATGAGTCAGAATTAGCTTGGCAGTAGTGGGATCAATTTTGGATTTGGTATTTTAAGGAGTTTTTCTTATTTTGAGTGTTTTCCAACCAGAGGTACTCTTCTTTTGGAACCAATGGGTTAGTAATTGTAAATTACTACACCAGTGTTCAATAGGCAGTGAGAACTCTCTTCTTGTTGCTGTTGTTTGTAATTGCTGTTGAGCAGGTTCTGACTCATAGACACCTGCTATAGGGTTTAAGAGGAATACCTTGTGGGTTTGAGTCTCTGATCTTTCAGTTAGCAGTCCAGTGCTTATTCTACAGCACTACATAGGACTCCAAGCAGTATATTCTTGTTTTTTAAATACACAAAAATAAAATTAGATAATGTATTGTTGTTAAGTGTCATTGAGTCAATTCCAACTGATAGTGTTTCTGAGGAGCAGCAGAAGGGTATGAACTGCCAACCTTGTGGTTTGCAGTCCAGTATGGAACTTATAGCTTAACTTAAAAATACCTTTGCCCAAAACAATTATTCACTGGACTTCATTGTTGCAGGCTCTTTGATAAAGTTAAAAATACATTTGGCAAAACAGAAACTAAAACACTGTAGGATTCATGTTGACAATGGCAACCAATAAACATGTACTCTGAATATAATAATAAATTTTACAGAGGTCTTATTTTGTCTATTTTACTGAAACAATAGTATTCATTCCTTGTTTTCATTAATTTCTGTCTAAAATATGAGTTTATTCTTTTCCTTAATTTATAATTATTTTACCTGCTTTTCTCTTTATGGCCAATTTGCATCTTTTGGGAGTAGAGTGGGAGAATTTCAGAATGATTTAGAAACCAGCTTGATACAGTATGCCATGGATTTACCGCTCCCTAGGAAGAGAACATCTGCTAGATAAACCAGAATGGTGTATGCATTTGTCTTTAGAACAAAGTATCTCCATTATATGACATATTTCTATTGTAAAAGGAAAAGTGTGAGACAAGCCTTCATGGTGGATAGGGTAGAGATGCAGTGAAGTTTGCTGTCAGCAATACTACAAAATACCAGATGAAGCAGGTTCAGGGAAGAGCTCCAAAACTCTGAACCACATAGGTAGGAATATTTAAAATGTTAGAAGGCTTGTAGCTAGTGGAACTTTTAGTAGAAGTAAGAAATCACTTACTTTTGACTCTGCTGGGCTCAGTGGTTGGAGCCAATAACTTGGGTGAGAAAAAAAGAGTAAGACAAAGTGGGGGAACAGATCTACCACAGAATAACACCATGGGAACCTTGGAGCAAAGGTGGACAATACATTTTGTCGGTTTTGCTTTCCACTTTATATATATATATATATATGTTCATTGGTCACCCACTGTCTATCCATCTCTATTCTGGTGACTAGAAGGGGTGCCTGAGCAAGGGGACACCCCCCACACCCACCATTGGTGGGTTCTTCTGCCACACATACACACAGATACTCTCAGTCCAAGAGCTGCCCTGATCTGTTTTTTAATAGAGAAAAGGCCAGAACAAGGGGCATGGAGAGGGAAAGAGAGTTTAGAAACAAAACAGGCCCAAAATTAAATTAAATCCTGATGTACTGCACAATAACCAACAATGGTATACTGAAATTTAGCAAATGGCCTAGAAGGCAAGAAGCTAATGGAGGACATTAAAACCATAGTCTTACTAGGCTAAAGATTTTTCTTCTTCTTCTCGCACTCCTCTGCCCTTTCTGCAATTTATAGATTACAGTATACAATCTAGTGTTTGTTGTTTTTTCAGTGTTTTTTGTTTGTTTGTTTGTTTAATTTTTGCTGTTGCTCTTTTGCTGTATTATGCTCCCCCTCTTACCTTTGGGAGACTCTTTCTCTCCCTATATTACACAAGAATAGATAGCAACTGCTGCCATATAGTCAAGCTACAATCACACAGTATAAAACATCAAAATCCAGGCAAGAATCAATATCAACTTCCATACACCAGGGAGGCAGGCAACACCTGTAAAAGTTACTTTAACTTAAGCAAAAATAAGAGTGAAAAGGGAAGTCTACACCCTGATCGCATCTACCTGGAGGCAATCAGAAAGCATAAAAAATACCAAAACACACACTCAATTAAGTATTAAGGCCACAGATAAACACTAAACATGTCCAAAAAGCAAAAGCAGATGACCATATCAACACATGTCCAGAAACAAGATAAAATATCTGAGGCAAATGACCTAGAGGTACACCTGGACTACATTTTGGAAGGAGGCCAGGCCTTGGAAATGCTTGAGAAGGAATTCAAAAAAAATTATTATAAAATGTTTCAAAACATTTTAAAATGGAATTGAGAAAAATAAGGAAGAAGTCAGGAAAGTAATACAGGAACAATCAAATAAGATAGATAAAGCATTGAAAACAATTCAAACCCTACAGTAAGAAGTCCAAGTGATCAATAATAGAATATCAGAAATAGACAATGCACTGCAAGGACAAAGGAGTAGAATAGAAAAGATGGAGGGAGAACAAGTGAGCTGGAAGACAAAGTTCTCAATACCCCTAAGATAGAAGAACAATGGGTAAAAAAATCTGAAGCCAGTCTAAGATTCATGTTGGACAACATGAGGAGGAATAACTTAAGAATTATCGGCATTCCAGAACAGGAAAAATAACACAAGTATACAGAAGAAATAGTTGAAAAACTGCTGGAAGAAAATTTCCTTAACATCTTGAAAAGTGAAAAGATAAATATTCAAGAAGCCCAACGAATCCCAGGAATGATAGACCCCAAAAGAAAATCACCAAGGTATATCATAACCAAACTCTCCAAAATCAAAGATAAGGAGACACACCTGAAAGTAGCTAGGAAAAACAGAAGTGTTACATACAAATGCAATAAAATCAGATTAAGTTCAGATCTCTAAGAAGAAACCATGCAAGCAAGAAAGAAATGGGGAGATGTACATAAAACCCTAAAAGAATAAAGAAAAAAAAAACCTGTCAGCCAAGAACCCTTTATCCAGCAAAGTTATCAATCCAATACGATGTGTAATAAAATTATTCCAGGATAAACAGAAGCTAAGGTATTTTTCCAAAGTCAACCCTGCACTACAAAACATACTAAAGGGATTTCTGTGAACTGAGAACCAACAAAAATAGACAACAACCATAGATTGACATACATGGCAGCACCTCCCAGAATTAAATTGACAGAAGGAAGAGTTGAGAACAGAATAATACTATAAGAGCAAAATCAGAGAATCTAGGAGGTCAGTCTATGATCAAAACAATTACAATGTAAAAGAAGGTGAACATGTAGGCACAGAGATCCAGATGGTGAGAAGATCAGGTAGATTACAGGATAAAATAGACTGCACTAAATAGAGGGAAAACTTAATGGAATATAAGGTAACCTCAAAGAATAATAACACTTCACAATGCACCAAGAAAATTAAAATCAAAGAAGAACATGGCAATATTAAAACTGTTTGGAAACTCACAAGAAAGAACACAAAAAGCATGAATTCAGCTAAGGAAAACACACGGACCAAGAAAGCAGCAACACCACAAAAAACAAAACAAAACAAAACATAATGGCAGCAATTAATCGCTGTGGGTTAATGTGCCAAACTGCAAAGTGGTTGGAACTGCAAGGTTGGTGGTTCAAGCTCTCCAGCTGCTCCTTGGAAACCCGAAACAGGGTTGTTATGGGTCAGAACTGACTCGATGGCACTTAACAACAACAACATCAATAACTTACACCGAATGTAAACAGAATAAATGCATCAGTTAAGAGACAGGGGGTGGCAGAATGGATTAGAAAACAAGATCCTTCAATATGCTGTCTGCAAGAGACACACCTTACACACACAGACAAAAACAGATTAAAAGTCAGAGGATTAAAAAAGTATATGCCAAGCTAATTGCGATAAAAAGCTAACAGAAGTGGCAGTACTAATCTCTGATAAAATAAACTTTAAGGCAAAAAACAGCGTAATAGATAAAGATGGTCATTATCTCATACTTAAAGACACAATTGAACAAGATGAAATAACCATACTAAATATCTATTCTCCCAATGAAAGAGCTCCAAAATATATAAAGTAAACTGTAATGGATTTGAAGAAAGAAATAGATGAATCTGCATTAATCATGGGCTATTTCAACACACCACTTTCAAAAATGAATAGAACAACCAGAAAGAAACTTGACAAAGACATAGAATAACTAAAGAACACAATCAGCCAACTGGACTTCATAGATGTGTACAGAACATTCAACCAACAACAGCACAACACACATTCTTTACCAGTGCACATGGAACATTCTCCAGAATAAACTATGTCTTAGGTCACAAAACAAGCCTCCATTAATTAACAAACATCCAAACACTACAAAGCTTCTTCTCAGACCACAATGTTAACAAATTAGAAATCAACAATAGAAAGACAAAGGAAATAAAGTCAAATACATGGAAACTGAATAATGCAGTGCTGAAAAACGACTGGGTGGTAGTAGAAATTAAATGTGAATTCACAAAGTTCCTAGAAACAAATGAGAACAAAAGCACAATATACCAAAATCATTGGGACACGGTGAAAGCAGTGTTGAGAGGACAATTTATTACAATAAATGAACACATCCCAAAAGAAGAAAGAACCAAAATTAACACATTAACACAGAATCTACAACAATAAGAAATAGACCAACAGAGAGAACCTACAGCCATTAAAAGAAAATAAATAATAAAGATTAAAACAGAAATAAATGAGATAGAAAACAAAATCTACAGAAAGAATCAACAAAAGGCAAGAAGCCGGTTCTTTGAAAGGATCAAGAAAATTGACAGACCACTGTCAAACCTAAAAAAAAAAGAAAAGTGGGAGAAGACACAGATAACACGCATTAGAAAACGCATGTGTGATTTTACAACGGAACCAAAGGAAATCAAAAGGGCAATAACAGAATACTATAAAAAGTTGTATTCCAAAAAGTTTAAAAACATAAAAGATATGGATACAGTTTTAGAAAAACACAACCTACATAAATTTTCACAGAGTGAAGTAGAAAACCTGAACAGATAAATAAAGAAATTGATCAGGTCATCAAAAAACTCCCAACCAAAGAAGTCCAGGCCCAGAGGGCTTCACTGGAGAGTTCTACCAAACATTCAAGGAAGAGCTGTCACAAATTCTACTCAAATTATTCCAGAATATACAGGAGGATGGAAAACATCCTAATAAATTTTATGAAGCAAGCATAATACTCATACCAAAACCAGGGAAGGACGTCACTGAGAAAGAAAATTATAGACCCATATCCCTCATGACCATAGATGCAAAAATTCTCAACAGAATCCTAGCCAACAGAATCCAGCAGTACATCATAAAGACAATACAACATGATCAAGAGGGATTCATATCAGGGATGCAAGGATAGTTCAATATTAGCAAAACAATCAGTGTAATCCACCAAATAAATAAGAAAATATAAAAGAACTACATGATTGTATCGATTGATATAGGAAAGGCATTTGGTAAAATCCAATATCCATTCCTGATAAAATCATTCAACAAAGTAGGAATTGAAAGGAAATTCTTCAACATAATTAAGAGTATATATACAAAACCAACAACCTACATTACTTTCAAAGGAGAGAAACTGAAAGCCTTTTCTCTGCGAACAAAAAGCAGACAAGGATGCCCTTTGTCACCACTCCTTTCAATATTGCTCTGGAAGTCTTAGCAAGAGCTATATGGCAAGTGAGG
>NW_006408606.1:1364912-1366031 GCF_000296735.1 Chrysochloris asiatica | reverse complement strand
CATTTTTGCTGGTTACTGGGATGTGGGGGTGGGGTAACAGGAAGGAGAGGAAGGTGGAGCACAGGGTAGGGAAGTGATACAGGATAGTTTGAGTGCTAGGGAGGGGTGTAATACACAAGAAGTTGGAGGGAAATGGAAAAAGAAAGGTTCGTGGGAAAACAATTAGGCAGATTTGCATGGGCTAAGTGGGACAGTGATAAATAATGATGTATGCACAATCTTGGAACAACAGGGCTCTGGGATACAGGGATTGAGACATGGTTGGAATGAGTAAAAGGGGAGAAATGATGTTAAGATGTTTGGCTGTCTTTTGAATCTTGGTTTCCCTGGCATATCATTGTAAAATAGACACTTGAAGGGGAGAGAAAGGAATAGCCAGAAATATCACCTTGAAAACTTGTAAGTCTGTCTTCTGCCTATAACTGATTGGAATACCTAAAATGGGGCTACAACAAAGCTGTCAATCAAATATGATGGTGTAATCAAAATATTCCAGGATAAACAGAAGCTAAGGAATTTTGCCAGAGTCAACCATGCATTTAAAAACATCCTAAATGGAGTTCTGTGGATTGAGAACCAACAAGAACAGAAAACAACCAGAGATTGACGTACGTGGCAGCGTCACCCTGAACTCAATCGACAAATGGAATAGTCAAAACATAATAAAGTTATAAGAACAGAGGTTTTGGGAGAGCAGTCTATGATCAAAACAATTACAATGTGAAAGAAGGTAAACACAGAGGAACAGAGATCCAGGTGGTGATAAATTCAGGTAGATTAAAAGATAAAAGACTGTCTTAAAAGTTAATGGAATATAAGGTAACCACAATGGTAGGGTTGGGATGGGGTTTTTAGTTTGGGTGTTGGGGAGGGCAATACAAGAAGGGGGAGGAGATGGAAGAAAAGATAGATAGGGGAACACTGAGAAAGGTTTGCGTGGCCTAAGTGGGTCAGAGGTAATTATTGATGCATGCTCAACCTTGGAACAACAAGGCTCTGTGATACAGGGATCTAGGCATAGTTTGAAGAGGGGAAATAATACTAAGATGCTTGATTGTCTTATGAATATTGGTTTCCCTTGCTTACAATTGTAAAATAGACAAGTGGGATAGAAAGGAA
>NW_006408606.1:1334545-1337221 GCF_000296735.1 Chrysochloris asiatica | reverse complement strand
AAATAAATAAATAAATAAATAAATAAATAAATAAATAAATAAATAGATAGATAGATAGATAGATAGATAAATAAATAAAATCTATCCACTAACTTTTGAGTCCTGGTATAGCACTGCAGGTTAATGCACTGGACTGAAAGGTCACTTTGAACTGCATGGTTGAAAGTTCAAGCTAACCACTTTCTCCTTAGAAAACCCTATACAGGGTTGCTCTTAGTCAGAACAAACTTGATAGCACTTAACAACAACAAACATTCACTATTCAACTCACCCCTATTAAATCAGTAAGTCAAGGAAACAATGACCAGTTCTTTAAAAGGAAAATTTCAAGATTTTATAAATAGAAATGGGTTGGAAGTTACATGATGGTTTTACTAATTAAACATGGAAACTTGTATTTTGGATGATACTAAACGTGTAGGTTAGTTAAAAGTGCCTTTGTTCATTGTCTAAAGAACACTATTTTCTGTCAAATCTTGTAAGGGTTCAGCCAACTGGATTTGAGGTTCATAGTCTTTGATCTATTTCAGATTACTAGAAGTAGTTGTGATGAAATGGTACATTAATGATGTTGTAAATGAAAATGTGATTGTAAATAGAAACAAAAACTTTTATGTTTTACAACTTTTAGCATCTTGAAACACTCAAAATAATTATACAAAATTCATAAAGTTATAAAAGGAAGTGATTTAAAAATAAAATATTATAAAAAAGAGAATTACTAGCAATATATTTTTTTAGCACTTAAAATTGATGTGTTTATTAATTAATTTATGTTACTATACTAAAACACATAAAATTCAGTCTTGTTATAAATTATGGCAATTTAAAAAACAAAACAAAGTAAAAACCACACAGTAATGTCATCACATATCAGAGGAGAAATGATGAAGTGTCTGTAGAATATGAAAATATTGAGATATTTAAAGTTGCATAAAACGTTGATAGTTTACAAGAAAAAGAAATAGGTAAACAGTATCAGAATTACATTCCCAATGTGCTGAGTGAAAGATCAATAATATATGTATGTATATATATTTTCAGACATCACTTTTTATGAGAATATTCATCTTCTTCATAAAATAGTACTGAACCTTCTCTATGTTATGTAGTAGTTAATATTCTGAAAACAGTTTATTTCTATTAATGATTTTCTTCTTGACCATTGAAATTGTGCTCTTAACATTTGCTGACAGAGGAAAGAATGCAGCCTAGCAATTAATTTTATTGAATTTTAACTGGCAAAATTTAGAGATTTTTAGCTTACAAAATTAACAACACTTTTGTCTAGAAATATAAATCACTATGTAATATATACTTATGATATTGATTTTCTAATCTAATAAAATATAATCAAAACCAATGAGATATGTATGTATTTCATATTTCTCAAATTGTAACTTTTATTAAGATATTCATATGGTATTCTTGCCTTTAAAATTTACTCAGACTGTTTTTGTCACCAGAAACATTTTCTTACTATGCTATTTGAGTATAATAAAACAGAACAAAGATTCTTGGTGGCTATTTAATTATATTTTCTGGATTATCTTGACAGTAGTTTTGTAAGTGATGAGTTTGATAATTAAGTAACATCAAAAAGCTGTAATATTAAGAATTAGAAAAAGTTGGTTACAGAAGACTCATAAATTGCTGGTAGGAGACCAAAAATTTACAAATATTTTGTGGTATAAGGTTGGTTAGAAATATTGATTATACCATGGACTGCCAGAGGAATGGAGTCCTTGTGTGGCACTGAAGGATAAGCACTGGACTGTTAACCACTAGGTCAGTGGTTCGAACCCTCTAGTGTCTCCTCAGAAACCAGGGTTGCTATGAGTCGGAACTGACTTGACAGTACATAGCTACAACAATAACAGGGAGAATAATGAACAAATTTGTCTTGAAGAAAATATAGCCAAAACTCTCCTTAACAAGGAGGATGGTGAGACTTTTGGAAAAATCACTTCGTCCATATAATCATGAAAAACTAATTACTGGAAAAGGACACCAGGGAGATCCTCAATGAGATGCATTGACACAATGATTGCAACATTGACTCAAACATGGTAATAATTATAAAATGACACAGAACCAGGAAATGTTTAGTTCTCTTGTACATAAGTACTTTATGAATTAGAGATAACTGGACGGCAACTAACAACAACAAAATGTGGATATGTTACTTATATTACCAAATTAAATTCCACTGTAATAACAGGCTTAATTCTTAATATCACTCCTATGGAATTATGTATCCTTGTACACAAAAAGTATGAAAAATTAGCTTACTTCAGTACTATGTATAAAAAAAATAAATAAAGAAGCAACTTAAAAGTAGGTCAATAAAAATATTAGAATAGCTATTGTTTCCTCCATACAATGAAAAATTATGCATTGGTCAATGGAAATGAAGGAGGTAAAGTATAATAATTTGGAAAGATTTTCAAAGTACATTTACTACAATAAAAATGCTGTGGGATATAATGATGTTAATGTTAAGAAAAAAGTCAAAACAAGCAAGGGAAAACTGTATGTAACATTGTTGTTGTTGTTAGGCACTTTTGAGTCTACATAGAATACTACATACTTAATAAAAGCTACATAGCTATCCTATGCACGCACAAAAGAACAAAACAATGCCCGGTCCTGTACCAACCTCACAATCATTGCTAA
>NW_006408606.1:1333503-1334110 GCF_000296735.1 Chrysochloris asiatica | reverse complement strand
TCCTTGTATTGAGGTGCAAGCAGTACTGAAAGTTGTAGTCTTGGATCTTCATCAGTAAGTATTTTAAGTCATATTGATTTTCATCAAACAAGGTTTTATTATTTGCCTTTAACAGGTCATTAATGAGTATACATCCAATCCTGAAGCCTCATTCTCATTTATATAATACATTCTCCTTTATATAATAATCTCAGATTATTATCTCAGCATACAGACTGAATAAATATTGTGAAATAATACAGCCTTATCTGATTTCAAACCATTCTTTGTCCCCTTGTTCTTTTTGAATGAATGACTCTTGATCTATGTACAAGTTTCTCGTGAGTTCAGAGAAGTGTTCTGGAATACTCATACTCCTCAATGCAGTCCATAGCTTTTCATGGTCCACACAGTCAAAAATCTTTGCATAGCCAATAAAACACAAATATTTTTCTTGTATTCTCTGCTTTCAGTCAGGACCCATCTGACATCATCAATGATATCCCTTGCTCCACATTCTTGTCTGAGTCCAACATGAACTTCTGGCTGTTCCCTGTCAATATAATATTGCAACCATTTTAAAATTATCTTTAGTAAAATTCTTCGTATATGTGATATTAATGATATA
>NW_006408606.1:1312113-1331939 GCF_000296735.1 Chrysochloris asiatica | reverse complement strand
CTCTTATGTTCTTCAGTCTTCTGTTTTTAATTCATCAAATCTGTCTTGAGATTGTCCCTAAATGCAGGTGGGATATGTTTAAGGTCATATTTTGACTCTCATGTATTTGTTTTAATTTTCTTAAGCTCCAGCCTGAACTTGCATATGAACAACTGGTGGTCTGTTCAACTATCTGTCCCTGACCTTTTTCTGACTGATGATATGGAACTTTTCATCTGTCTGTCTCCAAACAAATAAAATCAATTTTATTTCTGTTTTATTCAATATGGTAAAGACAAAGTGTCTTTCAAAATTCTCTCATGTGATTTACAGCATTATATCTATCACCAAGGCCATATTTTTCCAACTATTGATCTTTCTTCTTTGTTTCCAACTTTTGCATTCCAATCACCAGTAATTGTCAATACGTATTGATTGCATGTTTGATCAATTTCATACTGAAGAATTTGGTAGATTTGTTAAATTTCATCATTACTGGCTTTAATAGTTGGAGCATAAATTTGAATAATTTTGATACTACCTGGTCTTCCTTATAGATGTATGTGTAGTATTTTATCATAGACAGCATTATACTTAAAAATAGACCTTGGAACAGATAGAAGAAGTTTCTAAGTAAGAGTCCGGTAGGAGAGGCTCCTCAGTAGAGGCATGGAAAACCAGAGAAGGTACTTTCCCACAGCAGCACCAGAGTTTTGGATCTAGTATAAGATGCAGGATGTCAGTTTCCCATACCCACTGGTGGAGAAATCTGACTGTGGAAAGGGAAAAATGGCATTTTTTTAATTGATTGGGACTTGGGATGCTCCCTGTGGCCCCTCGGCCTGGACTGAAACCAGAGGGCAGGGCCACAGTCTGATACAATGACACAGCACTAAAAACCACAAAGTGGCATGTGAAAAAAGAGGTGTGATGGATTTTTCATTTTCCTTTCCTTTTCTCTCCTGTCATACCCTCTCTGCCCAGCCCAGACACCTTCAGGCAGGATGGAACACACACCTAAAAGGGTCCAGTGTTGTGCCCACAGTTTTCCCACCACACAGTGAGGAGGTCCCTGGAAGAAGCCCCATTGGTTCCATGGCTGATCCTTTGGCAGCTTCTTATGACGTCTGACTCTGGGACCCAGTCCTGGTTGACCTGAGTTGGACCTTTTAGTCCTACCTACCCAGCAAGAAAAATCAGGTCTGGCCATACAGCTAAACCATATGAGCACTGTGTAAAAAGCCTAACATAAAAGATAAGCGCCAACACCGACTATTACACACAAGGACACAGCTATTTTGAGAAATAAGCTATGCACACGCAGATATATAACTGACCTTCAGAGATAAAAATAGTTGACAATCTTTCTTCCATTAATTTCAAAATATCTATCTGCACACCTCAACAGAGGTGGCTAGAGGAGGTACATGCACACCCACTGCTGGAGGTTTCTACTGTGCATGCACACTGCTGAAAAGTGACTGGATAGCAAATGAAATTAAATGTCAACTTACAAAGTTCCTAGAAACAAATGAGAAGGAAAACAAAACATACCCAAAATTTTGGTACACGGTAAAGTCGTTCAAAGAGGAAAATTCATTGCTATAAATGTGCGCATCCAAAAAGAAGAGAGAACAAAAACTAACACATTAACAGAACATATCCAACAATTAAAAATGGACTAACATTAAGAAAACCAAGGAAATAAAGTAAAATATATGGAAACTGAATAACACCATGCAAACCTAACGAAAGAAAAGAGGGATAAGACACAAGTATCATGCATTACAAACCACATGGGTGATGTCACAAGGAACTAAAGGAAATAAAAAGGACAATAACAGAATACTATGAAGAGATGTACGCCAACAAATTTGAAAACTTAGAAGAGATGGATAAATTTTTAGAAAAACAGGACCTACCTAAACTTACACACAATAAAGTAGAAAACTTGTACAGACCCATAAAAAAAGAAGAAATTAATCAGGTCATCAAAAAAACTGCCAACCAAAATAAGTCCAAATCCAGATATCTTCACTTGTGAGTTCTACCAAACCTTTAGGCAAGAGCTATCACCAATTCTACTCAAATTATTCCAGATTA
The DNA here is from genome assembly GCF_000296735.1 of Chrysochloris asiatica. Taxonomy (NCBI): domain Eukaryota; kingdom Metazoa; phylum Chordata; class Mammalia; order Afrosoricida; family Chrysochloridae; genus Chrysochloris; species Chrysochloris asiatica. Next base: position 1,329,857 of record NW_006408606.1, on the reverse strand, counting down.
TAGAAGAGGATGGAAAACTTCCTAATACATTTTATGAAGCAAGCATATCCCTAATACCAAAACCAGTGAAGGACAAAACTAAGATAGAAAATTGTAGACCAATATCCCTCAGGAACATAGATGCAAAAATTCTCAACAAAATCTTAGCCTAAAGAATCCAGTAGCACATCAAAACAATAATACAATTATGACTAAGTGGAATTCATATCAAGAATGCAAGGATGGTTCTATATTACAAAAGTAATCAATGTAACCCACCTTATAAATAAGAAAAAAAAGAAAAGAACCACCTTATCATACTGATTGCTTCAGAAAAGGCATTTGAAATAATCCAAATCCATTCCTTAAAACACTCAAGAAACTTGGAATTGAAGGGAAATTCAAATTAAGAGCATGTATACAAAACCAACAGCCTACATCACTCTCAAAGGAGAGAAACTGAAAGCCTTCACTCTGCGAACGGGAACCAGACAAGGATGCCCTTTATCACCACTCCTTTTCAATATTGTGCTGGAAGTCAGCCAGTTACATGACAAGATAAGGAAATTAATGGCATACAAATTGGCAAAGAGCAAATAAAACTCTCTCTGCAGACGATAAGATCCTATACATAGAAAACCCCAAAGACTCAGTAAAAAAAAGCTAATAGACATCATTGGAAGATTTAGCACAGTGGCAGGGTATAAGATCAACATACAAAAATCACTTGGATTACACTATAGTAACAATGACAGTGCTGAAAAGGACATAGGATAGCAATCCCATTTACAATAGCTGCCCAAAGGAAGAAATATCTAGGAATAGATGTAAACAGTTAAATAAAGGACCTATACAAAGAAAACTACAAACATTACTACAAGAAACCAAAGGAGAATTATAAAAGTGGAGGAATGTAACATGTTCCTGGATAGGAAGATTTAACATTGTGAAAATATCATTACTACCCGAAGAAATCTACGTATGTAACTCAATCCCAATCCAGATTCCGACATTCTTTAGAGATGGAAAAAACAATTACAACTTTATATAGAAAGGAAAGAGACTCAGGAGCAACAAAGCACTGCTTAAGAAGAAGAAGAATGTTGGAAACCTCTCACACCCAGATTTCAAAATTTATTACATTGTTACAGTGGTCAAAACAACCTGGTACTGGCACAATGAAAGATACATTGATAAATGGAACAGAATCGAGACTCCAGAAATTAACTCATCCACATATAACCAACTCATTTTTGACAAAAGGCCTAAGTATATTGCATGGGTTGGAGATAGTCTCTTCAACAGATGGTTCTGGCAAAACTGGAAAGCGATATGTAAAAGGTGGAAAAAGACCTTTACCTCACTCCTTATACAAAAACCAACTCAGCATGGATTACAAACCTAACTGTGAATCTCAGAATTATAAAGGGTATCAATGAAAAAATAGGGCTCTAATACAGGGCATACACAGACTACCAAATATTTTGAAAAGCACACAAACAAAAGTAGACAAAATAGATGATTGGGGCATACTAAAAATTAAAAATGTATGTGCATCACAAGTCTTCACCAAAAGAGTTAAAAGGAAGACCACAGAATGGGAAAAAATCTTTTGCAATAACATATCAGACAAGGGACTAATTTCTAAATACACCTCTATAAGAATTTAAAAATGGCACAGGACATGATCAGACACTTTACCAAGGAGGAGATCTGGGCAGCTAACAAACATATGAAGAAATGTTCACAATCACTAGCCATTAGAGAGACGCAAATCAAAACAACATGAGATCTCATCTTACAAAAGCAATAAAAGCAAAAGTCAAAAAAGTATGGACAATAAATGCTTGTGAGGATGCGGAGAGACTGGGACCCCTCTACATTGCTCGTGGGATTGCAAAATGGTCCAACCACTCTGGAAAGCAATATGGTACTTCCTCAGAAGTTTGGAAATAGAAATACCTTATGATCCATCAATTCCTCTATTTGGTATTTACCCACAAGAATTATGAGCCATACACGAGTAGATATATGCACACCAATGTTCATAGCAGCAATATTTACAATAGCAAAAAGGAGACAACCTAAGTTGCCCATCAATAGAAGAATTGATCAACAGACGGTGGCACATACACACAATGAAATATTATGCACAAATATGTATCTCTTACAATCAGTTGGAAAGAAGCTGTCTTCCAAATTTCTTGGAATAGATAAATAAGTGCTTCCAGCACTGTATCAGTTTGTTGAAATATTTCAATCTGTGTCCCATCAATTCCTGAAGCCTTGTTCTTTGCCAATGCCTTCAGTACACCTTGGACTTCTTCCTTCAGTACCATTGACTCTTGATCATTTGCTACCTCTTGAAATAGTTGAACATTAACCATTCTTTTTGGTAGAGTGACTGTGTATTCCTTCATATTCTTTTGATGCTTTCTGCATTATTTACTATTATGGCCTAGAATATTTAAATATTGCAAGTTCAGCCTTCATTTTTTTTCTTCAATTCTTTCATCTTGAGAAATGCTGAATGTATTCTTCCCTTGGGGTGTTTTAATTTACACATTTCATTATAATACTTGACTTTGTCTTCTCAAACTGCCCTTTGAGAATGTCTGTTCAGCTTTTTTATTTCCTCATTTCTTTGTTTGTTTTAACATCCTTACAGTGGAGAACAAGTTTCAGAGTGTCCTCTGACATTAGTTTTAGTATTTTATTTTTCTTGTCTTATTAATGACGTTTTGCTTTCTTCCTACATGATATTCTTGCTGTCATTTCTAAACTCTTCTGATCTTTGATCACTAGTGTCTAATGCATAAAATCTTTTCTTGAAATGATCTCTAAATTTAGGTGGGTATGTTTAAGTTCATATTTTGTCTCTAATGCATTTGTTTACATTTTCTTTAGTTTCAGCCTAAACTTGCATATGAGCAATTGATGGTCTGTTCCACAGTCTACCCCTGCCTGATTTTTGGCTGATGATTGGGAATTTTTCCACTGTCTCTTTCCACAGATATAGTCCATTTGATGTTTCTGTCTTCCAACTGGTGAGATCAATGTGTACAGTTGTCTTTCATGTTGTTTAAAAGTATTTGCAATGAGTAAGTTATTGGTCTTGTAAAATTCTATGATGCACTCTCCAGCATTATTTCCACCAGCAATGTCAATTATATGGTTTACTATGCCGGAAATGAAAATTTTAAGAGAAATTGAGTCACATTCATCAGCAAAAAATAATATTACAAAATGAATCTTGAAGTATGATTAAGTCTTTGATAGGATAATATCCGTACACCTAGTTAGTTGTAGAATGTATTCCTAAGTCCTGTTCCATGGTGTCTAGTCAGTCTCATTGCTAAAATGAAGCATCTATATCTTCACAATGGAACTGAAAGTCTAATCTAACTTTTTTTCTAATCCAATCCCTACCCACACATACAGACATAAACATACATACACGCATTACAACTATCACATTGAATGTAATGGGTGGGACAATTATGTTCTGTTTCAGATCTTTGCCAGAGCACTATTATACCTCTTAGATGGACCCACTCTAATTTACAGAAAACCACTTCCTTTATGTAACCATGTGCTGACATCTACCTACTTCTTTGACTTGACCTTCTGACACTGTCAATTTGATCTGAATCTCTAGCATTAAAGTTTCTCTATTTGGTCTTTGTTTGCTGTCTATTTCTTCCCACTCTACTTGGAAATCTTGCTGATGACCTCAGGCTTTGCATTGGATTATACTCCCTGTTTCCTTCTTCCCTCCTGCCACAGAAAGTTTTAGACTTGGAAGAAGTCATCTCTCTCTGGACTTACAACATCGATTTTTCTAACCTCTGGTCTTGGGTCTGTGCCTGCCAGACATTCATTGTCTTCAATGTCTTTCCAGTTGAACTTCTAATGTTGGCTTTAAATAACCTTACCCAACTAACTCTGTGACAGTTTTTAATTCATACTTAGCACAAATGAGGAAAGGCAAGGACTCTTTTCCTGTCTTAGATTTGGATAAATTAAATTTAGCATATCCTTCGTTCTCACATAGTCTATATCTAATTCAGGGAAGGACTGTTTCCAGCTTTTAGGTAATGTTTTTCATGAACATTTATATTAAAAGCAAGCTTGTTTTCCCTTATTATGCTCCTTATCCTCTTTCCTTCACTTATTAGTTTTCTACATCAAATGTACTTTTATCATACTGTACTATTTGGTTATTTATTTTGCATATTGATTGCATTTTTATAGTACAAATATAAGCTCCATCTGTTCATGGTTTTGTCTATTTTTCTTACTGATATGGTCCAATTAAGCCAGTAGAGTATCTAGTATATAAAAAGCACTTCATAAATACCCAATGCAAGCATAGGACCAAACACCAAAAATTTCCACTTTAGGCCTACTCCTAAAATCATAGATGAGGATTTGCACTTTGGCTGTTCATGCCCACTATAATCTTAAGACATTTTGTTCAGTAAATGAAACTTAAGTTTAACTGATTGAATTAATTTTAAACATGAAAATGAAAACATGTTCTTAAATGTGTAGATCTAAGTGAAATTATTGACAAACATAGGCAGTGTAAATTTTTCTATTCAGAATTCTTATTTCTTTCATAGAGTTAAAGTCATATCATTGTGATTTCAAACCATTGATCTCTTGGAAAGAGCAATTTATTTTCCACCATTCTTTTTACTTTTTCTTCTTTTCAGTCCTTTGTAACTGAAAATCCACTATTCAATTACAGATTTTTTGAGTTTGGAAACTTTCAGTTGAGAGGATTGATGTTTCCTTCTTTAATATCCCTTTAAATTCTTTATCCATCCATATTTTAGAATAAATTGATTCATGGAAAATGTAATTCCAATTTCTACAGTACTTACTCATAACTGTTTCAAACAACTGAGCAAGCATTACTGTATATTTACTTAAATGTAAGATTTTAGACCAGGAAATATATATCTCCTCTCTTTTGGGAAAATTGCTTCCTTTTCATCTTAAGACAAAATTAAAATAAAACATTCAATTGAATTAACTACACTAATTTTGTTGTTGTTAAGTGCAGATGAGTCATTTCATACTCACAGTGGCCCTATATGTGACTGGTGGTTTGAACTTCACTTCTCGTGGTTAGCAGTTCAGTGCTTATCCTACATAACCACATCAGAACTCTACTACTAGGATATGTGAAATTTACTGTACAATTTATTCATTAAAATTCACTTTGCCACTTTTAATTGGGTGTCCTTGAGTAGATTCTAATTCATAGAGACTCTATGCACAACTGAAAGAAACACTGCTAAGTTCTGCATCATTTCCACAATTGATGTTATGTTTGAACAAATTGTTGCTGCCATTGTGTCAAACCAGGGTCTTCTTTTTCTCTCACTTTCACTTTACCATGTCCTTCTCCAGAGAATAATTGCTCTGGACTATGTGTTCAAAGAATGAATTGAGTCTCACCATCATTGCTTCTAAGGAGCAATATGTCTGTAATTTGAAAACAGATATAATTATTCCACTGGCAATCCATGGGCCTTTCAATATTCTTGGACAACACTGTAGGTTCAAATTTAAAGCAACAGTTCTTCTATGGTCTTCTAAATTCATAGTCCAAGTTTCACATGCATACGAAGCAATTGAAAATATGTTGGCTTCAGTCAGGTGCATTTTAGCCCTCTAAGTGACATCTTTGCTGTTGAACATTTTTAGAATCCTTCAGCAGAAGATTCTCCTAATGCAATAGTTTTTTGATTTACTGATTACTTCTATGATCATTGATTGTATATCTGAGAAAAAATTTAAGTATTTGACAACTTCAGTCTTTACTCCATTTATCAAAATGTTATTTATTGATCCAGTTGTGAGGATTTTTGTTTTCTTTACTGTGAGATACATTTTACAGTGAAGGCTGTAGATTTTTATCTTCATATATTTATATTTCAAGGCCTTTTCTCTTCTAGCAAACAAGATTGTGTCATATGCATACTGTAGATTGTTAATGAGTCTTCCTCCAATACTGATGCCATCTTTTTCTTCATAATAAAAATCCATATTTTAGAATAATTTGCTCAGCATATAGATTGAATAAATATAGTGGAATGATATAATCTTGGCACACACCTTTGCTTATTATAAACCATTTACTATCCCCTTGCACTGTTCAAACAATTAACTCTTTGTCTTTGTACTGTTTTCTAATGTGCACAAGTGTTCTGGAATACTTACTGATGAGGATTAAAGACCACAGTCTCTGTATAGGTTTCACCTGAATGTAAAGAAAACAAAATTCCTCACACTGAACCAATAAACAGCATCAAGATAAATGTAGAAAAAAATCAAGCTGTAAGTAAGTATTTTTAGTTTTCAGCAAGCAAGGAGAGAGCATTTGCGTGTCTTACTATTCTGATGCCACGTTTTTCTTACATAATTCAATTTCTCAGAGTATTTGCTCAGCATACAGATTGAATAAGTATGATGAAAGGATACAATGCTGGCACACACCTTTCCTAATTTTAAACCATTCAGTGATCCCTTGTTCTGCTCAATCAACTCCCTCTTGGTCTACGTACAGATTCATCAAAGCACAATTAAGTGTTCCAAAATATTCATTCTCTGCAATGCTGTCCATAGTTTGTCATGAACCACACAATCAAAAGCACAGATAAACATCTTTCTGATGTTTTCTGTTTTCACCCAAGATCCATCTGATGTCAACAATGATATACCTTGATCCACGTTATCATCTGAATTCACCTTGAATCTCTGGAAATTCTCTGTCAATGTGTGGTTGCAGGCATTTTAAAATTATCTTTAGCAAAATTTTGCTTGCATGGGATTGTCTGATGATTTCTGCATTTTGTTTTTGTCAATTTCCTTTGGAACAAGCATAAATATGGATCTCTTACAGTCAGAATGGCCAGGTAGTTTTCTTCCAAAATTCTTGGCATAGATAAGTGAGTGCATCCAGTGCTTTGTCTTTTTTCAAAGGATTTCAATTTGTATTCTACTAACTCCTGAAGCCTTGTTCTTTGCCATTGTCTTAAATACATGTTTGACTTCTTCATTCAGATCATTGGCTCCTGATCATATGCTACATCTTGAAATAGTTGAACATTGGTCATTTCTTTGTGGTACAGTGGTTCCTTGTATTCCTTCCATCATCTTTTGATGATTTTGTATCATTCAAAAATTTGCCCATAGAATCCTTCAATATTAAAAGTCAAGGCTTGATTTTTTTCTTGTTTCCACAGCTTGAGACATGCTGAGTGTGTTCTTCCCTTTTGATTTTCTACCCCTTAGATAGTTAAGTATAAGTTGTAACTGAGTGGACTGCAATACTTTTTGAGGTTTTTACCTAGTTATCCCTTACTGCTACTGAAAATGTACTAACTAATAAAAGCTCTCCATTTCTCCATCATACATTTATTTATTTATTTTTATTTTAAGATAATTAAGACTCACTGTGGATAAGGACTGGACTTTGAACATAATCTTAATGTTTTAAGCCTACCTGCTGCTTCTCACAAACTCTCTACAAGTTGAAATTGACAGGATGGCACTTAACTACAACAATGCATTTTAAACAATACATTTGATATTTTTAAGTGCTCATGAGTCAGTTTTAACTCATAGTAACTCTGTGTAGATTTTCCAAGGTTGTAAATCTTTGTGGGAGCAGAAAGCCTCCTTTTTCTTGCACAGAGTGGGCTGGTGGACTCAAACTTCCAAACTTGTGGTTCACAATACAGTTATTATCTTACAGAGCTACCACACTCCTAAAATAATACATCAATCCCATATATCCTTCTTATGTTGTTGTTGCTGTTGTTAGGTGTCATCGAGTTGGTACCAACTCATAGCAACACTATGCACAACAGAATGAAATACTGCCCGGTCCTGTGCCAGCCTAACAATTGTTGCCATGCTTGAGTCCATTGGTGCTGCCACGTTGCCAATCCATCTCACTGGGGGTTTTCCTCTCTTTCTCTGACCCTCCACATTACCAAACACGATACCCTTCTCCAGTGACTGGTTCCTCCTGACCTCTAATGGCAATGTCTTGCACAACTATAGTAAAATTCTACAACCAGGAAATTGACCTTGACTTTATTCAGACTTCATTAATAGTATAAGCAGTCATTTTTCTGTGAGTATACAATATTTAGGCAAGGTTAAAAGTTCAAATGGTTCTAGTGAGACAAAACTATTTCTTATTTATTTAACATTTGCTAATTCCCAGTATTTGTCGGGTCCCTTATTTTAGTATAGTCAGACCCCAGTTATAAAAGTAAATTCTGCTCAGTATTTAGGCCTTGAGTATTTTTCAATTGCTGCATTTCAGCAGCTATTAAATTTAATTCACAACCTTTGTTTTAGAGGTGTTGCAGCCTACCAGCACACTTTCATATTTTCATATAAATTCTTTTAATGCATATTGAATTTCTGGTCAGGTTTTTTTTTTGTTTGTTTGTTTGTTTTGACTCGATGGCACCTAACAACAACAATTATATATCTACTCCCTTACCTCTATTTTCATTTCTTGTGATCTTTCTCTCTATCCTATTCATATATGTAAATGTCTTTCTCCAGGGAGAAATCAATACTGATTTGCAGGGTTTAAAAGCAACAGGCTCTAATAGAGTTTGGATTAACTCTTTGACTGCCATGAGGTGGCATGAATGTTTTTTCCTATGTCGCTGGAGAAGGATATCATATTTGGTAAGGTGGAGGGTCAGAGAAAAAGAGGAAGACCTCCAACGAGATGGTTTGGCCAAGTGGTAGCATTGATGGACTCAAGCATGGCAACAGTAGTGAGGTTGGCCCAGGATCAGGCAGTGTTTCATTCTGTTGTGCATAAGGTCTCTATGGATCAGTACTGACTCCATGGCACCTAACAAAAACAACAGTAACAAACATCTTTCTGATATTCTCTGCTTTTAGTCAAGGTCCATATGAAGTAAAAAAGATAAACTTTGTTCCATGTCCTTGTCTGAATCTGGCTTGAACCTTTGGCAATTCCCTATAAATGTTCTGTTGCAGTCATTTTTTAATTATCCTTAGTAAAATTTTACTTGCATATTAATTATATTCTCTGATGATTTCCACATTCCTTTGGGTCACCTCTCTTAGGAACGGGTACAAATATGGATCTTTTCAAATCAGTTGACCAGGTAGCTATTTTCCAAATTTCCTGGCATAAATGAGAGAGCTGCATTGGTTTATGTAAAGATTTAAATCTGTATTTCATCAATTTCCAGAGACGTTTTTTGCCAATTCTTTCATTGCACTGTATTTCTTCTTTCGGTAACTGCTCTTGATCATATACTACTTCTTGAAATGGTTTAATGTTGTCCATTTCTATTTGGTACAGTAACTCTGTATTCTTTTCATCTTCTTTTGTTGTTTTCTGTATCATTTGATATTTTACTTATAGAATCTTTGCAAATCAAGGTTTCAATTGTTTTATTCAGTTATTTAAGCTTGATAAATGCTGGACCTATTCTTCTTTTTTGGTTTTCAACTCCAGGTCTTTGCACATTTCATTATAATTTTTGTCTGTCTTCTCAAGCTGCTTTTTGAAATTTTCTATTTAGCTCTGTTTCCTTATCATTTTTTCCATTTGGCTTAGCATCTCTACACTGTATAACAAGTCTCAGAGTTTCTTCTGACATCCATTTTGGTCTTGTCCTTCTTTCTCATCTTCTTAATGACCTTTTTTTTTTTCTTGTTTGATATTCTTGAAGTCATACCATAATTCCTCTGTTCTTCGGTCATTAGTGTCTTATGTATCGAATCTGTTCTTAAGATGATCTCTAAATTCAGGTGGGATAAGTTCAAAACCATATATTGACTCTCATGCACTTATCTTAGTTTTTTCAGATTCAGTCTGAACTTGCATATGAACAACTGATGTTACACAATCTGCCCTTTGCCTTGTTTTCTCTGATGATATGAAGCTTTTCCATCTCATGAAGTCAATGTGTATATTCATTTTTTTAATGTTGTTTTAAACAAGTATTTGCAGTGAAGAAGTCATTGGTCTTACATACTTCTATCATATGGTGTGTAGCTTCGTTTCTATCACCAAAGCCATTTCAAAAAAGGTAATCCAACAGAACATGGAAATTATTGAACATCATAATTGATATTGGAAATAAGTAAAGTTCTCTGAACATAATTTAAAAACAAAAATAATGGTTACAATAGTCCATCTACAAGGACCTGCCAAAACGTAAGTTTGGATTCAGAAAAGAAAGTAAAATAAAGGATAGTACTTCTGATGTCACAATGATCTTCAGAGAAAACAGAGAACAGTAGCAAGATGTTTACCTGTGTTTTATATATTTTTCAAAGGTTTTTTTACTGTATGGATAAAAACAAATTACAGATAACACTGCAATGAATGGGAATTCAAGTACATTTAACTGTTCTTTTGAGGAATCTGTACATAGAACATGAGGTAGTCGTTCTAACCAAAAAAGAAAGTATTGAGTGGTTTAAAATCAGGAAAGATGTGTGTCAAGGTTGTATCTTTTCATCATTCTTATTTAATATGTATATTTTGCAAATGACAGAGAAGCTGAACTCTATAAAGAAGAACATGGCATCAATATTGGAGGAAGACTCATTAATAACCTGTGATATATACATAAAAGATACAACCTTGCTTACTTAAAGGTATTGAAACACTGATGGCAAACAAAGACTACAGCCTTTAGTATAGATTACACCTCAACAGAGAGGAAAAATACATCCTCACAATTGTACCAATAAGTATTGTGATGATAAATGAAGAAACAATTTAATTTTTCCAAGTTTTCAATTTACTTACAAAGTCCCATGGATGCCAACCTCAAGAAATCAAAGGACATATTGCATTCAGAAAGTTTTTGATATGTTTAAAAGCAAATAGAAGGAACTTCAAAATTTCAAGGAACAATTCCAGTACTTTTAGTACCATTTTTTCATAAATATTTTTAAGATCCCTACTCTGTGGCAGTGTGGGTTAATGTGCTTGATGGCAAAGTCAGTTTGAATCACAAGGCTGGTAGTTCAAACTCATCAGCTGCTCCTTGGAAACCCTATACAGGGTCAGTATGGGTCAGAACTAACTTGACAGCACTTAACAACAACTCTGTCACTTTAAATACTATGCTGTGCTGACACAGCCATATTGTTTTTGATTGCGTCATATGAATATGAAAGTGGAACAATGAAAAAGGAAAAAGGAAGAAGAATATTGTTGTTGTTTTAAAATCTTTTCTGACTCATAGAGACCATGTCCTTTTCCAAGCAGTGAGTGGTGAGTTTGAACCACCAACCTTGTTGCTCAAACCACCTTGAGAACCAGTGTTTGATCCTATAGTGCCACACCAGGACTCCAAAAATACATGCCTTTAAATTATGGTATTGATAAAGAATATTGAATACAGCTTCACAAAGAAGGAATTATTATGTCTTGGAAGAAGTACAACCAGAATGTTTCTTAGAATAGAGTATATTGAGATGTCATCTTACATACTTGGAACATGTTATGGGAGAAGAACGAAGTTATGCTTAGTTAAGAGAAGGTCAGCAAAAACGAAGACCCTCAAGAAGATAGATTGGCATTGTGGCTGCACAGATGGTATTAAATATAACAGTAGTTGTAAGAATGGTGCAGGCAGTGTTTTGTTGTATAAAGGTTACTGAGAGTCAGACCTGACTGGACAGGACTTATCAACAACAACATCTAATCAATTACCAGGATCCTTGGTAGTGCAACAGTTAAGTACTCCACAAATGATTGGAAGGTCAGTGGTTGGAAGCCACCAACTGCTCTGTGGGAGAAAGCTATAGTGACCTTTCATGATACATTTTCTCTGAATCATCCAATAAGACATTTTAAGCACAGTTGAGTATGAGGTCAGTAAATCATAAAGAGTAGAGCCAATATGTGTAAAAAGTAGTAAGTAGAAATGTTTAAATTCTTCCAGGGCAAATATTACCTTTATAAATTTAGACTTTTATTGTTGCCTTTCTCATAAACTAAAAATGAGATGTGCATAAACTTTGATGATATTTGAAGATCTAATTTATTTCGAAGAGTACTCTATCATTTCTTCTAGCTTATTTATTTTTGTTTGTTTGTTCTAAGTTTAAGAATAAAAAATGATTACTCTACTTCAACTACTATATGGTGATTTATGCTCTCAGAACATAAAATGCCTTTTTTTTTCTCACTCTCTTTCCCATTTCATATTAAAACTTTAATTTCCCTCCTGAAACCAAGAACACATACTGTTCCATGGAACTATAAGATTTTAATCATTATTTTTTTGCCTTCTCATGTTATGTTTTGAGGCTGGGATTCTATCATAAATATTAGTATTGTCATCTGGATCTAATTAAAGGTAATGGATAGGCAGTTTTGGAAAATAACCTACTCATTTTTGCCTATTAGTAAATAATTTTGATTATACTTTATACAAATCACTAAAATTCTATAGCACCCAGTAAAACAGTGATATTTAGAAGCATGCCAAGCATTGTGTATAAAGTTTAATTTTCATAGTTTAATTCAGTCTGATTATTTTCATTGTTTTTATCATAATGGCCATGAGGTTACCTACTGGCATAAAACATTTTAAGCATGCATAATTAAAACTTAGGGGGAGGGGGCACTAAAACTTCAGAACTAGTTTAAAGCTTTGCAGTAATAGTTTACTGCCAAAGAAAGCAGATAAGAATTTCACACTGCGCTGAAAACTGCAGGTAATTAATTCCCATGGCAGAAAAATGAAGAAAAAGCACATTCCACATTCTCAGGGCAAAGTTTAAAAGGAATTTGGAGTTGACCCTGTTAGGTTTCAGCACTAATCTATAAGAGACACACATAAAAGATTGGGGGGTGGGTGGGAGGTAGAGTTGTGAAAGCACAAATAATTTAATAAAAATTATCCTAGGAACAAATCATGTACCCTGAGAGTAAAACCTAAATAACATGCACTGAAAGAAAAGTCTTTGTAAAGTATCTGAGTTCTTTATGCTTTTATACTTTTAGTCAGTGTCTTTGTTTTACTTCCTCTGTCCTGATCTCCTAATTCATCTGCATTTATTTTCAGGGTTAATGTCAGTTAACTTCACTTTGCATTCCTAAAGGAAAGACTAAAACTTTCTTCCATTAAATTCATGTAATTCTGAATTTTCTTCTCTCTTTTAGTGACTGGTTTTAATGAGTAATCTCTGGTTCATCACCAATGTAGGGCAATTTGTGTAGGGCAATTTGTATCATGAATGCTGAAAGTTATGAAATGAGGTTGGGGGTGGTGAGTGAGTAAGAGACTAAAGCCTACACACCATGACTAGCAAGCCTGAACTAGGAAAACTTCTAAGAGTCTTGCGTTTTTCCAAGACTTAGCTATTTCAAACCTTCTTCAACCTGTTTGATAAATTAAGAGGGAATGGTGTTATAGAATAAGCATTAGACTGCTAACCAGAAGGTAAATGATTCAAACTCACCAACTGCTCCTTAGAAATCCTATTCAGGATCACTGTGAGTCAGAACCAACTCAATGGGGCTTAACAACAACAGGTATTTACTGGTAAAATGTGTTTTCATGGGTCTACACATAGTCACAATCACGATATTAGAACACTGTCCAAAGATTTTAAATAAAGTGTATGTTATGGGCCGTGGAGTCGATTCCAACTCATAGCGACCCTGTACAGGGTTTCCGAGGTTGTAAATCTTTACAGGAGCAGAAAGCCTCATCTTTCTCGCGCGGAACAGCTGGTAGTTTCAAACTGCAGACCTTGAAGAATTCGGAGCCCGATTCGTAACCACTACGCTACCAGAGCTCCTTAAATAAAGTGTATATTATATGAATATTATGGTGTGGTGCTGTAGGATACAGAAATGCTATGAATTGCACTTAACACAACAACAACATAGTAAGTAAACAATGGAGTTCTGGTGTGGCATTGTAGAATAAATACTAGCCTGATAACTGTAGGGATAGTAGTTCAAACACACCAAATTCTTATAAATCCCATGCTGGGTTATTTACTATGAGTTGTAACCAACTTGACAACAGTTAACAACAATAACAATAGTAAACAATGCACAAGGGGCGTTAGAGAAGATCATAGAGACATAATACGACATTTATATGTTGGTGGTGGTGGTTTGTTGTTGTATTTAGGTACCATCGAGTCGGTACCGACTCATAGCGACCTTCTGCACAGCAGAACGAAACGCTGCCCAATTTAGGCCAACCTCCCTACTGTTGCCACGCTTGAGTCCATTGATGCTGCCACCTGGCCAATCCATCTCATTGGGGGTCTCCCTCTTTTTCTCTGACCCTCCACCTTACCAAACATGATATACTTCTCCAGCAACTTGTTGGTGGTAAGTACTGTCAAATCAGTTCCAATTCATAGCTACCTGTATAGAGTTTCTAAAGAGTGACTGGTAAGTTTGAACCACCAACTTTGTGGTTAGCACTTCAATGCTTATCCTACAGTGTAATACTATGATATTTATAAAATATATACTTCATTTAAATTCTTTGAACAGTGTTCAAATATCATGATTGTGGCTATGTGTAAACTGATGAAAACACATTTTACCAATGAATAACTATGCTGTTGTTGTTAAGCGTTGTCAAGTTGGTTCTGACTCATAGAAGCCCAGTATATGGTTTCCAAGAAGTGGCTAGTGGGTTTGAACCATCAACCTTGTGGTTAGCAGTCAAATGCTTACCCCATAGCACCATATCTGTACTTCATGAATATTTAAAAATACAATAGCCCCCCAACGCTTGATAAAGGCATTATTTAATATATTTTAAAAGTCTAAGAAAGCAGAGATTAGATGAATAATATGCAATAGCTGACCTTGCCATTGTCTGGTGTTGTAGAGTGAGCTCTAATCATAGTGACCTATGTACAACAGAAGGAAACATTACCTTGTCTTGTGCCATCCTCACAATTATTATTTTTGAGTCCATTGTTGCAGCTACTGTGTTAATCCATCTAATTGAGGATCTTTTTCTTTTTCTGTGACCCTATCCTTTACAGAGCATGCTGTCCTTCTCCAAGGGATAGCTCCTCCTGATAACATATCCAAAGGACATGAGACAAAATCTAATCCTACAAGAGGATAAAAATTCACAAAATGACTTAACAACATCTGTGCAAGTTTTTTGAGAAGAATAAGCTTAGAAAAACCTATACTCTATCACATAATCATTTGTACTTTTCCCCTGCACTTCATGAAATTTTAAGTATTCCAGAATTTAGATCCTATGCCAAATACGAACAAAACTATTTCAGTTACAGGTATCTTGTATACATGTTGAAAGTCATTGAAATTTTTAAAGATTTGTTCTTTTGTGCTAATAGATTTTTCTGCCATGCTAAATCATTTGAATAGGTGAAAGAGAATGGAATGCCTGTCATTTCTGAAAGTAGTATTTTTAAAACTATACTGAACATACTATCGGAATTATAGAGATACATAATTCCTGTTTCCATGGTGAGGGAGGTGACAGGAAGGACATTTGTGAGCATTGTTCTTGGCTCTGAAATGTACTTGAAACAGGTCATGCCACTTTTATCTGCCTTACATGCTGGACAACTTCTCTAGCTTAAATACCCATTTCAGTACAAAGTTTGTTCTTGTATAAGTTAGAAACTACTCAGTCCACAAATGTACCTTTGTTAAAAAGAGAATAGATTTTACATGTGTCTGAAATATTTTTACTGATAAACTATTAAAACACCTATACAAAAATCGCAATTGTGTTCAAGGTGTACATACTTAATCCTGACTACTAAGTAAAACAGAACAAAACAAAAAATACAATATATAAAGGTCTTTCACCCTATTTCATTGATTGAAGTTTGGACTTATCACTCAATACAGTATTTCCAAGACCACTGCAATAATTTCTTAATAAACAGAAGGATTTTGATTCATTTTGATGTTTTTGATCTAATGTATCTGTTTAGATTGAATTCACCCCTACAGTATGCATAACCTACTACAAAATTGTAACAATAAAATATAAACGTAAACCTGCAAAATTAAAATGTTCTGAAACCTAGATGCATGATTTTTGTTAATAATTGATATTAGAGAAATGATGCAATGACAAATAATTTTTAATTAAATAATTACGGGTAATGGTTATAGGTGGTGGTTGCACATGATTAATGTAAATGATATGACTAAATTATACATCAGAAAAATGTTGAATTGAGAAATGTGCCATAGATTCATTGTTGTTAAAGTGCCGTCAAGTCGTTTCTGACTCAACAGTGACCCTGTAAAATGTTTCTGAGGAGCAGCTGGTGGGTTTAAACTGCTAACCTTGTGGTTCACAATCCAGCACAGATCCCACATTGCTACTTCAAGTGTAATCATCTATATGAATCCTGCTGTGGTGCTGTGAGTTAATGCACTGGACTGCAAATTTGGTTTGAACCACAAAGCTCAGTCAGTTGCTCCTGAGAAACCCTATAAAGGGTCTCTATTGGTTGGAGTCAACTCGAGGTCAATTTATCTTACAAAATTCTGTCATGTGATCTCCAGCATAGTTCTTAGTTCATATTTTCCAACTACTGATCCTTCTTCTTTGTTTCCAACCTATGCATTTCAATTACCTGTAATTATCAATATATCCTAAGGAGCTCTGGTAGCGTAGTGGTTACGAATCGGGCTGCGAACCTTCAGATCAGCGGTTTGAAACTACCAGTCGCTCCGCGGGAGAAAGATGAGGCTTTCTACTCCCGTAAGGATTTACACCCTCGGAAACCCTGTACAGGGTCGCTATGGGTAGGAACCGACTCAAAGGCACTTAACAACAACAACAACAATCAATATATCCTGATTGCATGTTTGATCAATTTCAGTCTAAAGATATTGGTAGATTTTTTTCAATTGTATCATAACTGGCTTTAGTGATTGGTACATAAATCTTAGTAATAGAGGTATTAGCTTGTCTTCCTTGTAGGCATATTGATATTATCCTATCAGAGACAGCATTGTACTTCAAGACAGATCTTGATATGTTCTTTTTGATGATGAATGCAAACCCATTCTTCTTTAATTTGTCTTTCAAGTGTAAGAAACCATGTGATTATCAGATTCAAAATGGCCAATACAACTTTACTTCACTTCACTAATGCTTATGGTATCAATTTTTATGCATTCCATTTAATTTTTGACAATTTTCAGAGTTCTAGATTCATACTTCGTACATTCCATGTTCTGAATATTAATGAATGTTTACACGTGTTTCCCTTCATTTGGAGTTGTGTCCTATCAACAAATGGAGATCCTGAAGGCTTTATTCTATTTGATTCATCATGGTCAGTACTACTTTGAGGAGGCAGGTTTTCCCCAGTTTTATTCTGAGTGCCTTTCAAATGGAGGGGCTCAACTTCCTGCATTATATCTGACAATATTCTAGTGTGCTTCATCATGTTTCAATATTCAATATTCTGGTCCTGACAATGCTCTACTGTTATTCTTAAGATTTTAAGTGACTGAATATTCTTCCTATGTATTTATGTATATATATACACACACACACACATATATATATATATATATGTGTGTGTGTGTGTGTGTGTGCGTGTGTGTGTTCTTATGTGGCACCATAGGAGGCCACAAAGTTGGTTTAAACCACATCTGGTAGCGTAGTGGTTATGAATCAGGCTGCGAA
This sequence comes from Chrysochloris asiatica, assembly GCF_000296735.1. Classification (NCBI taxonomy): domain Eukaryota; kingdom Metazoa; phylum Chordata; class Mammalia; order Afrosoricida; family Chrysochloridae; genus Chrysochloris; species Chrysochloris asiatica. Next base: position 1,312,158 of record NW_006408606.1, on the reverse strand, counting down.
TCGCAAGGTCAGCAGTTCGAAATTACCAGCTGTTCCGCGGGAGAA